>NC_046314.1:96970527-97283122 GCF_009819535.1 Lacerta agilis
AAAACATATATAATTTTCCAATTCATATTTCTCTTCACATTTTTTTGGATGACTTCCTCGAGTCCCCCCTGTCTGAATTTCATTTTTACTCATCTTTAGCAGTTATCCAATTTCCTAAAGAAAAATTATACTAAATCATCTTAAATTCCATTAAACGTAACATCATCCATTATTTCTAAAATTATTTATCTATATGCAACAATCCTAATTCTAATCCTAAACCTATTTATGCTTCCAAAAGAGTTTCTATTTATGAAATATTACAATATTTTTTAAGTAAACCCTAAATTTGTTCCAGTCTTCTTTCACCATCTCTTTTTTCTGGTCGCGGATTCATCCAGTCAGCTTGGCCAGTTCATTAAAGTCCATCATCTTCATTTGCCAATCTTCTATAGTTGGTATCTCTTGTATTTTCCAATTTTTGGCCAATAATAACCACCAGAGAAGATGGTGTGCATCCTAACTCACAGCTGTTGTGGCATACAAAAAGAATCTATCATCCTTCTTGTGGATTTCTTCCCCTATTATTCCAAGTAGAAAGGCTTCTGGTTTCTTAATAAAGGTGTTCTTCAACACGTTTTTCAACTCATTATAAATCATTTCCCAGAAGTCTTTCTCCTTAGGGCACATCCACCACATCTGGTTTACATTTCCAACATTTATTATCATATGTGTGGTATATTTTTGCTAGTTTCACCGTTGTTAAGTACCATCTATACATCATTTTCATCATATTTTCTCTCAACACATTACATGCGGTAAACTTAACTCCTTTTTTCCATAACCTTTCCCAATCTTCAATCATTATATTGTGCCCAACATCTTTAGCCCAGTCAATCATAACCGATTTAACCTGTTCAAATCTTTCGTATACCACTCCAACAGTAAATTATACATCTTACAAAGATTTTTTGTTTTTGTATCTATCAGTTCTGTTTCCAATTTGGATTTCTCTGCAATAAAACCATTTTCATTTATCTGATAATACTGTAACCAATCATCCAGTTTATCTTTAAGCTGGTCATATGGTCTATCTTCCTCTTCCACCAACAAATCAACATATTTTAACCATTTGCTTTCCATATTTAGCTTTTTCTGAGCCTTGGCCTCTAGTGGTGATAACCACCTAGGTGTTTTTCTTTCTGAAAGATCTTTATATCGAATCCAACATTATACAAAGATTTTCTAATGATATGATTTTTAAAACCTTTATGAGCCGTTATCTTGTCATACCATAAATATGCATGCCAACCAAATACATTATCAAAACCTTCTAAATCTAACACATCTGTATTCTCTAACATAATCCAATCCTTAATCCAACGGAATGCTGCTGCTTCAAAATATATTTTTTAATCTGGCAGGGAAAATCCCCCTCTTCCTTTTGAATCTGTTAAAAATTTAAATTTAATTTTAGGTTTTTTCCATTACCAGATAAATTTAGACAGTGCTTTTTGCCATTCTTTGAAGCATTTTACATTATCAATAATAGGAATTGCTTGGAATAAAAACAGCATCTTTGGCAATACATTCATCTTAACCGCTGATATCCGGCCCAACAATGACAGTTTCAAATTTGACCATACCTCTAGATCTCTCTTAATCTCATTTCACAATTTTTCATAATTATCTTTATATCAATTCAAATCCTTAGCTGTCAAATTTACACTCAGGTATTTCACTTTTTAACAAAATTCAAACCAGTCATTTCCTGAAGGCTCTTTTTTTCCTCTAATGTTAAGTTTTTACCCAAAACTTTGGTTTTACTTTCGTTTAACTTAAAACCTGCAACTTGTCCAAACTCTTGTATTATCTCCAGTGCTTTCGAAACACATTGGATTCTGGATCTTGTAAAGTCAGCACTAAATCATCAGCAAAGGCTTTTAACTTGTATTGTTTAGATCCTACTACTATGCCTTTTACATCTTCATCTTTCCTTATCATGTTCAGCAATACCTCAAGGACCAAAATAAAAAAGGGGAGAGTGGGCACCCTTGCCTGGTTCCTTTTTCAATTCCTTTTCCTCTGACACCACATTATTGACTATGATTTTTGCTTTTTGTTCAGAATAGATCACATTAATGCCATTTAAAAAATCTTGGCCAACCTCCATATTATCTAAATTTCTCTTCATAAAGTTCCAAGAAACATTTCCAAAGGCCTTTTCCACATCAATAAACATTAACATAGCTTTGCAATTTTTCTTAACTTCCAACCTTTCCAAAACATCAATTACATTTTTTATATTATCTTTCATATGTCTCCCAGGCAGAAACCTGCCTGGTCTTTAGGAATATATTCATTCAAAACCTTCTTCAATCTAGTAGCCAATATATTTGCAAAAATTTTATAATCCACATTCAATAAGGAGATAGGATGATAATTGTACTTTGTTTCTGCCTCTTCTTTAACTGCCATGCCAATAGTTTCCCACACTTATTTGCAGATTCAAAGTTCCTTTGCTTCATCATCTTGATTTTCCATTCTATTTCCTGATTAATTATCTGTGAAAACTGTGATTGTAAAGCCTTAATTTCCTTTTGAATCTGTTGATTTCTTGGGTAACTTCTCAATTTCTTTTCTTTCTCCTTCAATTGAGACAGAATAATGTCCTTTTTCTCATTTTGGGCCTTCTTCCTAATTGAGTTTTGTTGTATAAAGAATCCTCTCATCACCGCCTTATTTGCGTCCCATATGACTCTTGTTTCAGTTTCAGCATTCATATTTGTTTCAAAATAATCCTTAAGAGTCTTTTGGGCCTTCATTAGGGTGTGTTCATTCCTGAGCAGAGCATCATTCATCCTCCATCTGAAGGATCCCTGTAGAGATAATTTTAATTCCTTCAAAACAGCATTATGATCAGAGCACGTCTTTGGGCAAATCTCCAATTTACTTACTCCAGGAACAAGGTCTCTAGATATCCATATGTAGTAAAGCTAGCTAAATGATTAATTGGCTTCTGAATAAAATGTGAAGTCTTTTTCCACTGGATTCCTCAATCTCCAAATGTCAGAGAAATCAAAATTGTCCACCATTTCGAAAAATGTCTTTGGTAGTCTGCCATCATTTGAGAATTTTTGTCTTTGTGTCCTATCCATAAGTGTTGAGATGACTCCGTTCAAGTCCCCCATCATTATTATTTTATAATCCAAATAGCCCAAGAACTTTGTTTCTAGGTTCTTAAAGAATTCTGATTTGCCATCATTTGGTGCACAAATTCCCACCAGTAAAAATATCTTGCCTTGTGCTGTTATTTCTAGAGCAATGTACCTTCCCTTCTCATCTTTAAAAATCATTTTGGGATTCCATTTCTCTTTCAAGTAGAACACCACGCCTCTTTTCTTTACCTTATCTGAAAAGATAAATTCTTGTCCCAATCTTTTATTTTGCAAATTTTTCCTATATGTTCTGATAACATGCGTTTCTTGTAGACAAATTACATTCAAAATTTGTTTTTGTAAAATATGGTACACCTGGTTTCTTTTTGGACGTAAATTCAAACCATTAATGTTCCAGGAGTACACTCTCAGTGCCATCTTCGCTACTGGGGTGCTTCTGCTCCCAATTCTGGGCAAGGTCCTACTTGACGATCAAAGTCTTTGGCATTTTTCTTCAGGAACCTTGTTTTTTCCTCTGGTGTTCTAATTCACTGTTTCTTGCCTTGATATTTAAAAGAGAGGTCTTGTGGAAATTCCCACCTGAAGTAGATGTTCTTCCTTCTCAAGGGCACCAGCAAGATCTGAATAATTATTTCTTAAATCCAAAAATTGTTTAGGAATTTATTTAAACAGGACAATCGAATGTTCTTGAATTCTTAGACTTTACTTATAGTGAAGACCCAAAATTTCGTCTCTCAAATCCTTTCTTTTGAAAATCACCAGTCATTTATGATTTTAGAATCTTTCTTGCCTCTAGCTCCAAACCTAAAGGCCTTCTCAATCCAGGAGTTTAGCTCCTCCTTCTCTAAATCCCAGAAAGCTGCCAACTCTTGCACTAGCCAATCCTTCAGATTGTCCTGTTCCAATTGCACCTGCCACATTTAGGACGAAATAAATGCAGGACAAAATCAGAAATATCATCAATGCTTGCCCAACAATAAATGGACAATGGTTTTAATGTTTCTAATTTGATATAATAAATCTGTAGGAACAACAATATAAACACCACAAAGCCATACTTACATCACAACCATATGCATGCCCATTGAAAAGTAACTTCAAGGAGACCTTTTAGCCTCACTAATATAGAGAAGATGGGAGTGACAATCTTATAGCAGATTTTGATAGCCAAGATGTGTAAATAAGTAGCAGAGTATCGATGTTCCTAAAATGTATTTCCCTACACCCAAAGAAGAAGAAAGTGTTATATGGCTTCCTTTCAATGTCTTTTGCTTTATTTTGTATTGAAGAGATTTTGTCCGCTCAGTCAGTAAACCTACACCCACTTACCAGCAGAGTTCACTTCTGAGTAGACCCATACAGGATCACCTTTTTCAGGTTTCATTCAATGAACATGAGATGTGTCGTGTAATGTTAATGGTAATCTCCAGAATATCTAGTGATACTTTATTTAGAATGTAAGAAGAGTTTCCTGGAACTGGCAACTAATTTGGATGGCTTTCAGTGAGAATTGGACATATTAATGGAAGATAAGGCTATCCGTGCCTAGTAGCCATTATAGTTACGCTTTGCCCCGAGGGTTGGAGACAGTATTACTTCCGAATACCGTTAAAATAATGAATTTTTGTGGAATTCTGGAAAACTGAATTTAGGAATCAAGAAATGAGACAGAATCCAAAATTTACAAATGCATCCATTGCCATAGTGCTTCTCTCCCATGGCATGTGTGTATGAGTTTCCTGCCTCTTCTTAGTCTATGTGTGTGGCCACTGGCATGAACCCCTTGTGCTTTCAGAATGTCCCTGGAGTTGAAAAAGAGGATCCATCTCTGCACTAATATATTTCCCCTTTAAATGTTGACATTTCAAGCTTTCCTTTGCATTCTTGGAAACTGAAATGACAAAGTCATCAGCCTTCACCCTACTGCAAAGAATAAAAATTATATACTGTTTCTCTTTGTCAGTGTGGTATAGCAGTTAAGAGCAGTAGACTCGTAATCTGGGGAACCGGGTTCGCGTCTCTGCTCCTCCACATGCAGCTGCTGGGTGACCTTGGGCTAGTCACACTTCTCTGAAGTCTCTCAGCCCCACTCACCTCACAGAGTGTTTGTTGTGGGGGAGGAAGGGAAAGGAGAATGTTAGCAGCTTTGAGACTCCTTTGGGTAGTGATAAAGCGGGATATCAAATCCAAACTCCTCCTCCGCCTCTTCTTCTTCTTCTTTAGCTTGTCATCCTTTCTTGGTTTTTTCTTTTCTTTTCTTTCAAGTATGATATATGCAGTGGTGTAATGGTCCAAGAGAGTGCGGTTGGGGTGAGTGGGTTCAAATTTGTTGTTGTTCAGTCGTTCAGTCGTGTCCGACTCTTCGTGACCCCATGGACCAGAGCACGCCAGGCACACCTATCCTTCACTGCCTCTCGCAGTTTGGCCAAACTCATGTTAGTAGCTTCGAGAACACTGTCCAACCATCTCATCCTCTGTCGTCCCCTTCTCCTTGTGCCCTCCATCTTTCCCAACATCAGGGTCTTTTCTAGGGATTCTTCTCTTCTCATGAGGTGACCAAAGTACTGGAGCCTCAACTTCAGGATCTGTCCTTCTAGTGAGTACTCAGGGCTGATTTCTTTGAGAATGGATAGGTTTGATCTTCTTGCAGTCCATGGGACTCTCAAGAGTCTCCTCCAGCACCATAATTCAAAAGCATCAATTCTACGGCGATCAGCCTTCTTTATGGTCCAGCTCTCAAATTAGTCAGTACTATTTCAACTGCAGTATCCTGAAGTAAAGGTAAAGGGACCCCTGACGGTTAAGTCCAGTCGCGAATGACTCTGGGGTTGCAGTGCTCATCTCGCTTTACAGGCCGAGGGAGCCGGCATTTGTCCGCTCCACAAACAATTTTTCCGGGTCATGTGGCCAGCATGACTAAGCCACTTCTGGTGCAAAGGAACACTGACACCAGAGCAGTGCACGGAAACACCGTTTACCTTCCTTTTGATCGGCAAGCCTAAGGCTCAGTGGTTTAGAACACAACGCCACCCACAGTATCCCAGAGCAGCATGTGTCAGGGAATGGTCTGAATCAGAGGATTGGGGAATGCATTCTTAGGCAGATCAGATCCTCTTTGAAGAGGAGCTGGAGGAGATTCACGCCCGTTGTCTCCAGCAGTTTCAGAAGCAGGGAGAGACACAGACACAGACAGAGCAGCTTAGACAAGAATTGCCTAGCTACGAGATAATGGAAAGAAAAACAGATGGGAGATGGGAGAAGGGGATGGGAGAAGGGAAGGGCCAGCAAGCAGAGACGATATTAGAGAGTGTGGGAGATGGGGAGGTCTGTCCGTATTAGAGAACAAAGAATGTAGAGAGGAGGAGAAACGTCCCGTTGGCGACCGGGATGTTGTGGGAGATGGAAGAGGGAGGATTTATAGTAGCAAACTGCACTCCTTGTGGAGGGATGTGGATTTTTGCTTGCAACCAGATGATTGAATAAAAAGGACTATAAAATATAAACTGCTCATTAGTTCTTGTCTTTGAAGTTTCCAAAGGGAGGGGAGGACTCTCCATGCCTGATAGCATGAAAGGAGAGATTTTAGGCCAGAAACTGAAATGAAACAGTCATCAGCCTTGCCTGAGTTTTTCATTTCATCATTTGCCTTTTATGTATGTGCTTTCTTGGTCAGTGGATGCATTTGCTCTGGTGCACTTCCCACAGTGGACTGAAATTATATGGAGGTGTGCAGGAGTTGGGACATTGCTATCTGAGTTCAGACAGATGGAACTATACTGTGTACCTTAAGTACAACGTGCAATTGTGTGCTTTCCTTGTGGGTTTCTTGTGTGCCCTGAATGCATTTCTAATGTGCAGGAGCTTTGCGTACCAATTTGTCAGGAACACTTTCTCTGGCAGTCACACTTTGAGAGCTGCTTCTGAATACCAGTTGCTGAAAATAACCAGATGGGAGAAGACCCTTGTGCTTAGGTCCTTCATGCCAGTTTTCTACAGGCATATGGCTGACTCTTGTGAGAACAGGATGCTGGCCTGGATTGGTCATTGGCCTGATCCAGCAGGCTGTTCTTATGTTCTTAATTTTGCACCCAAAACCACATTCTGAAATTCTAAATAAAATATTACTAGATGTTCTGGACATTACATGGCACATTTCTTTAAGAAAAATAATTATTCATTTTATAAGAAAAAAAATACAAACAATACAAATACAAGACAAACAACATAAAAACTCTTATATCATCCTAACATTTTTACCTTCACTTCCCTCGGTCTCTTACTTCTGCGATTCATTTCCTTTTTTTAATAAGAATTTATTAGGTTTATTAGAGCCAGTGTGGTGTAGTGGTTAAGACTCGTAATCTGGTGAACCGGATTTGCGTCTCCACTCCTCCACATGCAGCTGCTGGGTGACCTTGGGCTAGTCACACTTCTTTGAAGTCTCTCAGCCCCACTCACCTCACAGAGTTTTTGTTGAGGGGGAGGAAGGGAAAGGAGAATGTGAGCCGCTTTGAGACTCCTTCGGGTAGTGATAAAGCGGGATATCAAATCCAAACTCTTCTTCTTATTCTTTTAACAAAAAATACAAAATACAAAACACTAAATAAACAAAACACTACAATAAAACTACAATACTACAAAAATACAAAAAACATAATAAACAAACACTTAATCACCTATTCTTATTTTATTCATAACATTAATTGGGGACCCCCTCACGTCCTCTCCTCTGCGTACATTTCTAATTTATAACATTGTAAATTCTTCAACTAATTGTACTAACTTCTGCGTACATTTCAACTTTATAACATTGTAAATTCTTCAACTAATCTTAGTTTTTATATATCGTAATCATCCTATCATCATATATCTATAACCTTATTCCTAATAATAATAATAATCATATATATATAATCTTATTCCTAATAATAATAAACATAACAGTATTCTAACTTCTTATGGGGTCACGAAGAGTCGGACACGACTGAACGACTGAACAACAACAACTTCTTATATCCTATCTTAACCTAACTTCTCATTACTGTAGCCTTAAATGTCCTCTGATTTCAAATTCTAATGTCTATCTTTTCACGTCGTTTCAAATAGTCTTTAAATTTCTTCCAATGCTTTTGCACCGTTTCTTCCCTCTGGTCTCGGAGTTTCGCGGTCAGTTCTGCAAGTTCCATGTATTCAATCAGCTTCATCTGCCAGTCTTCCACTGTTATGCAATTCATTTCCAATCCTTCATAGCAGTTACATAGTACATGGAACCATTCTAAGCATTTTCATAATACCATACTATCCATTAACTTATATAATTCTCCCTAAAATAATCTAATAACACCTACCTCCTAATTCATCACCAAAACCTCTAATTGCTGCCCTTAGGCATATAAATATTTAAATATTGCAAAAAATCAAATAAACTCCAATTTTCTCCCAATCTTCCTTCACCGTCTCCTTTCCTTGGTCGCGTATTCTTGCTGTCAGCTCGGCAAGTTCCATAAATTCCATCATCTTCATTTGCCACTCTTGTGGCCTTGGTATCTGTTCACTCTTCCAGTTCTTAGCAATTAATATTCTTGCTGCTGTCATGGCATACAGAAAGAAAGTAGTGTCTTTTGGGGGGATTTCCATCCCTGTAATTCCCAATAAAAAGGCTTCTGTTTTTTTCAGAAACGTGTTTTTCAACACCTTTTTCATTTATTTATAAATCCTTTCTCAGAAGTCCTTTATCTTGGGGCATGTCCACCAAATATGGTAAAAGGTTCCTTCTTTCTCTTTACATTTCCAACATTTGTTATATGATGTATGATACATTTTAGCAAGTTTCACTGTAGTTAAATACCATCTATACATCATTTTCATCATATTTTCTTTCAAGGCAGTACATGCAGTAAATTTATAACCTTTTTTTTACATAACCTCTCCCAGACCTCAAGCATGATGTTGTGCCCCACATCTTTAGCCCAATCAATCATTACTGATTTTACTTGTTCATCTTTCATATGCTATTCCAGCAATAAATTTTACATTCTGGGAAGATTCTTACTTTTTACATCAACAATTCTGTTTACAATCTGGATTTTTCAATCAGAAAACCTTTATTTTTATTGTCCACTTTGAACATTTCATTAATCTGGTGGTACTGTAACCAATCATTTAACTTATCTTTCAATTGTTCATATGGGCTTAATTTAAACTTATTATCCACTTCGATCAGCAAATCATAATACTACAACCAGTTAGATTCCATATTTAACTTTCTCTGAGCCTTGGCATTGCATAAATCCTTAACCTTCCAGCAGTGGAGTTCATAATGGGTGACGAACTCTGGCTTAGAAGTTATAGAACCACACTTCAGAGACTTATCTGTCTTGCAACCAAGTATTTTCCCAGTAACCTTCTCATCTTAGACAAGGGGTGGAAAGGAGGAAAGAGGAAGAGGGAAAAGAGTGAATGTTTGGGTCATCACCACCACCATGACAATGATTAACTGGTTTTCACATAAAATATCCAAGGTGCTCTCCAATGAGCTGTGTCTGTATTCTCTATTGACTGGGAGTTTGGGGTATATATTGTATCGGAGTACAGTGGTACCTCGGGTTACAGACGCTTCAAGTTACAGACTCCGCTAACCCAGAAATAGTACCTCGGGTTAAGAACTTTGCTTCAGGATGAGAACAGAAATTGTGCAGTGGGAGCGCGGCAGCAATTGGAGGTCCCATTAGCTAAAGTGGTACCTCGTAAGTTTCAGGTTAAGAACGGACCTCCAGAACGAATTAGGTTCTTAACCCGAGGTACCACTGTACAGAAATAAATACAGGCACTATCCTATTTGCGCACAATCAGCACACGTGGGGTTGCTGACATGAGCAGCATTTTTGGCACCAGAGGTGGGGTGAGGTGAGGGCAGGGCAAGGGCAGAAAAGGCAGGGACAGGATTCCCTCACCGCGAGAAGCAAAGCTACAGGGAACCAGACAGAGGGCCTTCTCGGTAGTGGCGCCCACCCTGTGGAACGCACTCCCATCAGGGGTCAGAGAGATAAACAACTACCTGTCATTTAGAAAATACCTGAAGGCAGCCCTGTTTAGGGAAGTTTTTAATTTGTGACTTTGTATTGTATTTTGGTATTTGTTGGAGGCCGCCCAGAGTGGCTGGGGAGACCCGGCCAGATGGGCGGGGTATAAATAATAAATTATTATTATTATTATTATTATTATTATTATTATTATTATTATTATTACATGTGTTTCGCTGATGCATGGGGCAGATGGGAATGGAACCCACAACACCATATTTAATTTTAAAAGTTGGCAGGTGTCAGTATATAGGTTGATAAATTCAATTGCAGAATTCATAGGGCCAAAAGGGATGGAGTGGGGTGAGGGGAAGGATCTGTAAAGTCTGAGTCAGAAGCTCATAGATCCCACTTGAAAAAGCCCAAAGGAACTGTGTAGTAAGACGCTGAAATGATGGCTTGAAAAACTGGTTTTGATCAAAAAATATGGAATGAAAGTTTTGAAAGTAGAGGCAATGAGAGCAAGTGTTATATATAGCCAGTGAATTTTTTTTTGAATAACCAGAAATTGACACATTGTACATAACACTTGCCCATCCTTCTCTTGAAACCCAAGCCCCTCGTGCTTTCAGTGTTCCTAAATGCTTAGCTTTGCAGAATACAGTGACCAAAAACCTCCCCTTTCATGCTGATTGGGCTGCTATCTGATACTCCAGCCAAAATAGTCCTGGTTATTTTGAACCCCATTACCCCCCCCCCCCATCTTGGACCATTACACCAGTGCATACAGCATATTCGAAAGAAAGGAAAAAACAAGAAAGGTTGACAAGCTGAGGGGGAATAGAATAAACGTTTATTCTTTGCAGGAGGGCAGAATCTTGAGGTGGCTCTCAGCCTGTTTTAAAAGTTTGCATTGCAGAAATCAGTATGATCACAGCACCTGAGTTCCTGACGGATGCCATCTCGCTCACGAGAAGGAATATCACACCGCACATTTTCCTTCTTTGCACAATCGAGTATTTTATCTATAATCTCCTCATCTGAGACAAGGTGTCAAGAGGAAGAAAGAGGAAAAGAGAAAAGAGTGAAGGTTTGTATCATCCTCACCCTCAGTCCCCACAATGATAAACTGTAATTCACATGAAATATCCAAGGAGCTCTCCATTAAATAGCCTGGTGATACTCTTGGCTGAAAGAATAAAGAAACACAAGTGCTGAATGTAGACACATCCCAAAAACATTTTAAGAAAATTTGTTGTAAACTTCGTAATAGGAAATCACATTGGAGAAAGATGGGACTGAACAACATCATCCAGTGTCACAGTGTTGTAACACATGTAAAACACTTTTTTTTTTACTAACACAGCTGAGTCCAAGGTTTATTAATCTGGGGAAACAAAGCTATTTTGAATACAGGTACACATTCTCTATCCACCTTCTTCTACTGCCCCTAAAACTGTTCTTGAAGGTAGAGAGAAACCCACAAACAAGTTTAGGAGGCACATATGGGAAGGAGAGTTTAGGCGTATTGTGTGGTACCAACATGCATACTGTGGGATATTGCAGTGAAATATAAGTATGCATGGAGGGTTTGGGACCCGAGAGCTGTGTGTTAAAGAATTAGGATGCACACCCTCTTCTCTGGTGGTGTATCTTATTTTTCCTTGGTTTTTTTGGGGGGGGGCAAGAAATTTTCTGCACCGGGTACCACCTGACTTTTCTACGCCACTGGGTGATGGAGGAAAGAAGACCTTCTCTTCCTTTCCACACTCACTCTCCTTTCAACTATGCAACAGCCAGGAAAGAAATGTCTGAGCTTGCTGCGTACAAGCTCAGACTGCATGCTTGAAACTATGCTTCTGAAGAAGGCATTTGCATGATTTATTCCCCTTTGTTGTATAACTAAGCTGAAAGAATTGAAAAACAAGCAGAATGGGAATGTGGAGCATGAAGCCCAAACAAGGCATAACCTTTGCAGCTGTTTCTTACTTTGATAGGAGATGATGGCAGCGCAGATTCCTTCATCATTAATTTCACAGGTTTGCTGGTGGCATGGTACTCCTGGTTTCGTGACTATGCATCTTTTACAGAGGAGAGCATCTGATCCAAAAGGCAAAACCAAAATGTTGTGAATAATGGAGGGTTGTTTTGATTGATGGATTATATTTCTATGCCGCTTTTCAATCAAAGGAACCCCAAAGTGTCTTAGATACAATGAATGACAATAGCATAATAGAGCGTTGGAAATACAGCAGAAATAATATAGAATAATTAACAAGGTGAAACAAAGTAATAGCCAAATGGCCATGGAGTTTCCCTAAGCAGCTGTAAAATGTTAAATGGAGAAATAGAGAAAGAGGCAGCCCCCAGACCACTTCTGAAGGATTTTCTACTTGTAAAGCTGGGTGGATTTTTCATGGCTTGTTCTTTAAAGAATTGACTCCAAATGGGATTAAAAGGTATTGGAACAGGATGGAAAAACATTGAGCCATCCACACCTATCTCTGAGATGAACCTATAGTTTGCCCTCATCTTTGTTTTTTATAAAAAATAGTTTTTATTAAAGATTTCTTGTGCTACAAAAGGCTAGCCCACATCTCGAGTTTTATTTTCTATTTGCAAAGTATCTTTACCCGGTAAAGCTGTCAGTTTCCCTGCTTGCACCCTGATTTGAATATTAGGGAAAGTTACTTAAATACATAAAATGTTGAACAGATTCTAACAGGCTGCAGTAAAGGAAGAGATGTGAAGCAGGGTCACTCCATCACTGATTGCAGGGGGTTGGACTAGACGACTCTTGGGTACCTACCAACTCTAACATTCTCTGATTCTCTGATCAGCTCTACTGCAACAACAGCTGCCCTTGGCTCACCCTCTCCCTCAATTGCCACCTAGCAACAGTCTTTCAATTAAGGTGCAACAGAGGAAGAGAACAGGAGAAGGGGCATTTCATTGACTCAGTTCAGATTCTACAGACAGAGCATAAATTTGGTTTGGTTCATACTTCAGTATGAAACTACCGGTACTTAAGTTGCATTTGCCTTCTCTCTTCTGCCTGTCAACCTGCACTTAACCTGCCTCCCTTGGCTGACAGTGCTTTTCCCAACTCTTGCAAAAAGAACATACCTCCAGGTGTGAGGAACAGGAAAACACAGATTGCAAGAAGTACTTGACTTGGGGTGGACATCTTGGTATCAAAAGGACACTGTATGTTCTCCAGCAGAGCCCCAAATCACAGAAAAATAGACGTGGACCTTCACTGGATTCCTCCAGAGTGTAGAAGCTTCTTCATTTGATCCTTTTAATGACACCCTAGAGATCATGGTGTTCTTGGAAAGGAACTATAAAGATAAATGGGTTCACATCATGAACTGGCCACTCACCACAGAACAAAAATCCCAATTTAAGTGAGAACTTGAAGTGTGGGTGGAACAGATTCTTTGATGTCAGGGCTTCACTGGACTCTGCAAGTCTCCACTGCCACACCTGCCACTTTTATAACCAAATAATTGCAGGGCAAAATCAGAAATATAATCAATGCTTGCCCAACAATAAATGGACAATGGTTTTAATGTTTCAAATTCGATATGATAAATCTGTAGAAATGACAATATAAACACCACAAAGCCATACTTAATAGCAACCTTATGCATGCCCATTGAAAAGTACCTTCAAGGAGACCTTTTAGCCTCACTAATATAGAGAAGATGGGAGTGACAATATTATAGCAGATTTTGATAGCCCAGATGTGTCAGTAAGTAGCAGAATCTTGACGTTCCTAAAAGCCTAAATGCATTTCCCCACACCCAATGAAGAAGAAGGTGGTATAGGACTTCATTTCAACATCCTTTGTTTTATTTTGTATTGAAGAGACTTTGTCCACTCAGTCAGTAAACCTAAACCCACTTACCAATGAGTAAGCTCCACTGAACTCAGCAGAGTTGAATTCTGAGTAGACCCATACAGGATCACCTTTTTCATGATTAATTCAGTGAACATGAGATGTGTCGTGTAATGTTAATGGTAATGTCCAGAATATCTAGTAATACTTTATTTAGAGTTTCATAATTTGGTTTTGAGTGCAAAATTAAGAATGTAAGAATAATTTGCTGGAACCGGCAACTAATTTGGATGGCTTTCAGTGAGAATTGGACATATTAATGGAAGATAGGGCTATCCATGCCTAGTAGCCATGATAGTTACGCTTTGCCCTGAGTGTTGGAGACTGTATTACTTCCAAATACCGTTAAAATTGTTGTGGAATTCCAGAAACCTGAATTTAGGAATCAAGAAATGAGACAGAATCCATAATTTACAAATGCGTCCGTTTCCATAGTGCTTCTCTCCCATGGCATGTCTGCCTGCCTCTTCTTAGTCTATGTGTGTGGCCACTGCATGAACCATTTGCACCTTCAGAATGTCAAGCTTTCTTTTGCATCCTTGGAAACTGAAATGAAACACTCATCAGCCTTCGCCCTCCTGCAAAGAATAAAAATTATATACTTTCTCTTTAAGCTTGTCATCCTTTCTTGGTTTTTTTTCCTTTCCTTTTCTTTCAAGTATGATATATGCAGTGGTGTAATGGTCCAAGAAATGGGGTGGGTTTGAGGGGGTTAAAATTAGTCTATTTCAGCTGTACTATCCTAAGGTAAAGGTAAAGGGACCCCTGACAGTTACCGGTATGTCCAGTCTTGAATGACTCTGGGTTTGCGGCACTCACTTTATAGCCCGAGTAAGCCGGCGTTTGTCTGCAGACAGATTTTCCGGGTCATGTGGCCAGCATGACTAAGCTGCTTCTGGTGCAAAGGAACACTGACACCAGAGCTGCGCACAGAAACGCCATTTACCTTCCTGCCGGAGCGGTACTTATTTAATCTGCTTGCACTTTTTGGCGTGGTTTCAAACTGCTAGGTTGGCAGGAGCTGGGACCGAGCAATGGGAGCTCACCCCATTTGGGGATTCGAACCGCCGACCTCTTGATCAGCAAACACAAGGCTCAGTGGTTTAGACCACAATGCCACCCGCAGTATCCTAGAACAGCCCAATCAGCGTGTGTCAGGGAATGGTCTGGATAATGGAAAAGAAAACAGAAGGGAAGGGACAGCCAGCAGAGATGACATTAGAGAGTGTGGAAGACCCTCCCTCCCCAAGAAGGGGAGGTCTGTCCGTATTAGAGAACAAAGAATGTAGAGAGGAGGAGAAACTTCCCGTTGGCGCCCGGGATGTTGTGGGAGATGGACGGGGGAGGATTTATAGTAGCCAACTGCGCTCCTTGTGGAGGGATGTGGATTTTGCTTGCAACCAGATGACTGAATAAAAAGGACTATAAAATATAAACTGCTCATTAGTTCTTGTCTTTGAAGTTACTGAAGGGAGAGGAGGACTCTCCATGCCTGATAGCATGAAAGGGGAGATTTTAGGCCAGAAACTGAAATGAAACAGTCTCATCAGCCTATGACCTTGCCTGAGTTTTTCATTTCATCATTTGCCTTTTATGTATGTGCTTTCTTGGCCAGTGGATGCATTTGCTCTGGTACACTTCCCACAGTGTACTGAAATTATATGGAGGTGTGCAGGAGTTGGGACATTGCTATCTGAGTTCAGACAGATGGAACTATACTGTGTACCTTAAGTACAATGTGCAATTGTGTGCTTTCCTTGTGGGTTTCTTGTGTGCCCTGAATGCATTTCTAATGTGCAGGAGCTTTGCATACCAATTTGTCAGGAACACTTTCTCTGGCAGTCACACTTTGAGAGCTGCTTCTGAATACTAGTTGCTGAAAATAACCGGATGGGAGAATATCCTTGTGCTTAGGTCCTTCATGTCAGTTTCCCACAGGCATATGGCTGACTCTTGTGAGAACAGGATGCTGGCCTGGATTGGTCATTGGCCTGATCCAGCAGGCTGTTCTTATGTTCTTAATTTTGCACTCAAAACCAAATCCTGAAATTCTAAATAAAATATTACTAGATATTCTGGACATTACCATTAACATTACATGGCACATTGCATTTTCATTGAATGAAACCTGGAAAAGGTGATCCTGTATGGGTCTACTCAGAAGTGAACTCTGCTGAGTTCAGCGGAGCTTAATCCCTGGAAAGTGGGTGTAGGTTTACTGAGTGGAGAAAATCTCTTCAATACACTGGAACCTCGCGTTACGAACAGGATCCGTTCCGGAGTCCAGTCCGTAACATGGAACTGACGCAAGCCGAAGCGCTGCGTCTGCACATGTGCATGGCGTGATTTAGTGCTTTTGCACATTCACCAGCGGCAAAATCCAGAAGTAACCCTTTCTGGTACTTCCGGGTTGTTGCAGGATCCAACATGAAAACACGTAACCTTAAGCAGACGCATGACTGTACAAAATAAAACAAAGGATGTTGAAATGAAGTCCTATAACACTTTCTCCTTCATTGGGTGTAGGAACGTCAAGACTCTGCTACTTATTTACACATCTTAATTATCAAAATCTGCTATAAGATTGTCACTTTTATCTTTTCTATATTAGTGAGGATAAAAGGTCTCCCTGAAGTTACTTTTGAATGGGCATGCATAAGGTTGTGATGTAAGTATGGCTTTGCGGTGTTTATATTGTCGTATCTACAGATTTATCATGTTAAATTAGAAACATTAAAAACTTTGTCCATTTATTGTTCAGCAATCATTGGCGATATTTTTGATTTTGCCCTGAATCATTTAATTGGTCCTAAAAGTGGCAGGTATGCCAGTGGAGACTTGCAGAGGCCATTCAAGACCTGACATCAAAGAATCTGTTCCACCCACACTTCAAGTTCTCACTTAAATTGGGATTTTTATTCTGTGATGCGTGGCCAGTTCATGATGTTATGGCCCACCCATTTATCTTTATAGTTTCTTTCCGAGAACACCATGGTCTCTAGGGTGTCGTTAAAAGGCTCAAAGGAAGAAGCTTCTCCACTCTGGAGGAATCCAGTGAAGGTCCATGTCTATTCCTCTGTGATTTGGGCCTCTGCTGGAGAACATACAGTGTCCTTTTGATACCAAGATGTCCACCCCAAGTCAAGTACTTCTTGCAATCTGTGTTTTCCTGTTCCTCACACCTGGAGGTATGTTCTTTTTGCAAGAGTTGGGGAAAGCACTGTCAGCCAAGGGAGGCAGGATAAGTGCAGGTTGACAGGCAGAAGAGAGAAGGCAGATTCAACTTGGGTAGTTTCATACTGAAGTATGAACCAAACCAAATTTATGCTCTGTCCATAGAATCTGAACTGAGTCATTGAAATGGCCCTTCTTCTGTTCTCTTCCTGTGTTCCACCTTAATTGAAAGACTGTTGCTAGGTGGCAATTGAGGGAGAGGGTGAGCCAAGGGCAGCTGTTGTTGCAGTAGAGCTGATTAGAGAATCAGAGAATGTTAGAGTTGGTAGGTACCCAAGAGTCGTCTATCTAGTCCAACCCCCTGCAATCAGTGATGGAGTGACCCTGCTTCACATCTCTTCCTTTACTGCAGCCTGATAGAATCTGTTCAACATTTTATGTATTTAAGTAACTTTCCCTAATATTCAAATTAGGGTGCAAGCAGGGGAAGTGACACCTTTACTGGGTAGAGATGCTTTGCAAATAGAAAATAAAACTCAAGATGTAAGCAAACCTTTTGTAGCACAAGAAATCTTTAATAAAAACTTTTTTTAAACAAAGATGAGAGCAAGCTATGGGTTCAACTCAGAGCTAGGGGTGGATGGCTCAATGTTTTTCCATCCTGTGCCAACTCCTTTTAATCCCATTTGGAGTCAATTCTTTAAAGAACAAGCCATGAAAAATCCACCAAGCTTTACGAGCAGAAAGTCTTCCAGAAGTGGTATGGGGGCGGCCTCTTTCTCCATTTCTCCATTTAACATTTTACAGCTCCTTAGGGAAACTCCGTGGCCATTTGGCTATTACTGTACTGTTTCATCTTGTTAATTATTCTGTATGATTTGTGCTGTACTTCCAATGTTCCTTTATGCTATTGTCATTCATTGTTTCTAAGACACTTTGGAGTTCGTTTGAATCAAAAGCGGCATAGAAATATAATCCATCAATCACAGCAACCACTCGTTATTCACAACATTTTGGTTTTGTCTTTTGGAGCAGATGCTCTCCTCTGTACAAGATGCATATTTAGGATAGCAGGAATGCCATGCAACCACCAAACATGTGAAGCTGAAGATGGAGAAACCTGCTATAGCCTCATGACCCTTGAAAGTAAGAAACAGCTGCAAAGGTTGTGCCTTGTTTGGGCTTCATGGTCCACATTCCCCTTCTGCTTATTTTCCATTTCTTTCAGCTTAGTGATACAACAAAGGGGAATAATTCATGCAAAGGCCTTTGTCAGTTCATAGCTTCAAGCATGCAGTCTGAGCTTCTATGCAGCAAGCTCAGACATTTCTTTCCTGGCTGTTGCATAGTTGAAGGGAGTGTGAGTGTGGAAAGGAAGAGAAGGTCTTATTTCCTCCATCACCCAGTGGTATAGCAAGGTCAGGTGGTACCCGGGGCAGAAAATTTCTAGTCATCCCACCCCCACCCCCACCCAAATTGAAATAATTAAAAGGAAAAATAAGATACATCACCAGAGAAGAGGGTGTGACCTAATTCTAGAAAACACAGCTCTCAGGTCCCAAACGCTCCATGCATATTTAAAATGGCTACCTCCCTGTAACTGGCTCCATGCATACTTACGTTTCATTGCAATATCCCACAGTATGCATGTGGGTACCACACAATATGCCTCCCCCCTCCTTCTCATTTGTGCCTCCAAACTTGTCTGTGGATTTCTCTCTACCTTCTAGAGCAGATTTAGGGGCTGTAGGAGAAGGTGGAGAGAGACATGTGTACCTGTATTCATAATAGCTTTGTTTCCCCCAGAGTAATAAACCTTGGACTCAGCTGCGTTAGTAAAGAAAAAGCGTTTTACATGTGTTTAAACACTGTGAAACCGGATGGCGCTGTGGAGTCCCATCTTTCTCCAACATGATTTCCCACTAAGAAGTTTACAACACGTTTTCTTAAATGTTTTTTGGATGTGTCTAGATTCAGCCCTTGTGTTTCTTTATTCTTTCAGCCATCAGCATCACCAGGCTATTTAATGGAGAGCTCCTTGGATTTTTTATGTGAATTCCAGTTAATCATTGTGGGGACTGAGGGTGGGGATGATACAGACCTTCACTCTTTTCTCTTTTCCTTTTTCTTCCTCTTCACACCTTGTCTCAGATGGCATCTTCAGAGATAAAATACTTGATTGTGCAAAGAAGGATATGTGCGTTACTCCTCCTCGTCAAGAAGGCATCAGTCAGTATGTCAATTGCTGCGATGATTCTGATTTCTGCAATGTAAACTTTTGAAACAGGCTGAGAGCCACCTCAAGATTCTGCCCTCCTGCAAAGAATAAACGTTTATTCTGTCCCCCCTCAGCTTGTCAACCTTTCTTGTTTCCCCCCTTTCTTTCCAATATGCTATATGCTGTGGTATAATGGTCCAAGATAGAGGGGTGCAGGTGGGTTCAAAACAGCCAGTATTATTTTGGCTGCAGTATCTAATAGAGCCCAATCTTCATGAAAGGGGAGATTTTGGGTCACTGTATTCTGCATAGCTAAGCATTTAGGAGCACCTGAAACACGAGGGGCTTATGTTTCAAAAGAACAATGGGCAAGTGTTATGTACAATGTGTCAATTTCTTGGTTATTCAAAAAGAATTCACAGGCTATATATATCATTTCCTCTACTTTCCTCTACTTTCAAAAATTCTCTCAACTCCATTTTTTAAAAAATTATTATTATCAAAACTTACGTTTCCTGCTATCAATTCAACTTCTTACTACACAGCTCCTTCAGGCTTTTTCGAGTGGGATCTATGAACCTCTGGCTCAGACTTAACAGATCCTTCCCCTTACCCGACTCCATCCCTTTCAGCCCTAATAAATTGAATTTCTCTACCTATATACTGACACCTGCCAACTTTTAAAATTAAATCTGGTGTTGTGGGTGATGAAAGTCTGTTCAAGAGTTCTGACACTACATTATATATAACGGCTAGGCATTCATTTTACAAAACCTCACTCCTAGTGGAACACTGACATATGTTTTATTTTGTATTAGGCCACATTCGCACCATGCATTTAAATTACTACGATATCACTTTAAACAGCCATGGCTTCCCCCACCCCATAAATCTTGGGAGTTGTGCTTTATTTTTATTCCATTTTTTAAAAAAAATTTGTTATCGCTTTCCCAAAATATAAACATTAACAGAAAAAATGGTTCCCCCCCCATTCCCATCCCCTCTCCCTGGAACAGAAGCCTAATGAGCCAGATTGTTCCATAAGTCCCTGTGAATATTTCTTAAAGGGGTAACATATTTCTATAAAATTATCCAGATCAGATGCCTTGTTGAGACATGTGCTCTCTTTGTTACTTTCTCAGACAAAACAATTGTCCATATTTTTTGTTTTCATTGTCTGATGTGTAGGTGATCAATTACTTTGAGTAATTGTGCAGTCACCAGAAGAAAATCAATTAGTTCCTTGTATAACAAATTAAGCTGAACATCTGTTAATAAGCCTGGGCTTGGATTACATTATATGTCCTGATACATGATTTTGCTTATTTCTGTACCTAGTCTTTCCCAGAATGGATGCAACAGCTCACATGCCCACCACATATGGAAAGTCTTATCAGTTGCCCTGTAGTTGATTAAGGGTGCTGAGAATTGTTTGCTAATAGCCTATTCCTTCACAGAGCCAGAGCTACAATTCCAGAGCCATTTAACAATCAATCCCTCATCACAGGGAGCAGTGGCAACTTTAACAAACTACCATTTCTAGGATAATTTGGGAGAAACTACAACTGTTTAAAGTGGTGTCATATAGTTTTAGATGTGTGGATTTAAGATTAAGGAATCTCCTCCTCCTCCTCCTCCTCCTCCTCCTCCTCCTCCTCCTCCTCTTCTTCTTCTTCTTCTTCTTCTTCTTCTTCTTCTTCTTCTTCTTCTTCGATTGCAATGCTCACATAAAACATTTTATCAGACTTTTATTAATCAGCCTTGCCAGCAACTCAGGTGTAGGGTCTTTTCCGTGCAGGATCCTGAATAACGGAAAGAGCAATGGATCCTTCAGCTCTCTTCCACTGAAACCTTCAAAACAAAACAGAGAATGGGGCTGAATGTCAGACGTGCACCCCATATATGAAACGGCTGACCTGCCATTATTTAAACCATATCAGTTAATCTTTTCAGATTGACTCTAAGTGTTCATTGCCTGATAACACTAAACTCTCCTTTTATGTTATTCATTGCTTGTTGAGAATGTTAGAAGAATTTTTGAGGATGCCGAACACTTTTTACAAATACCAAATCCCCTCCATCTCTCACTGCATCTCCTGCTCCTGAAATTAATTACTGGTAACTAGCACAATGGAAAGAAGTAAAATTGTAGTTTAGGGGGAAATGTCATTGCTTAATCGAGCAGTCAGCTATACAGAGTGTTGCCAAAATAAGTGGAAGCATTAGATTGTTGTAATGAGACTGGACTGCCATGACTGAGAATGAACACCTCACCAGGGATTTGGATAGATTAAACATATGGGTGCATTAATTGCAGTTCATTGCAATGAGACCCTAAGTGTCAATTCCCCATCATAGAACTGCGCTCTACCAACTGTAAAGCATACGGAGCACATTAATTCTAAATAGGAAAGCAATCTGTGGTGTGTTGGTCACAAATTATTAGGGCATGGAACAGGAACCTGGAAGCCTGTGGTCCTCCTGAATATGGGACAGTTAAGCCTCCTTGCCTTTCTGGTGCCACCTTTTTAGTTCAGTAGATTAATAATAATAATAAATTTTTATTTATACCCCGCCCTTCCCAGTCCAAAAACCGGGCTCAGGGCAGCTAACAACCAATACAAAACAATGATTAAAACAACTTAAAAACAGCTTTAGAAAACCATTAGAGGTAAAAAGCATTCCAAGAAAAGAAGGAGTGGAATGGCAGTGCTGGAATGCTTCGTTTGAGACAGACCACACAAACCTATATCACTCAGAAGAAATCCCCACTGATATCAGTGAGCTTTGTTGTTGTTCAGTCGTTCAGTTGTGTCCGCCTTTTCGTGACCCCATGGACCAGAGCACACCAGGCACCCCTATCCTCCACTGCCTCCCGCAGTTTGGCCAAACTCATGCCAGTCGCTTTGAGAACACTGTCGAACCATCTCATCCTCTGTCGTCTTCTTCTCCTTGTGCCCTCCATCTTTCCCAACATCAGGGTCTTTTCTAGGGAGTCTTCTCTTCTCATGAGGTGGCCAAAGTACTGGAGCCTCAACTTCAGGATCAGTAAGGTTTAATCTGGTGCAAATGTGTATTGCAGCCAAAATCTCATACTTTGTATTAGACTTGTGGAACAAAGTTACAAAAAGCAAAATAAAAATCCTCACAAAACATTTGGATATCATGACTCCACTGGGGCAGGCGAGGCAGCCAATCTGATGCTCCAACAACGAACTTGATGAGAGGAACCCCGCGAGGAAAAGCAAGGTAGGGCTCCAAGTGGAGGCTGTTTAAATGGCCAGGGCACAGACCTGAGGGAAGCCTTCTTGCTCTGTCAGCTCCACACACACACACACCGGCCCAGCCCATTGTCCAAGCCTGCACCCCCATTCACCAATTCCTGGTGCAGGCTAGGATCTAGCTTCTGATAGGTGGTCCGGGCATGACACCATCCTCAAATCCCTCATCAAGGTCTTAGAAGAGCATCTGCCATCCCGCAACGCTGCCACCTCAAGAGGGTGAGCGGACCTGGCTATCGTCACTCTGAAGAATGTCCCATTAAGCTATCATTTTAATTGATTAATAAATAAATTGCAAATATATTTTATTTTATTTTATTTATTAAAATTGCATACCACCCTATAGCCATAGATCTTAGGACCACCAACGCAATAATAATAATAATAATAATAATAATAATAATAATAATAATAATAATAATACCATGGTATATAATTAAATCTTTAAAATACAGTCGTACCTTAGAAGTCGAATGCCTTGCAACTCGAACGGTTTGGCTCCCGAACACCGCAAACCCGGTAGTGAGTGTTCCAGTTTGGAAATGTTCTTTGGAACCCAAACACCCAACATGGGTTCTGCGGCTTCTGATTGGCTGCAGGAGTTTCTTGCAGCCAATCGGAAGCAGTGCCTTGGTTTCTGAACGTTTTGGAAGTCAAACGGACTTGCGGAATGGATTCTGTTTGAATTCCAAGGTACGACTGTACATGGGAAATAACCAACAGTGAAACAAATAAATTCTCTGAGAAGGCCTGGTTAAACAAAATATCTTTTCGTATCAAAAATATCAAAATGGCAGCACCTGTCTGATTTCAGTAGGAACAGTATTACAAAATACTTGTGCCACTACACACAAACAGGGGTAGCCAATATGGTGTCCTTCAGATGTTGTTGAACATTGCCCACCAGCCTCAGTCATCATGGTTAGGAATGATGGGAGCTGTAGTTCAGCAAATAAACAAATAATGGCTACCTCTGGTGCAGAAACTAAATGTTTTTTGCATGAATAGAAAGCAGAAGGAGCAGTGATGCACCAATAACTGGGCGAGAGGAGGAGGCCATTTGCAAAAGGTGGCCAACCTCACATACTGTTGTATACTTACGCAGTCTGTTCTGGGATGAGAAGGCTGTCTCCATTTGCTAGAAACAGGGTATTACTGTCAGCAGTAACAACAGATGTGCCTTCCTGAAAAGGCAGGAACAAAAGACAGGCTTTTAATTCTTCCTGGACTGTCGTTAGCAGCCACAAACTAGGAAGTATATCTTAATGAACTAATCAGTCAGTCTAACCAAATCATCAGCAATCTAGTGATCTGGGAAATAAACAAATCAATTAATTCTGTAATAGCAGGGCTTGTGACCCAAAGCAGTCATTAACAACTATATGCCACAGGCTTGATAGACATTCTTGGTTCTCATCTTTCTGGGACTGGAATAAACTGAATGGTCGTTGGGACAAGAACCTAGATTTGGCTGGTGGTGGGAGATGTTTCATTTACCACAGTGTTTCTCAGATTTTTTTCAATCCATGTACCCCTGTAGCTAACATAAAAAAGATTCCACACCCCCTTCAATCCCAGTGCACATAATTATTTAATTTGAATTTTTCACATGGATTGAAATTTCATAACTTTAAATTTGTTTACTTATATTGTACATTACCGAACCAACCAACCAAACAAACAAACCCCACTCTCACACACACTCCACACCAAGTTCTTCGTATGCCCCCGTGGGTTGAGAAAAATTGATTTAGTGCATCACAAGTTGTGCAAACCTAGTATGCAGTGAAAAGGTTCTCCTTGAGGATGTTTGTTTTGATCAGTTTAGGGTTCATTACTTGCAGGGGGGGGAAGGAATCGAGACCAATATTGTGAGTCGATGTAGAACTTTGGGGAAAAGATGTACACCTCTCCCTGGAATTCTGTAGTGATAGCTGACCTTTTCATTTGTGGAACTATTTGAATTGAAATAAGAAAAGAAAAAAACCGAGTGAGGTTTAACCTCCATAGTAAAGCCAGCAGAAAAACTCCCCTGCTACCCAGTACAGATATACAGTGAGCAGTAGCAATCAGACTGAGTTTTGCAGCCCACAGCTCCACATAATGAAGCTGTCTTGAGGCGACTCACTTCTGTGGCATTGTTAATCAACTAAGCTAGCAGTGTGCTGATAGATATGTCAGCCTGAAAAAATGGCACTTTGTTGTTCGAAGTATTTTTTAGTCTTCTCATCAGATCCTTGAAATACTTTCCTGGACCTGAAAAGTTGCTCACCAAGCCAACAGGGACTCGACTGACATTACTACAAGAAAAACCATGCAGTACTAAAAAGGGCTCATACCTGTCTTGTAAGAATGATGCTCTGTGAGCCATTTCATTCCTGTGAGGACTAATGGAGATCTTGCATGAGCAGAGCTATTTCAAATGAGCAGGTAGGGAGAGTGCTTTTCCACTCAGGTTGTGCTTGTGGGCTGCCGATGGGACATCTGGTTGGCCTCTGTGAGAACAGAGTGCTGGGCTATATGGATTTTTGACCAGATCTAGCAATAATCATCTTATATTCTTAAACTGAGGCATAGTCAGCATCAACAGTAGACTGGGTTCAGGGACTGCTGTGGAACCCATGGGTGAACCCCACTGCCTCAGTCCAAATGCAGCAATGACGAGGGTGTCTCAGCATCGTCTGTAACCCCTGAAGTGAAAAGACTTTTCTCCTGGGCCAAACTTGAACCCACAGCTGGATCCTCTGCCCATGGGGCAGAGCAGCTATCCTAGCTTTCTGACAAGTGTGTTGCTATTGCTTGCCAGGAGGAAAAGGGACAAGGCTGTGTGGTAGGGGTGGGAGAGACATGGCCAAACACTGGATTGGCTTTGCACCATGCCAGCCTCTATGTCACCTTGCTGCTCTCCTTCCAGATAAGCAACTGGCTACCCCAGAAGCTACCATAGCATTTCTGTCCTACCTGTTGAGCCACTTCTGAACAGTGCACACACCTAATTTATTTCCACTGCTTGTTCAAGGGAAGAATTATTGCCAGTGCAGAAACGCCAGCTCCCTTGGCCTGAAGCGAGATCAGCATGGCATCCCATAGTCGCCTTTGACTGGACTTAACAATCCAGGGGTCGTTTACCTTTTTACCCTACCTACATAGTTAGTGTGAAATGGAACTAGCATCACATACCAGCTGCCATAGCCATATATCTGCGTTCTTTCCTCCCTCTTTGGTTATTCCTGGTCCAAAAATTATAACCTGGGCAACAAACCAAGAAAATGCAATGTGTTACTATGAGAAACATTTGTGTCAATGTAAAATTATTTAACGGAAATTGTGAGAAGATTCATTAACCTTGCCAAAGGCTTTGTATACCAGAATGCAAAAACAAAATGTAACAGATCACATCTACACATTTCTCTCTCTCTTCACCTCTATGATCTTTGCTCCTGTACTCTTCTGATCCTCCCACTAATAGCTTTGTGCTTTTATCCATAGCACACACCACTCTTGGGACAAACAGTGCATTTTCCTTTCGCCAGAGGCTTGCACTTGAACTTAATGGGGATATTTTTCTGGACTTCAAACAGCTGTGATTCCTCATTTATTTTTCTCTTCTCATTCCTCCTAATCCCTGTTTAGAAGTTAGGGGCAGATTCAAATGGTTAACCTCGCTGGCATTGGTCTTTGCAGCAATGCTCTGCACAGCTTGTCCCAGCTCCTGGAGACCATGGGCACCAGTCCCAGTGCTACCATTTCCCCACGAATTGGGAGAGTAGGATTGGCCCAGTGGTAGAGCTCATCCTTTCAATCGGAAAGTTGTTGAAGCCTTGGCACCTCCAGCTAAGAGGATTTCAGACAGCACCATGAGAAAGACCCTTGCCTGACACTTTGGTGAGCGGCTTCTAGTTGAACAGTGCTGAATTAGGCCAGCCAAAGATTTGACTGTATAAATCAATGAAAGAAGGGAAGATACTAAATGCAGAGAAGTTAGCACCCATCCCTGGCAGCAGAATAATAATAATCCCAGACCATCTACCCAAGTCGAAAGTGAGTTAGTCCACTTTAATGTGTTCTGACTGCTTGTCTCTTCAAGGGAGTTTGGCTTCCTAGAGGGGCCAGCCAAGCTTCACTCAGCACTTCCCGATAGCAGGTACCTGTGCCTGACTTTATCATCAGGGGATTAAAAGGAACATTGCCTTGTGTGCTCTTCCAGATTGGGTGAAAGCTGAAGTGAAAATGGTGGAAGCCTTGATGTGCAGCTGACAGAACATACGCAAGAGTGTATTGTGTGCATCACATTCTGTGATGCAAAAAGACTACGGGCATCTGTACTGGGCAACAGTGTTGGGACCTTCAGAGACATGCTGTGACAAGTTTGCCAGGCACCTGGAGGATAAAACCACTCATCTCCATATTGAGTTGACTACTACCATTATTACAGATCCAGGTTGTGGTGTCTGACACAATACCTTGCCTGATCTATTATTCCTCTTCGTTGGTAGAAATTCCATTTCATTTCTTTAAACCAAAGCCACCTTCCACATTGGGCGGAGTTATGATGCTTGAAACCATTTGGGTGATAAATAGCCTTCTGTGTGCCTCTGAAATCTCCTCTTATTCCTTGGCTCTGTTTTATCCTGACACCCTCACTGGGCCCTGTAATTGTCGTCACAGACTCTTCTTTGTATACCTCCTCCACAGGTGACTTGGAAAGTGGCAACGTGAGAATGGGCCTTTTCGGTGATGACTCCCGGTTTTGAATGTTCTCCCCAGGGAAGTTTGCCTGGAGCCATCTTATCTATTTTTAGGGGCCAGGCAAAATGATTTAGGTCCTTGGTTTGAAGGGCTTTGGATATTTGTGGGGCAGGATCTGTAACACCTGTTATGTCTGCATAGCTGCGTCTTGGGGTTTTTATAGGTTGTTTGTTACACTTGGTTTTAGTGATTTATTGCTTTTTGTAAGTTGATTTTGGTCACTTTTGTGAGGAAAGCAACATCATAATCAATAGAAGATGCATACATGTGGGGGATTTTTCTGACATTGTAAACCACCTCAAATCAGACTTGATTAATGGAGGTATATAGTAATAATAATAATAATTTTATTATTCGTATTCCACCCATCTGGCTGGCTTCCAACAAATATAAAAGCATAATAAAACATCAAACATTAAAAAACTTCCCAAAACAGGGCTGCCTTCAGATGTCTTCTAAAAGTTGTATAGTTATTTACTGTATCTCCTTGACACCTGATTGGAGGGCGTTCCACATGAAGAGAGCCACTACTGAGAAGGCCCTCTGCCTGGTTCCCTGTAACCTCATTTCTTGCAGTGAGGGAACCACCAGAAGGCCCTCAGAGCTGAACCTCAATGTCTGGGCGGAATGATGGGGGTGGAGAGACGCTCCTTCAGGAATACAGGGACAAGTTCGTTTGGGCTTTTAAAGGTCAGCTCCAACACTTTGAATAAGTTATATAAATATATATTTTTATTTATGTTTAATGTTAACTGAAAGGGCACATTTAACGTCACTTGTTTGGTCTCTTGGTTACTAAATCAGTGTTCCTCAGAAGTACTGGTGTAAATCAGTTTGTGTATTAGCAGGAATCTGTACAGCTCCCTAGAACGGCTGCTGCACATACAACTGCTACAGAGTTTCTCTAGTTCAGGGTTTGGGAACCTGCAGTCTTCCAGACATGGCTTGACTACAACTGCCTTCATCTACTGGGAGTCCAGCAGAGATTGGGCAAAGATTCCTCATCCTTGTCCAAGGCCAATAGAAGAGAGAGAGAATGGACATCTCCAGGCTAGATTTTCCTTGAGGGACAGTACATATCATTTATTCTCTGCTCCTGAATAAGATATAAACAGGAGGCTGCCTGTTCACTTGAAAAAATAATTCACCCAACTCCTCCTTTTCAAAGTACTCAACTTTTTTTTTTTACCTCAGTTTCAGAGCTGTCTCCAAAAAGTCTGAAGGATTTCTTTTGATCTATCTCTTCACGATGATCGTTCAGCCAGCCTTGAAAGGAAAAAGGATCCATGATCTTGGCTTCGTTTAACGGGAAAGGCATTTCTTTCAAAAGTTCATCTAAAAACAAAGAAAATCTAGAGGTAGAAAAGATATATATATATTTCTGATTGCTTTAGAAGTGGCGTCAGAAAGCTTATTGTAAGAACATGTGATATTATCATATTAATGCTTGGTGTTTCAGAAGATTCAAACATACGGGTAGAAAAGGACAGGGGCCAAATTTCAAATTATCTAACAGTCCATGATGGCACCATTGCTTCTCTTGCCCTTCACCAGCTTCTTTAAACCTGCCACCGATTAGGTCCTTCAATTCCTGCTTTGTCATAAATACAGACAACATTAAACAGACACGTTTACTGCCACTACTCATTAACTCCCTACTTTGCACTCAAATGCCTTCTAGGGGTTCGCTTGGCCAATATGGAACAAAACTGATTACGCAGCACTTCAAAATTTAATACCCTGCATTTCCTGATTGTTTTGAAACAGTCTGAAACACTCTCTGCCCTTTCAAATCCTGTTCTGAGGTTCACAGTTTTGCACCCTGCAAAATTAACTTCAGTCTCTTAACTAAATGCAAAGGTGAAATCTTCTCCCGCATTCCCATTTTCTTCCCCAAAAGCCATGGGGTACTCTCAAAATATGTCTCTGGGGTGCTTTTTCCAGTAATGGTCCAAACAAGTTGCAGAAAAACGCAACGTCTCTCTGTGGTATCCCAAGTAGTAATGAAGGACATTAGGTAAGCATCAGCAGTATAGTCAGCCAGGGGTGGGGTAGTGCAATTGTGTTCATTTGGCCTACTTTAAAACCTCCCTGTATCCTGTATAATTGTTTTTGAAGATCAGGTTTAAAGGTGGGAAAAAAATGTACTGCACTGGGAATAACAAAGACATGGCATCAAAATTTATAGTTAAGAAAAAAACCCCAAACAGATAAGAAACTTGTTAAAACCCTGCAGATCTCTAGCAAGAAAGTGCTATTCCTGGTAATTGGCCTCTAAGGTCTTTTAATTTTAAAAACCCTCAGGCCAAAACTTCATGCATGGTGGAGCAGCACAAGCTGGGCAGTTTCTTCCCAGCACCTGCCTTCCCAACGCCAAGAGTCACTGTTAGTTCTGGGGAAGGAAGAGGCTTAGCAGAGGTAGTCCAGTGCTCCTGCCACCGTGTTTGCACCACACTGAACTCCCTACCCTGTGTCTCACCTTTCCTCCTCTCAGGAATGCTCAGCGTTGGGAATGCAGGTGAGCAACGTTGCCCTGCCTACCCCCCCCCCCGATGGCTGCTGCATCTAGTGGTGTCTTATAGGTAGAGATGGAGAAGAAATTCAGTTTAGTGAGGACTTGCAATGCAAACCTACCTAACAGGAAGTTCCTGAAACAACATGCAAATCTTCAAGATTTGCACTCCTCTACATTTTACGATGCAGTTCCCCAACCAAACGATGCGTACAAAAATGTGTATATTAAAGTGTGCATCAAAAGGCATATGTTCCTGAAAACAACATATAAAATGCAAAATTGCTTTGCAAAAAATAAAAATAATGTGTATGCCATGCAAAATTGCAGATAAAAGGAGGAAATTTCACTAAAATACGATGAATTTTCATGGATATATTCCTTATTCCAGGAACTTGAACAGCAAGGATGACTGCACTTAACTAAATGAACAATTGACGCAGAAAACAGATCACAAAGATGGTGGTTTTCTTCTGGCAACAACCAGCTATTTCTCTTTCTCCTCCTCTCCTCCTTCATTTTAACTCCATAGCAACCCTGCTTGGGTTGAGAGATAGTGAACTCAAATGATCACATCCCAGGATATAATATGAATGGATGGCATGCATGACACAAGGTAACTTCTGCTAGATCTACTAGATCTGTGTGTCACTCCCATTTCGGTGGCAGCCAAATGATTACCACTAGTTCTAGTGTAGCACCCAGTTAGGGGTGAACCAGGAATGGGGGGGCATGGCTTTCCAGATGTTTTGCTGAACTACAGCTCACATCATCGCTGGCCATGCTGGTTGGAGCTGATGGGAACCGGAGGACAACAACATACGGGAGGCTCACAGCTTCTCCATCCCTGAGATAAACCACTGTAAAACCCAATGGTTGTCGTTAAAATGCAATTATAGCATTTGCCGTTTTTTAATCTACTCTGTCTATTGTGTCAAGCTTAAGAGACAAACCAGCTTCAAGTAGTCTAGCTTCTTTGTATCTAGAAATAAACACAAGTGGTTTTGTTGTTGTTAATATAATAGAGAAGGAGAGAGAAATACTCGCATAAGAGTTTTTAAAGGGGGGGGATAAACACCTTAGACAAAGCACAATAGCGCCTCTTTTGCTTTGCAATACTCTTAACCATGGAAGCTGCCCTGTGGGGCAATGTGCAGACAATCATCCCTAAGAGCTCTCCTAATATTTCACCATGGGAACTGAACTGAACCACCGAGAACTTTTTGCACAAGTTTATTGAAGCTGTCAGAGGAAGCACAAACACTACAGAGCAAAGTTTTCCTCTTTCTTGTGAAGAGCTTTGTTAGAAAGCTTTGTATTTTAATTTTTCAGATTCTAAAAAGCTCAGAGAAATATAGGCAATAAATCCATCTCCCTGTTGTCTCTACCCTTTAATTCTGGCAGAGTCTCAGTTAAGAGAAAAAGAGAGAAGAAAATTAACATTTCTCCTGCAGAGGTTATTTCATTTGGAGCAGTGTTTAAAGAGAGACAGTGGTTCTGTACATACCACACATTTAAATCACATCCACCACCATCCCCAAATCCTGGAAACTGTTAAGGATGCTGAGATTGGCAATTGTAGCTCTGTGAGTGGTAAACTACAGTTCCCAGGATTCCAAAGGTGTGTGTGCTTTGAATGTGTCATGTGTACACAGCCAGTACAGCCAGTAATAATGGGGGGGGGGACCACCCATATTATTGCTTGTTGAATAATTGCTTTGATTCTGAAATCAGTTTATATTACCTGGATTGGGTTTTCCAGTCTGATACTGCCTTGAGCTGAAAAACCTGGAATGACAAATGTTAAAGGAGTAAAACTTTTCAGACTAATATACAGGTAGGTAAGCAAACTGTATGTCTGGGCGACATTACAAATACATGTTTGCTTCACCACTCCCTCTGCGAGAAGTGAAGCAACAGGGAACTAGGCAGAGGGCCTTCTCGGTAGTGGCACCTGTTCCATAGAATGCCCTCCTATCAGACGTCAAACAGATAAACAACTATTTGACTTTCAGAAGACATCTGAAGGCAGCCCTGTTTAGGGAAGTTTTTAATGGTTGATACTTCATTGTGTTTTTAGTGTTTTGTTAGAAGCTGCCCAGAGTGGCTGGGGCAACCCAGTCAGATAGAAGAAGAAGAAGGAGGAGGAGGAGGAGGAGGAGGAGGAGGAGGAGGAGGAGTTTGGATTTGATACCCCGCTTTATCACTACCCAAAGGAGTCTCAAAGCGGCTAACATTCTCCTTTCCCTTCCTCCCCCACAACAAACACTCTGTGAGCTGAGTGGGGCTGAGAGACTTCAGAGAACTGTGACTAGCCCATGGTCACCCAGCAGCTGCATGTGGAGGAGCAGGGATAGTTAGATTAGCAACATATAATAATAATAATAATAATAATAATAATAATAATACAACCTGGGCCCATTAATTTCAGTGTGTCAGCTCTGAATAAAAGTTATTTGGATACAACCCAATGCAATAAAATGGAGAAGACTTACTCTTGGATTATTGGGATAAGTTGTGTGCCAAGGTCTTCACAGTAAAACCATCTCTCAAAAAGGACGTTGGTTGATTCTCCAACATAGTACCTGACAAAAGGGTGGGGGAGGAACTGCATTAAGTGGCTGTATCATATAAAATGGAAGGCTGTGTTATTTTACTCTCTAAATGTGTTTCCAAATTTTATGCACTGGTAAAAACAAATAAATGTATAATGCTTTGATTTGAACTTATCTGCACTGGGTAAGATAATAAAATCCGGCACCACTGAGAATCTTGGAAATCTGATTTCAGCTTAGATTGAACTTCAGTTAATTCAAATACATGGCAGCACATCCTTGTCGTTAAGCACAGCATTGTCTTTGAAACTGAGGACATTTCCAGCCCAACCTAGAGATACCAGACCCTCTGTGTACAAATATGTGCCGTCCCACTGATCTATGACTCTTTCCTCAATATGTTATTTACTACACATTGCATAGTTGTTGGCATCCATGTGTCTAGAGAGACAATGCAGTGTGCCTCCAGGGGTGAAGTCAAACTGCTGCTTTATCAGCACCGAAGTGAGCTCCACGGGATTTGTATGTTACAGGAGGGGTAGTACCTATGGGGGGGGGACATATTGTGCTCCTTATGGGCTAGTTTGTTCCACTTTGGTCTCCATCCTACACTCAGATCTCACCTGTGACTCCTAGAAGCTGCCGGCATGCGACAGCGGCCACACCAGCTAAACCAGGTGAGAGTAGTTGATGGACCCAAACCCTGAGTGAGTTAGGGACTTCCCCCTGAATGTGAAGACAGGCTCTGTTGGATTGTGCGACCAATGGAGGGTTCAATGGTGAAGAAGGTGGTTTCTGCATGTGGTGTAGAAGGAAGTGAGAAGCAGATGGGGCTCGTCAACCTGGGAAGGTGGCCCATCGAGGAGAAGGACTTTGATCCTAAACCTTTGTTGCCTTGCGGGATATCTTTGGGAGAAGAAAATGCTAAGGAGTAAACCCTACACAAACCAAGAGTGGAGGCCCTAAAACAGTTGGATGGCGCCTTGTACACCTCCTTCTGGTAACTCCAGCAGCCAAACATATTGCTCTACTTTCCTTCAGACCACATCAGCGAGGCCAAAAGTGGGGGGTCCAGGACCTCCATACACACTGCCCAGGTTTGTGCCCTGGGGAGGTTACATATTGCATAAATACTGTATCTATACTACAGTATTTGTGTGTCACTTTTTTGAACCAAAATTGTTCTCACAGTTGCTCAAGGTAATAGAATCAGAGTTTTAAGAAGATTATATTTCACCTGAGTCCATCGGTTTCAGTCTTTAATCTTTTTCTCTCAATAACCAATCCCACAGTGTTTGCGAATCTCTGAGGGGAATGTGGTATCCTGGCTGGCAAGAGGAACATCTGCCCAGAAAAAAAAGAAAGGAAGTTGAAACAGTTGCCATAGTTCATGGCAGGAGTGGGGAACCTCAGGCTTGGAGGCCATATCCTGCTCTATCTGGCCCTCAGAATTCTCCTCAGGCCATACCTCTCACTGGCCTTGTTTCACCCCCTGAATGTTTTCTGGCTGGAATGTGTCCAGCCAGAAAACCTCTTGCTTGTCTGGATAATACCTCATGTTTGTCTGGATGAAGGATACAGAGGTTGTATCGGAGAAATGTTGCTATATGCATGATAAGGGGAGGACTCCAGGCGCATCCAGAGCTCGTTCGGTTTGCTTGTTTTTCTTTTCATGCAAACGTTCCTATAGCTGAAGAGGTAAGCCACAAGTCAATGGAAAATGTGGCTTGTTTCTTCAGCAGAGAGAACTATGACAAATACACCCTTGCTTTATGTGCATATCCTCCCATTTTCCATTAACCATTTAAGATTTAAGATTAAGATTTATTTATTGTCATTGTCCGTATATACACAGTATACACAACAACGAAAATCAAACACCCAAAGACCGGATTTACCATACACATTTGCACATATCTCCAACACTCTCATCCTTATTAAAACATAATCTATTAAAACATAACATAATCCAGAGTATAACATAACCTATTAAAAGCATAGCATAACCTAAGAGCCTGTCTCATTCCTTACTACCCACTGCTTACTATTACTTACTACTGACCCTGAGATCATTATTAAGTGCAATCAAAGCTCTTGGATAGAAACTATTCAGAAGGCGTGTGGTTCGAGTTTTCATTATCTTGTATCTTCTGCCCGAAGGCAACAGTTCAAAAAGGTTGTGAGCAGGATGGGTGGGATCTCTCAGGATGTTGTGTGACTTCTTCAAACAGCGAGACGTGAAGATCTCGTCCAGGGTTGGTAGTTGGAGCCCAATAACATTCTGGGCAATTTTAATTATTCTCTGTAAAGCTTTTTTATCCGTTACAGAGCTGCTCCCATACCACGATAGTATACTATAGGTTAAGACACTCTCAATGGTACTGTGATAATAGGACAGGAGTAGGTGCTGAGATAGATTCAATCCCCTGAGCATTCTCAGGAAATACAACCTCCCCTGCACCTTCCTCACAGCCATATTAATATTTACAGTCCATGAGAGGTCCTCGGAGATGTAAATGCCCAGGTATTTAAAACTGCCAACCCTCTCCACCTCCTCGCCATTTATGTGCAATGGTAAAAATACACTTTTCTTTCTCCTAAAGTCAATTATAAGTTCTTTGGTTTTTTTGGTGTTAAGCATAAGATTATTTTCTTTACACCATTGAATTAACCCCTGTACTTCTTTCCTATAAGCAGACTCATCATTCTCACTAATGAGCCCCACCACTGTTGTATCATCCGCAAATTTGATGATTGTGTTGGAATTATACAGTGGGGTGCAATCACATGTGTACAGGGAATAAAGAAAAGGGCTTAACACACATCCCTGAGGAGCTCCTGTGCTTAATACTAGGGTAGAAGAATAGTAAGATCCCATTCTCACTGTCTGCGGCCTATCAGTCAGGAAATTCCTTACCCACAAACAGATCTTCTGATGTATACCCAGATTGGTCATTTTAAAAAATAACCTGTCTGGTAAAATTGTATTAAAAGCAGAACTATAATTTACAAGCCAATGTTTACCTCTCCTTCTTTAATGTAGATATCCTTGTGTTTTCCATTCTCTATTATCTTCAGGCACATATCTCCTTCCAGTTGGTAGAACAACTACAGTGTAGGAGAGGGAAAAACTTAATTTAAAGCATACATATCACAATGCCATATGTACAGTCTGCAAGGGATTCGTGTATATTGCAGGGCCTGCACAATCAGTTTTGGGAACCTGATTACGGTGTTGAACTGTGGTTTTAAAAATTCAGTGTGAGGGAATATGCTGACATCTATTGGATACATGGAAAACTGCGAGCTACGAATGCTAAGATCAGGCATAGGCAAACTCGGCCCTCCATATGTTTTGGGTCTACAATTCCCATCATCCCTGAGCACTGGTCCTGTTACCTAGGGATCATGGGAGTTGTAGCCCCAAAACATCTGGAGGGCTCAGTTTGCCTATGCCTGGGCTAAGATGCTTGCTTTAAAAAAAAAAATAGCTTAATGATAATAGTCCCCTACTCTTCTATCAGTCCCAGCCAGAGTAGCCAATGATCAAGCATGATGGAAGTAGTAGTCCAACAGCATCTAGAGGGCATCGCATCATAGATGGTGCAAGCCTAAGTAAGGACATTGTACCCAAAGCACTAAATGAAAGACTTCCCAATGTGTTACCTCTTCTCCTTCTTCAATATGATAATCCTTCCTTTGGTTTGGCCCACCAACAAACATTACATTGAGCTGATAGTGGTGCCTGCAGGGTAATAAAAAAAGCCATTTTTTTTAAAACATAAACTTATGATAAATTAAGGCATAAAAGGATAAAAGAGTAAAGACTCATCAAACCAGCATTTTTGTATGCAACCTTGCCTAATTGCACAATTTTGCATGGCTGTCTTGCCTAATATAAAGCTTATCCACATGGTATTTTCATTGACAGGTGCATTTTTATACACTTTACTTGGTCAACAAACTACACTGCAAAATTTGGATAAGTTCAGATTTCAAAGGATGTTCAAATAGTGTAAATTAGTTGGGCTCACCTCTACATGAGAGGTGAATCAAATTTCTCCCACATCCCTGCTTTCTAACTTTCAGAGAGGGAGCTTGCAAAAGAATGAAGCCAGTGAGAGCTGAGTTGTACTGTGATTGGAAAGTGTTCAATGAGGCTTTAGCTCTGGGTTGGGAGAGAGAGCTCTCAGTGAGCAAAGTCCAACTTCCCAACCTGGCATCCACCTAATATGGTGTTTTAATTAATAACTGCAACACAGGAGGGGGGGGCAGCCAGGCTTAGACAGAGTTCCATGCTCCAAATGGGCTCAAATCACTCCCACTTTATTCAGAGCAAGTCAGAGCAAGTTGGAGTGGCTTCAATTTGATTCAGATTCAAGCTGAATCACCCCAAATCTTCCTGAGTCAGTGGGATTCAGCCACAGTCCACCTCTGAGCTATTCGCCAGCAGTCTGTGGATCAAAAGCATGGTTAGCCAGAAGCCACACTATCCTAAAATTGTTGTTGCACTTTGATTATGATATGTTATCCCCTCTGGGTGCCTGGAAAACTCAAACATGTTTCCCAGTTATATGACTTGCTTCTTCAAAACCTGGAGTTGTTCTTCTGAACCTGCGTTTTATTTTAAGGTGTGAAAAATACTATTTGTGGAGTGTTGTACACTCTTGCAAACTGCTGTCCACAGGCATACAACAAGTTTATTATTGGTGCATCTGTGAATGCCACAAAGACTACAAAGCATGTTTAGAACCAAGAATTACTCTGTACTTAATGTTGACAGCGGGACGCGGGTGGCGCTGTGGTCTAAACCACAGAGCCTAAGGCTTGCTGATCAGAAGGTTGGTGGTTCGAATCCCCGTGACGGGGTGAGCTCTCGTTGCTCGGTCCCAGCTCCTGCCCACCTAGTAGTTTAAAAGCACGCCAAAGTGCAGGTAGATAAATAGGTACCGCTCCGGCGGGAAGGTAAACGGTGTTTCCGTGCGCTGCCCTGGCTTTGCCAGAAGTGGCTTAGTCATGCTGGCCACATGACCTGGAAGCTGTCTGCGGACAAACGCCGGCTCCCTTGGCCTATAGAGCGAGATAGCGCCGCAACCCCAGAGTCATCCACAACTGGACCTAACAGTCAGGGGTCCCTTTATCTTTAATATTGACAGCTATGGCTTTAAATCTGCAAAACAGCCTTTAGGTTTGATTGCTTCTGTTTCATCCAGACTTTGAAGAGCTTTGACAGACATATGCAGTATTTCACTCAAGGACCATAGGGAGCTGCCTTGTACCAAATCAGACTGCTCAGTACTGTCTACACTGACTGGAAGTGGTCCTCCAGGGTTTCAGACAGAGGAATCTCCCAGTGTTACCTGAAGATGCCAGGCGCTGCACCTGGAACTCTAGGTATGCAAAGCATTGCTGCTCTACTGAGCCGTGACTCTCTTCTCCTCTTTAATTCGCATAATAATTGAAAAACAACATTTTGTTTTAAACGAACATAGAACAGTGAATTATAGAATCTTAGAGTTGGAAGGGACCCCAAGGGTCATCTAGTCCACCCCCTGCAATGCAGGAATCTCAGCTAAAGCATCCATGACAGATGGCCATCCAACCTCTGCTTAAAAACCTCCAACGAAGGAGAGTCCACCGCCTCTCATGGGAGTCTGTTCCACTGCCAAACAGCTCTTGCTGTCAGAAAGTTTTTCCCATTAACTTACATGAGCTTATTGCATACTGGAGGCAAGAAGGCAGCTCTGTTTTCTTCTACCCATTTCTTTATGTTCACAAGCATCTTCTCCATGACTCTTGATAGCGGAGTGCGCCGGAGGAAGGAAATGAGTTTGCATAGCTCAATACATCATGCCAACTATGTTTTGCACAACCCTCGTGATCTGCAATTCGTGGTTCTAAGCTACTTCAGAGCGGCAGTGTCTGCTCTAACTGCACCCCCTTCTTAATAGAATGCCAAATCTCTCTGCCGTTCAATCTTCCAAAGGTCTCTTTATTGAAGAAAGGGTATCTCGGTAGCTTAGCCAATGATCAACTTGTGCAGGGATAAAGTACACAGCAAGCTGCTTCCTTTTCAAAAGCTTGCACAGTCATGGTAAAAGTGATGTGCCGTGTGTGTGTGTGTGTGTGTGTGTGGTTTGTTTGTGTGTGTGTGTGTGTGTGTGTGTGTGTGGTTTTTCCCCCCTGAAGGGTGCTCTGCAAACCGGTCCTGCTGAATCAACCCTATAGACCATTTGGCCCAACATCCTTTTCTCACAGTGGTCAACCTGATTCCCATGGGAAGTTCAACAGCAATTTCCCCACTTGTGCTCCCCAGCAACTGGAATTCAGAGGAACACTGTCTCTGCCACTGGATGAAGAACATAGCCATGTTGTATTGTGTTTTTACTAAATTTTATTGGGAGCCACCCAGAGTAGCTGGGGCAATCCAGTCAGATGGGCATATTAGTAGTAGTAGTAGTAGCAGCAGTAGTAGAATAATAGAATCATAGAGTTGGAAGAGACCACAAGGGCCATCCAGTCCAACCCCCTGCCAAGCAGGAAACACCATCAAAGCATTCCTGACAGATGGCTGTCAAGCCTCTGCTTAAAGACCTCCAAAGAAGGAGACTCCACCACACTCCTTGGTAGCAAATTCCACTGCCGAACAGCTCTGTCAGGAAGTTCTTCCTAATGTTTAGGTGGAATCTTCTTTCTTGTAGTTTGAATCCATTGCTCCGTGTCCGTTTATATGGTAACTCTGTAGCTACTATATTGGTTTGCTTCCTGCGTATTGCTTTTTCATTTTGTGCCAGGGTCTCTCAGTTCTATAAGCCTGAGAGCAGCGACTGTTTGGGTGGGCTTTTTAAAATTATTGACCTGAAAGCCACTCTTGGCTTATTTTTATTGATCAGCAAGCCACTCTGTAAGCCTAAAGGGGAGCGCAAAATGCTTTAAGTAAATAAAGAATTGATTCTGGTGACTGTGCTGATGCCACAGTCCAAGGCCTTGCCCTCATTTGCCCGCACTAACTGGACTGCCTAATGAATGACTGGACTGCCTAAAATTGCTTCTCTCTGTGTGTGCATTGGAGAAGATAACAGTCCCAGTTCCCCCCCCCACACACACACACCTCACAGTCTTGCTTATCGGCACATGAGTGCAGCTGTCTCCCACAAGGCAATCCTGATTGGTCACCCACATTGCTTTCTGGGAAGGCCCCTTTAAAAAGTCTCCTTCTCACAAATCCCAGAGCTCCACTCAGCTGCTGTTTCCTTCTCCCCTTCCTTTTTTCCTCATTTTTATCTACTGAAGGAGACAGGTATGGGGTAAGCCTCATTAGAGTCAGTGTGGTGCAGTAGTAGTGGTTTTGTTGTTGTTGTTGTTGTTGTTGTTGTTGTTCAGTCGTTCAGTCGTGTCCGACTCTTCGTGACCCCATGGACCAGAGCACGCCAGGCACGCCTATCCTTCACTGCCTCTCGCAGTTTGGCCAAACTCATGTTAGTAGCTTTGAGAACACTGTCCAACCATCTCATCCTCTGTCGCCCCCTTCTCCTTGTGCCCTCCATCTTTCCCAACATCAGGGTCTTTTCTAGGGAGTCTTCTCTTCTCATGAGGTGGCCAAAGTACTGGAGCCTCAACTTCAGGATCTGCCCTTCCAGTGAGCACTCAGGGCTGATTTCTTTAAGGATGGATAAGTTTGATCTTTTTGCAGTCCATGGGACAAGAGTCTCCTCCAGCACCATAATTCAAAAGCATCAATTCTTCGGCGATCAGCCTTCTTTATGCTCCAGCTCTCACTTCCATACATTACTACTGGGAAAACCATAGCTTTAACTATACGGACCTTTGTCGGCAAGGTGATATCTCTGCTTCTTAAGATGCTGTCTAGGTTTGTCATTGCTTTCCTCCCAAGAAGCAGGCGTCTTTTAATTTCGTGACTGCTGTCACCATCTGCAGTGATCATGGAGCCCAAGAAAGTAAAATCTCTCACTGCCTCCATTTTTTCCCCTTCTATTTGCCAGGAGGTGATGGGACCAGTGGCCATGATCTTAGTTTTTTTGATGTTGAGCTTCAGACCATATTTTGTGCTCTCCTCTTTCACCCTCATTAAAAGGTTCTTTAATTCCTCCTCACTTTCTGCCATCAAGGTTGTGTCATCAGCATATCTGAGGTTGTTGATATTTCTTCCGGCAATCTTAATTCTGGCTTGGGATTCATCCATTCCAGCCTTTCACATGATGAATTCTGCATATAAGTTAAATAAGCAGAGAGACAATATACAGCCTTGTCGTACTCCTTTCCCAATTTTGAACCAATCAGTTGTTCCATATCCAGTTAAAATACTAAAATATTAAAATTACCTCAACTTTCTAAGCAGCTAAACAGGAATGTTTTTAAGCAGGCTCCATAAATGAGTAGTTCAGCAAATAATAATAATGGAGGAATGGGGAACCTGCAGCCCTCCAGATGTGTTGGACTCCAGATCTCATCATCCCTGAGCATTGCCCATGCTGGCTGGGACTATTGAGAGCTTTGTTGTTCAGTCGTTCAGTCGTGTCCGACTCTTCGTGACCCCATGGACCAGAGCACGCCAGGCTAGAGCTAGAGACCAACTAATTCTCAAAAGCTACAGGTTTCCCATCCCTGCCTTTGACTGGCCCGCATTCTGCAGTTCAAGCAGCAGGTGGCGCTGTGACCACGTGCCTGGGTGGGGAAACTCCCCAGGCAAAAACACAGGGAGAAAGAAAGCAGTTTCTAAAAATACTGTAATAAGAGACCTCCTGCCAAGCACTCACAATGTTTGTTCCTCAGAGTGAGAAACAATAGGCCCACATTCCAGTGGTCAGGGGAAAAGCCAGGGCAATAAATGGTGGGATAGGATGGGTTCTGTGTGTGAGTGAGACCGATATCTTCCAAAGCCAAGATTTTAGAAGCAAACTGATTGCTGGGGTGCCATGTAAGATGACAAGAGACAGATGGAAAGTGTGTGATTGTGAATGGCATTTTTATTTTGCTTCTCTGTGAGCTGAGCATTCTTCAGCAGGCCTGTTAGAATCGGCCCTGGAAATGGAATCTCCACCTCTAGGGAACAGTGGATCAGCACTCAAACTTCCCTGCCATTTTATAATGTAAAGGATTTGATGGCTTCGTTCTGTGGCTATAACCCTTCCCGTGTGCTGGGAAAGGGTTTTAGGAGAATGCATTTTCCTGACAGCGATCAAGGAAGAAAATAATACGTGGCGCTTACTTTTTAAAATGTTTATAAATTGGCTTTTGGCTTAAATCCAGCATGGATTTTTATTCTTCAATTGTGGTGCGCTGGAAAGATTGATGGCAGGGCTGTCTTAAGCATATGTGGCACCGGGTTCAAAGATCCACCCCCCCCCAGGTTTCCCAGTCCCAGGTGCGCAAGAGGGCGGAGCCAGGCGGCCACCTCGGCCTGGCGCCCCTGAGAGTCCGGCGCCCGGGTGCCCCACACCCCTAGCACCTATGGGTAAGACGGCCCTGAGTGAAGGCCTGACAGACTGGACTCTATCCACATAGTGTTCATAAAGAGATTTGAGATCTGCTCAGAATAAGTGCAACCTAAACCTGCCATGCAGTATCAGGAGAGTCACTGGAATAAATTCTTTATTTACTTAAAGCATTTTTCACTACTCTTTAGGCTTACAGATCAATAATAGAATAAACCACCCACTCACATAGCATTGCACACAGATGGCATGTAGTGGATTCACACAATGGGGGGGGGAGAGGTAGAGAGTAGACCCCATCCAACAATGTGCTAGGCACATGTGTAACTGCACAACAGTTACACATTCTGCCACTACTACGTGCACATCCTATTGTTCTCCGCAGACGGGTGTGAACTGCAATACCTATCTCAGTCATCTTCATTGCAAACGAGGTGTGGTGGGCATCCTCCGGGGCATACAATGTTATCCTTGTTTCTTGAAAAATCTGTAATGGGGATTTTTGCTTCCTAGGCAAGGAATGCAGGGTTGCAGCCTTTAAAATGACCATTTTGCAGATTAAGGAACTGAGGCTTTAATCTTTCAACGACGTTAAAAGTGATTCTTACTCCAGTCAGCTTAGTCACTGCATCAGAGAAAAAGTTGATTGCAACTCAAAAGTCTCTAATCTGTCCTTGGCATGAACAGTAGCTAGAGAATAACACAATGGGGGAGAAGAGGCTCCAAAAGTAATATAAGTTTTGTGTGTGAAAGAGAGTGCGTCATATTTTTTTTTCTAAATTCACCAGCTAGTGAAATACAAAAATCAAGTTTTGCACCAGGTGCTAATGGCCCTGGGAGATAAAGGCAGGTGGGCAACGGGAAGGTAAACAAGAGAAGAAAATCAAGCTCTTCTGCGAGGTCTTTTGGATTCACCGAACCCTTTGAAGAGAGGTCAATGGAATCCATATAAACACAACATCGATTCCAATCAGATACAGAGCAGCATAAGAATTTCCACGCAAAAGGTTTGTTAAAAAAGGAAGGTTTTTTAAAAGGTGCTGACAAGACAACAGAGGCAACGCCTGTCTGATATATGCAAAAGGAGGGACTTTCAGTGGGTAGATCCCTCCCCACAAAGAGCCTGATTCTTATATCATATGGAATAAACTTCCTGATGAGATTGTATCTGATGATATTTTTCTAATCCTGTGAAATGCCCTGAGACCTATAGGTTTAGGGTGGTATACAAATTTAATTAACAACAACAACAACAACAATAACATCTGCAAGATGCCCTCTCATAAGAGCACAGTGACTGGTTGAGTATAGAAGAGGTGCTGTGACGTTTCAGGTATCCTGGTCCCAAACTATTTAGGGCTTTGTGCACAAATATCAGGACTTTGAACTTAGCCTGTTAGGTAGTTGGCAACCAGTGCACCCGAGGCAGAAAATCCCACAAGCATCTCTCCCTGGAAGTAAAGATACAGTAACAATAAATCAAATATTTGCAGCATTTCAGTCAGGCAGAATCCGCTGACTGAGGCAGCTGCCTCACTGTACCTAATGGTAGGACTGGTCCAAAATAAGGATCTTGGTCTCACATCATGGTCTGAAGGGACATGATAGCCCAAGCTTGTGAAAGTACAGGTCTGGATTTGGCCACTGGATTTGGAGGGGAGATCTCCCGAAAACCCTATGCCTGCCACCATGAGTTTCACCATGGAGCTTAATATATAATCAGTTTGTATTTTATAGTTTAAGAGCTAACTTGAATTATGCCAAGAGACGTTTCAAAAGGCATTCTATTTTATATTATGAGATGTTGAGCAACTGAGATTTTTTTCCTCCAGGGAGAAATCCCAGCACACGTAAAACTCAAAAATGGAATGTGTACTATGAGCACTTTAGAAGAATAGGGGGGAACAACAACAACAACAACAACAACAACAACAACAACAACAACAACAACGTATTTTATTATTTATACCCCAGCCACTCTGGGTGGCTTCTAGCATAATAAAAGCACAGCACAACCATTAAAAACTTCCTGATACTGGACTGCCTTCAGGTGTCTTCTAAAGGTTTGAATTGTGCTCAGAAATGTACTGGGAGTAAATGTAGACCTTTTAGAAATGGTGTCAAATGCGATTGATTGATTCATTGGTTGATGAAGGCAAAGCTGTGGAAAAACTCTGCCCCCTGTGCCCTGTTTGCGCCATGAGGCCATTTTTGCTTAGCTGTGCCCATGTGCCCCATACCTGGCAATAATAAGTTGTCAGGTGCAGGGCAGGTAAGGATGTGGCAAGGCAGAGTTTGCAGTCGAGGGCCTAGAAACAGTATTGCAAACTGGCTTTCCCTCAAAACAGCTCTGCCCAAGAACATTCAAACATCGCGAGCTAGAAATCTTCCACAGTGTTTTCTTCCAGGCTCTTGGCAACTGCGCCCTCTGCAAGAGGCCCAGTTCGTTTGCCAACGCTGGGCTGGAATATGCGCACACAGACCATCCTTGGAAGCTAATTTTGCATAGATGATCTAACTGTGTTCCATCTCCAGCGTTTATGATTTCCTAAAATTGCAGCTGCCAGAAAGAGAAACTGGCTGCAACCTTTCAGGAATAATCGTCGCATGTGAAAAGAGTTCTGTGTTGCCGATGCCTAAATGGTAGGTTGGGGCTGTGGGTTTTATTATAATGCCATGCCTCTTCCCTTTCCCTCCCATAGTCACGAAAGTTTGCATAGCCAAAGGAGAGCCCAGCATGATGCCAGAGAACCATCTGCAGCAGCGGAGAGGGAAACTGTTGGATTGTTTTTATTCCCCTGGTCAGAGATCAGATCACAGTTTCCTCCCCCGTTTTTATTTATTCAGAAATATAAGTGGCACACAATGGGTTGCCGTGTATGTGTCCCTCCTGTCAATTCACAAGTATCAATTCTGCGGCGTGTCTCAGACATTCATATGCCCATCAGTATGGAAATACCAGGAAGGTCAACAAATCGCACCCTGACCCTTCTCTGGGCAAAGTGAAAGCAACTGAAGCAAGGACTCCATTATGCAACAGCTCAGTGTTTCTCCAGGGCAGATTCCTTGCTGAACTTACAGAAGGAAGGTTGATTCCAAAGTCATCATAGGTCAGGAATGAGGAACCTGTGGCCTTTCAGATGATGTTGGATTACAGCTTTCACCATCCCTAGTCATGGGCTATGCTGATTGAGAATGATGGGAGTTAAGATGATGATGATGATGATGATGATGATGATTATTATTATTATTATTACCCCGCCCATCTGGCTGGGTTTCCCCTGCCAATCTGGGCGGCTTCCAACGGAACACTAAAAACATAATTAAACTTCAAACACCCCAAACTTCCCTAAACAGGGCTGCCTTCAGATGTCTTCTAAAAGTCTGATAGTTGTTTATTTCCTTGACATCTGAAGGGAGGGCGTTCCACAGGGCGGGCGCCACTACCAAGAAGGCCCTCTGCCTGGTTCCCTGTAACCTCACTTCTTGCAATGAGGGAACCTTCTGAATCAGGCCAATGGTCCATCTAGGGCAGCATTCTGTTCTCATGGTGGCCAATCAGATGCTTGTGGGAAGTCTGCAAGTAGGAAAGGAGCGCAACGGCACTCTGCCCACCTGTGATTCCCAGAAACTGCTATCCTGAGTCCTACTGCCTCTAATAGTGGGGGTAGAACATAGCCATTGCAGCTAGTAGCTGTAGCTTTTAATTTCATTTCAGCCACTGTGGTGTAGTGGTTAAGAGCGGTAGTCTCGTAATCTGGTGAACCAGGTTCGATTCCCCGCTCTTCCACATGCAGCTGCTGGGTGACCTTGGGCTAGTCACACTTCTCTGAAATCTCTCAGCCCAACTCACCTCATAGAGTGTTTGTTGTGGGGGAGGAAGCGAAAGCTGTTAGCTGCTTTGAGACTCCTTCAGGTAGTGATAAAGCAGGGTATCAAATCCAAACTCTTCTTCTTCTTCATCACTTTTAATTTGTATACCACCTTTCTATATTGTGTGACCAGGCGGCGAACACCCCAGTCCCCAGGGACCACCAGTAATCACACATGACCACGTGTTACGGATTAAAATCTGGCCACAACTTTATTAAATGTTCAAATGTAGAAGACCTTGGCTTAGGCATTGGTCTTGTATCCCTCCCACAGCTGGGGGAACTGGGGCTCCTCAGGGTAAATGGGATATGGGGGTGCTCTGCAGGACGTATTGTGTATGCAGGCAGCCCACCCCATATCTCCGTATGCAGAGTAGTTCACTGAGAACCTTTCAGTGTATGGCCAGTGACACCCATATTACAACCCCTTTAAGAGGGGACCGTGGAATCGATGCCACAGGGGGGTGAGTTACCACTTCACACACACACACTCACACACACACACACTCCATTACAGGGAAGAAAAGACTAAAGGATTCCTCCCAAGGCCATAACCGCCAAAGTTGTGATGAATTGCTACGGGGAAGACAAAACCTGCCAATGCAGGGAAACTTCTTCCTGGCTCTTCAACAGCAACCAGTCAAAGGACTGTAGTGGCGCCCACTAAACAGGAAGAAAAAGGTTAACCTGTAAACAAGAAACATTAAACAAAGGGAGGGTTGGGTGGGTAAAACTCCTGAGCTGACTGCCTGGCTGCTGCTGGCTCAACCCCTTATTTATATGACTGCCCCCACCTCCCAGCAGTGTAACTTGACTACTGAGGCTGGGTGTGAGCCTCTAAATAATAACACTGAGAAGGCAGGCCAGCCCATAAAAACTGGTAAGTTTCCTGGGTTTTCCGAAGCACCGCGCGCGATCCCGCAAAGTGCACCCACAGTGCACACAGTGTGAGTGCCCATTACTATACACAAGGTGGTGTACAGCAACAAAATATACAACAACGAATGCACACCTTATAAATAATCTCACCCAATACAAAAAGTCGTAATAAAACGTAACTTTAAAGTGTCTTGACTTGTGTCAAATAAAGTAATATTCAATAATCTATTAGAACAGAATAGTACACAATCAAATTAACTGTCAAAGCATCAACAGAAATTCATTCTTAACAATTACAATAAATAATTACTCAACTATGATTAATAAAAAGTCACAGTGCATAAAATACCACAACACACACAAAACCATGTAAAAGGGTCAAATAGGCAACCTTGTCCTCCATTAATTTGATAAATCCTCTTTCAGCCATCCATGTTTCCTGTGTGTGAGAGTCCCCCCCCCCCACATCTTAACAATGCACTGCATGAATAAGTTCTTTCTTTTCCCTGTCCTTTTCATAATGATAATGGAATCACTTGCAAATACAGTTTGAAATGACCTGGATACAGTATTGTGGGAATCTCGACTGCATGAAAAACACATCTTATGTGATGGGGCAATGTCCAATTCTGGCACTCACTAAACTCAAAGATATATTACTGGACTTTTAAGATGCATCAGGGTTGAAGGTGGACTTCACAAAATCCTCTATGTCAGGGGTCAGCAAACTTTTTCAGCAGGGGGCCGGCCCACTGTCCATCAGACGTTGTGGGGGGGCTGGACTATATTTTGAAGAAAGAAATGAACGAATTCCTATGCCCCACAAATAACCCAGAGATGCATTTTAAATAAAAGGACACATTCTACTCATGTAAAAACACACTGATTCCTGGACCGTCTGCGGGCCAGATTTAGAAGGCGATTGATTTGTCTCAGTTCGTTTGTGATAATGACTCCCAGGTACTTGAAACAACCTGGGCAGGTTTCCATTTTGAATGTTCTGCTTAGGCAATTTTGCTCTTGCAGAGTAACCTGGGCCTTAGTTTGCCTACCCATGCTCTATGTTATGCTTAAAGGTTACTCTGCAAGAGCAAAATTGCCTAAGCAGAACATTCAAAATGGAAACCTGCCCAGGTTGTTTCAAGTACCTGGGAGTCATTATCACAAACGAACTGAGACAAATCAAAAAGCCTAACTTTGATCCTTTAATTGGGCAGCTTAGGAAGGATTTACATTGCCAGTGTGAGCTGAATCTTACCTAGCAGCATAGAATAGCTGCAGTGAAGATGGCGCTTCTACCTAAGCTCCTCTTTCACTTTCAGGTTTTACCTGTCTAGCTTGAGACGGATGTTCTTCATAAATGGTGAAAACCTTAGACTGCTTTCATTAATGGAAATAACAGATAAAGGGTTGGTGATAATGGGGGTTTGGGGATCCCCAGGCTTTCATCATTATTGTGACGCCTGCCTGCTTAAGCAAGCAATTCAATTTTATAAGAGGGAATGAAAAATGTAGACTGGTCTCCACCGAACCTGAAAAACCTTATGAAACTGAAACACTACAGGGCATTGCTCAGTTCAAACTAAAGGAACTAAACAATCCATTCTACATTATTACTCTGAAGACTTGGAAGAAATGCTTGGGGTTTGTGCCAGTGGCAGGGGAAGTCTCTCCGGCACCCGGTGCGGAGTGCCGAGGGGCGGGGTGAACCGCCCACAGGAGCAGGGCAAACTGCCCGGCTGCGCACGCAGAGCTTCATGAAAAGAGACACATTCATTAGTCAAAACAAAATAAAATAAAAAATTCCTTCCAGTAGCACCTTAGAGACCAACTAAGTTAGTTCTTGGTATGAGCTTTCGTGTGCATGCACACTTCTTCAGATACATGAAAGCTCATACCAAAAACTAACTTAGTTGGTCTCTAAGGTGCTACTGGAAGGAATTTTTTGTTTTATTTTGTTTTGACTATGGCAGACCAGCACGGCTACCTACCTGTAACATTCATTAGTGTTTGGTACCCATTTGCACTGCATACAGTGGTTCACATTGCAGCCGTAAACCTCCTGATGCTCAGAAATCATTACGTTACTGAGACAGTTATGGTCACAACCCTCTTAGCATGAATCTCCAGCTATTGTCTGTTTTATCCCCATTTTAATTGTGCTTTATACAGTTGACAATGGATGTATTGTTTTACTTACTGAAATGTTGTATGCTTCCTATATATAATTTTTATTAAATCTTCTGTTTTACAGTTTAGAATATTCATTTAAACAACCTTAAAATGTTAGTGACTTCCCTTTTCCCCTTTCCATGGTTCATTTTGTGTATCATAAATCCCTGCATATTTTACATAAACCAAACTATTCAGTATTCCATTATGACATCTATCAAAACTTGTTTACATGGCTGAATTTATCTTAATGCTGCCAACGTTTTCAAGTGTACACAATTTCCTTCCATATATTCAATAAACATTTTCCAATCTTCTTTAAACGTATGTTCTTCTTGTTCTCTTTTTCTATATGTTAAATCCGCAAACTGCACATATTTCATCAGTTTAAGTTGTCATTCTTCTTTAGCTGGGACCTCGCTTGTTTTATGCTATCTATACAATGGGATGCATAGTACAATGATGATGTGATTATTTTTGTTTTTATTTCTTCCCTGCTTTTATTTCTTCCACTGATTGTTCAACTTTGGCCTGATCTTGGTGTGTTCTTAAATGTGCAACATGACATAACTGCTTCTAGTGTTTTCCCAAGCCTGATACAATTGGTTGGTTGCCTTTTGCCGAGAGTCTGAACATATCATAATGCAAAGGGCATTTATAAATATTTCATCAAAGGCAAACCTATATATGCTTTAAATCATCAAAGTGCTAGTACAAAGTGCAATTACAAAGTGCAAAAATACAAAGTGCCATATAATGTTCAATATAATGATGAAGATGGTATAGCAAATGTCTATCAGACGTGTAGGTCCATCCTCACAATGTTGGGGAAGGTTATTCAGAATCCCTCCAACATGTGGGTGTGTTCTCCCGACGGGTGGCTAGCTTCAAACTTCCCGTTTCACCAATGGTTTCTTCAACATTGTGAGGATGGACCTACGCGTCTGATAGACTTTGTATTTTTGCACTTTGTAATTGCACTTTGTACTAGCACTTTGATGATTTAAAGCATATATAGGTTTGCCTTTGATGAAATATTTATAAATGCCCTTTGCATTATGATATTGTCAGTTTAGTTTCATATTTATGCAATTCTTCCAGTGAAATACACGGTTTTGTATTTTTTCTGAGGTTCAGATACCGTGACTGTCTGTTGTTGTTTCTACTGAGAGTCTGAACATGTCAGACACAATCGATCCCTCTTCACAGGGAACTCTGGAAAGTATAGCTTTGTGAGGGGACCAAGGATCTCCTTATAATTCTCAGTACCCTTAACAAATTGCAGCGCCCAGGATTCTTGTGGGGGAGCCATGGCTGTTTAAAGCTGAATGGTACTGCTTTTAAAAATGGTGTAAATGCAGCCAATGTCTAGCTAGGCTTTTTAAAAAATATGGAAATTCAATAAAATCTAGAAAAGGCAACTGTTCAATAGATGGCAGTATTGCACTCTGCAACTTCCAGTGACAACCTTCTTGTGCTAACAAAACCAGAGCTTTTTCTAAACTCAGCTATGGCCCTCCTAGAAGCAACAGCCTGGAAGAAGAAGAAGAAGAAGAAGAAGAAGAAGAAGAAGAAGAAGAAGAAGAAGAAGAAGAAGAAGAAGAAATTGAAACATTCTTGGAAGATGTTTTACAGAACAGATTCTAGCAGATTGTGTCTTTTTGGAGAAGGGTGGGATGGGAGATCACAGTTCTCAACTTGGAAATTCATCATTTGGGCCTTACAAATGTCTTCCAAGTTGAAGCCCTGCATCTAAATTGAAAACAAAGTTGTGTATATGAAATGTCTGAAAAATGGCTCTGAGCACAGGAAACTAGACTAGCAGATAGTAGATTTAGATAGAGCACTCTCATCTGCAAAGTGTTAACCTTCTCCCTCTCTTTCTAAAAGATGTGCCTATCCAAAATTAAGATCATATGGGAAAGACCACAAGTCACTTCCCACATTGGATTTTATGGCTGCCACCTCCACCCCCGCCCAGTGAGAACCAGAGAGACTTCAACCAATTTATTCCAGAATATCTCCTAATGTTAGTGGAGATGGCTTTGGGGGAGACAGCCGCAAGTTGCAACCTGTGTCTGCTTAGAGCTGGCATTCTCAATGGTTACAGGGGGCCAACCATTCAGAGAGTTCAATTTGTGCATCAAATTATAAAACTGGACAGTACCAGTTCAGAAATGGGAGGGGTTTCAATGTTTGAATATCCCTTGTTGTTGTTCAGTCGTTCAGTCATGTCCGACTCTTCATGACCCCATGGACCAGAGCATGCCAGGAACCCCTATCCTCCACTGCCTCCCACAGGTTGGCCAAACTCACGCCAGTCGCTTCGAGAACACTGTCCAACCATCTCATCCTCTGTCGTCCCCTTCTCCTTGTGCCCTCCATCTTTCCCAACATCAGGGTCTTTTCCAGGGAGTCTTCTCTTCTCATGAGGTGGCCAAAGCATTGGAGCCTCAACTTCAGGATCTGCCCTTCCAGTGAGCACTCAGGGCTGATTTCTTTAAGGATGGATAAGTTTGATCTTCTTGCAGTCCATGGGACTCTCAAGAGTCTCCTCCAGCATCATAATTCAAAAGCATCAATTCTTCCGCAATCAGCCTTCTTTATGGTCCAACTCTCATTTCCATACATTACTACTAGGAAAACCATAGGTTTAACTAAACGGACCTTTGTCGGCAAGGTGATGTCTCTGCTTTTTAAGATGCTGTCTAGGTTTGTCATTGCTTTCCTCCCAAGAAGTAGGCGTCTTTTAATTTCGTGACTGCTGTCACCAACTGCAGTGATCATGGAGCCCAAGAAAGTAAAATCTCTCACCACAAAAAGAAACAGCATGCAGTACAGGGAAAAGACAATAGGAGCAAATGCTTAGCATCACCTGACACTGCTTTTCTCCCATGCAGGAATGTGTTGGTGTTGTTCTTGTGACATGGAAGTGCGTTCAAATGCGTGCTTCCCAACCTATAGCCTGAAGTGAAATCTAATATCAAATTCTGACTTTGGGACAGCCAGTCATTCACGCACTTCCCATTTTGCATGGCTGGATTGATTTTAATTCCAAGAAAGCTATGGAGCAGAGATCCTTCAATGGCAGTAGGGCTGCAGCATTTTCCTTTACGAAAGGCGAGGTGTGACAGCAGAGTCCTCTCGACCATTGGCCACAGGGTGACACGACCCACACTGACATTGGAACATAGGAAGCTGCTTTAATCTGTGTCAGACCATTGATCCACCTAGTTCAGTATTGACTACACTGACTGGCAGTAACACTATCAAGAGTTTCAGACCAGGGACATTCTCAGTCCTATCTGCAGATACCAGGGGTTGAACCTGAGACCTTTCACATGCAAGGCAGATGCCTTAGCACTGAGCGATGGTTCTTTGCCATTATGTAACCATTATCTAAGAGTCGGTACATGAATGTACATATTTTCCTCTTCCACTCGTGTCACTTTTTCTTTTTTCTTACGTTGGTTTTATTGTAAACCATTGTGGGAGGCATAGGGTGAGGAACGGTCTCCCTCAGGAGGTTGTGGACTCTCCTTCTTAGGAAGTTTTAAAGCAGAGGTTGGATGGCCATCTGTCATGGATGCTTTAGCTGAGATTCCTGCATTGCAGCGGGTTGGACTAGAGGACACTTGGGGTCCCTTCCAACTCCACAATTCTATGATTACTTAACTTTTTGCTATAGTTGGGGGGGGATTTTGTTTCATTGTAATGCAATTCTCCCTCATTCACACTTGTCAAAACAGTGCATAAACCAAAACACTGGGCTTCTTTGAATTTTGCGATGCAATTTGGCAATCCAAAACTATGTACAAAATGTCTATACTGAGGGAAAGGTTTGCATACAAATGCATATATTAGTGGAAATCAGCGGGGGGGGGTGTTAAACTGGGGTAAATTGCTTGCAAAAATGTGTATATTGGGCAAAAGTGTGTGCAAATTGTGTATTTTGGGAGAAATGCACACGGACATTTCCCCTCGTACTGCCCTAAAAAAGCACAATCAAGGGAGAGATTTTCTTCATGGTGGGAAAAAAGGGTTAAATTATCCCTCCATACCTGTTGCAATCCTGGTAATTATTACCTCCTCACAGCTCAGCTGATGCTATTCTGCAATTCTGCAAAAAGTGGATGCAATCTTTGTTTGTTTAGTAGTGTGTGTGTGTGTGTGTGTGTGTGTGTTTGCTGTCTTGCCCACCCTCCCCACTTTCAGGATGCAACAAGCTTTATGTATAACTAAATAACTAAATAAAGCAATCAAGCAATCTACAGATACAGATGTTGAGGATATAATGAGGAAGGAAGAGGAGAAGGCAGGAGGGTTAAGGGGAGAGTACAGCTGCTCAAAGCTGTGCGGTGGCAGAGAGCCAAAGCATTGTTGTGGCAGATCTGATGCTAAATGCAGAGACTGGTTGTGGTGCTTGAAAAGCTTGAGTTATATGGCAAGGAAGGGAGAGACAGAAAGAGAAGCGAGAGAACAAACAAATCTGCCGAAGTATTAAGGGTGCTTTGGTGTCTCCTGGCAATGATGTAAGATAGGGGACAAGGAAGAAACACTTGTGTGCAAATGTGTGTTTAAAACAAAATAATAAATAATAAAAAATTCCTTCCGGTAGCACCTTAGAGACCAACTAAGTTTGTTCTTGGTATGAACTTTCGTGTGCATGTACACAACAACTACCAGTAACCTACCTACGGTCCTATTCCTGACTCGGGAGCAAATTTATCCCCATCCAACTTCCATACACTAGCCAAAGTCAAAGGTAGACTGATGTAGGAATGACTGATGTCCACAATGGTAGTTAACTGCCAAGGCAGCAGGGCACCCCTGGAGGAATTTGGGCTGAGATGGAGGAGTGGAAGTTATTTGGAATCTTATGCTTGCTCAACAGTCTGTCCCACTCCTAAGAACAGGGAACCGATTTGCGGCTGACCCTGCCATTAGGCAGGGAGGTGGCCCCCTCCCGTAGCTCATTTTAGCTGCTCAAAGTGTCCTCTGGTGAGCTGCAGCTTACACTGATGAATTCCCTTGGCCTTACCTGGAAGTGGCAGCTCTGCACTGCTGTGGTTGAGGGCTGCCATTTTGACTTCCTGCAATGCAATGTAGCGTCACTGTGTTAAAATGGAAGCTCACATACCCAGCTTCTCAGCATTTTGTTATATATATGATTATGTTTTAGTTTTTTTTTGTTTTCTATTATGCTTTCTTTTATCCTTCTTCATTGTAAATTGATTTTATTACTTGGGTTTTTTAAAAAGTGAGTGATAAATTTAATAAATAAGATAAAAATTAAATGGAGGGTATGGGGACAAGGATCAGTACTGATTGGCCCCCGATGGGGCAGTGGACTCTGGCAGCTACCGTAGGTTGCCAGCTGCTGGTTTCAGGCATGCCAAACGATTGCTCCATGAGCCAAAAAATACCAGACAAAACAGGAAGGACTTATCATTGCTTCCAGAAGGAATACAAAACTTCAGAGAAATGTGGGGGGTGGGGTGGGGGGTGGGAGGAATTCCACTTCAGCTTAATGTCACTGAAGTTAATGAGCCCGTTCCAAAATGAGATATTTAAGGACTGCAGCATAGTTGTGAAATGATGACTGCCATCCAGGGAACGTTAAGCGCTTAACTTAAATGTTAAGCGCTTGGTTTCAATGGGTCTTAGGTATGCTTAATTTCCCCTGAATTATTTCATTTTTATTTCTACACATATTACAATGGCATTAAATTGACAAATGGTGAGCAAGATGGGAAAGCGTACATAAAGACTCAATACAACGTACAACCTGCAATCTCAGTCCAGGTGATTCAAGAAAATGCCAACAACATCTTTCAGTTTCTTCTTATTCACACCTAGCCCAGGTGGACAGGTACTGAACTGACATCTGGTAGCTAAATGTGCAACTGATGACACCATCTAAGTGATCGGCCTTTGCATTTGGGGTGTGTAGTGGGGGACGTCTTGATTATACAAACCGTGGTCTGGAACTATATTCCGTAATGCAACATCCCCCAATCTGATAACTTCCAGATGTTTTGGGTCTACAACTCCCATAATCCATGAACATTGGCGATGCTGGTTGGAACATGGTTTGCTTTAGAGCAAACGATGTTTGGCTTCGCTTGCCAATCTATGGGTTCCCCAGCCACCAGCATAGGTTTGTGTCCTGTAGTCTGCTTTGCTTCTGGTATAATGGCAGGGTTATATTGTTTTACACCTTTCCGTTTAGGTAGAGGTGTGGGGGAGGTTTCCAGGTGTGTGCCCTGACCCTCGAAGAGTGGTCCCCAAAGAGTAGGACCTGCAGAGGAAATCCTCTACTTTTAACAGGATAGAAAGTGGCAAGCAGGAGGAAGACCACATTTCATGGAATCATAGAATTACTAAGTTAGAAAGTATCCTGAGGGTCATCTAGTCCAGTTCCCAGCAATGTAAGAATCTTAACCAAAGCATCCATGACAGATTGCTATCCAGCCTCTGCTTAAAACTCCCATGAAAGAGAGTCTACCACTTCCCGGGGGGGGGGGGGTCCATTTCACTGCTGAACAGCTTTTATTGTTGAAAAGTTTTTCCTGATGTCAGAATCTCCTTTCTTGTAACTTGCCACCACAGATTGCCACCACTGGCTTGGCACCTTCTGTTTTAAAGGGAGCGTTGTTGATGCCCTTGGCTTGCATGCCAGTTTGACTGACTGGACCGCCCCCTGCTCATGGCACGTTGGAGCCATCTATTTTTTGAGGTGCTTAGGGCATGGGAAACTGACCTGACCTGAACCCCTTGGACTAATGTGTGGATCAAATGTAGGTACAAATGCACTTCCCTGTTTGCAACACACACAAAATGGTTTCAGTTTGAGAGAAAATACATTTAGAACTGTGTGTTTACCTTTACCTTTAAGGGTGAGAACCATGTACACCACCTTTAGCTCCTTGACAAAGAAGATGGGATATAACTGCAAGAAAATAAATAAGAGTACTTGTGCATTAATAATAAAATTAGACTGCAGAAATGCCTTTGAACCAGATTCCTCTACCATCCCTAATCCTGACCTGTAGCCATTGACTGAATTTGTCTAATCCCCATATAAAATCACCCATGCTGACAGCCATGGTCAACATCTTGAGATAGTGAACCCCATGTGTGAAGAAGTCCTTCCCTTCTATATCCTGAATCGTCTAACATTCAGCTTCATTCAATGCCTCCATTGGGTTTCTAGGACTATGAGAGAGGGAGGAAAATGAAACATTTGATGGTGGCGCCCAGAAACTCGAGCTTTATGTTGAGCTCTGTGCCTGGCTTCTGCCTTAACATTTGGTCCTGGCTGTTATACAACTGGGTACTGGAGTCTAAACGTTAGAAGTGTTTGTCAAACTCTACCACTGCCAAGCATGTCTGGCTCAAGCTGTTTGAGAATTTAAAGCCATTCCTTTGCCAAGAGGCAATAGCCAAAGGGGACCTAGGCCCACTTTTTGTGGTTGCGGCCCTGCCCAGCTGCCTATAGAAGGAAGTCATGTATATAACTAGCCTGCTGTGCAAAAATGTTCTGCTTCCACTGTCAATATGCCTCTGGATGCTGGTTCCTGGGAAACACAAGCAGGGAGAGTGATCTGGTACTCAGGTCTTGCTTGTGGGCTTCCCATAGGCACCTGGCTAGCAAAGGATCCTGAAAGGCACCCTGAAAGAGATATGCCATCTACCTTGGCCAAGGTCAGGCCCACACATGAGGCATGGTGAGGCGACTGCCTTGGGTGGCAGGATCCATAGGGGCAGCAGATCCTAACCCCCCCCCCCTTGATACTGATCTTCATTCATCACTCTTTCCCTCGAGGGGAGGGAGGATACTGTTTTGTGGTTCTCCTCAGGTGCCAAAATGTCTTGGTTTGGCCCTGCCTTGGCCTGTTCCAGCAAGTTCTTCCTCTAGCACCACCCTGGTCTTCCTGGGTCACTAACAGCACAGTCTTTACTTCCAGGTAAATGAGTACAGACTCACTGTGTGGTATCATACCACTTTAAACAGCCATAGCTTTCCACAAAGAATCCTGGGTACTGTAGTCTGTTAAAGGGGCTGAGAAAGTTATTAACAGACCCCCATACCTAAAGGGATGCGGGTGGCTCTGTGGTCTAAACCACTGAGCCTAGGGCTTGGTGATCAGAAGGTCGCTGGTTCAAATCCCTGAGATGGGGTGAGCTCCCATTGCTCGGTCCCAGCTCCTGCCAACCTAGCAGTTCGAAAGCATGTCAAAGTGCAAGTAGATAAATAGGTACTGCTCCGTCGGGAAGGTAAACGGCATTTGCATGCGCTGCTCTGGTTCACCAGAAGCGGCTTAGTCATGCTGGCCACATGACCCGGAAAAACTTTTTGCAGAAGCGGACATACACCAGCTCCCTCGGCCAGTAAAGCAAGATGAGCGCCGCAACCCCAGAGTCGTCCACGACTGGCCCTAATGGCCAGGAGTCCCTTTGCCTTTACCTTTATTCTGTTCCTAGACCTACAGTTCTCATTCGCTTTTCCCAAGGAACTCTGGAAATTGTAGCTCTGTGAGGGGAATAGGGATCTCTTAACAACTCTCAGCATGCTTAGCAAACTACACTTCCTACGATTATTTGGGGGAAGCCATGTCAGTTTATGACGCTGCATTAACTGTACGGCCTAGCTGTTGCAGATGAGGAACAGGCTGGTTTTCCATTTTAAAAAAATACTCTTTGGGAGGAAAGAGTGTCACAAGGACCATCTGACCCAGTATATATTCTTCTACACCAGGGGTTCAGAACCTCAAGCCCAGAGGCCAAATGTTGGCCTCCAGGCCCCTCTATTCCCCCTAGCCCATGTCCCTTTCACAGTCACACCCTCTTCCCTCAGTTCACACCCCTCACCTGCATTGCTTCACATCCTCATTGAGTGTTTCTGCCTGTGTGGAATGTTAACCTTGAACTCTGATAATGCCTCTGGCTTGCCTGAGTGGGGGATAGGGAGGGGTGCGTGACTGGAGCAGAAACTATCCTGTTGCACAAAGGTAACACATTCATCGCTACACCCACATTTGTCTGTGACCCTGCTGTGGACCCCAGAAGGCTCCTGTGCTGGTGAAGTTTCTTCACCCCTGTTCTGTGTGGACCAGCAGCACTTCCCAAGGTCTCATTTTGACTGGAGACTAAACTGGCAAGAGTCAGCTCTACACAGAATTGTGCTCCAGGGAAGGAACATCTACTCTGTCCCTCTGTCTCTTTAGCATTTGAATATGTTGCTTTTTCATTGCATTTGCAGCCGATTTCATGGCTTTGGCACGCAGTTTGCATCCATAAATAATACATCTCCCTGTCATATAAGTTGATAAATGTGCATGCCAGGCTCTGTAAATCTATATTTATTCATACCATATGAACTGTTCATGCTATTTATTTCAGCCAGGGAATGGATAATTGCAAAGATAGTCTGTGGAGGATGTTCCCTGAGCCTGGCAACCCCAAATTCTGCCTTTGAAAGCAGCTGCCTGGTTATCTGCTTCCAAAGCCATTCCTGCCCGAGTTGTCAAACATGTGTTGTACCAATTGGCTAGGACCTTCCCCCCCCCTCCTCGCCCCAACATAGGTGCACCCAGAGGCACCAGTAAGCCTGGACTTGGAGGCAGATATCTGAGTACCTCCACTCAGTTCATTGAACAAGAGTGCCTCCAAGCCATGATTTGTGTTATACATTGGTCTGGAAGAGGCACACATGGGGACAGAAAACCAGGATCTCCATTGTTGGAGGAGCTGGCAGGACAGGGGCTTGGTCAATGCACTGTTCCCACAGCCCCTGCTACCTTCCATCAATGCAGGTCCTGCATCCCTATATCCCCACATACCTCTCCTCCAGGCCCAGTGGAATCACCAGCAAGAAAGGGGATGGGAAGCTTAAAACACTCTAGATCAGCTGGGAGGCAAGGCAGATAGAGAGAGAGAAATGGACCTGGGAGGAAGCATGCCTCTCTTTCCTCCAACATATGGGCTCATCTGGAAATTGAACCCAGGACCTCTGATGTCCAAAGCAAGCACCATGCCCTTATATCAGACTCCCCCAACCTAAGTTAGATCTAGATGTTATTGGACTACAAGTCAAAGCATCCCTGGCCATTGGCCATGCTGGTTGGGGCTGATGGGATTTGGAGTCCAACGGCATCCGGAGGCAGCAGGTTGGGGAAGGCTGCCTGCCTACCAAGCCTGACCTTCAAGGAGCCAAATAAATAAAGAAGCAAAATAATTTTGAAATCATTATACAGGTATTCCATTAGAACAGGGATGAGGAATCTGTGACCCTCCAGATGATACTGAACTACAAATCCCATCATCCCTCACCATTGAGGCTGACGGGATTGAGTCTAGCAACATGTCGAGGTCCACATTTCCCTACCCCTACATTAAACTGTGCTTGTCCCAGATGAGTTATTCCCTGCCAGTATCACTTTCTGCCCAGTGTTATCCTGGTGTGTTGAAAAGCGCAGTGCAAACAGGTAACGATTCTACTAGTGGCAGCAAGGAGAAAGCATGAAATGCATTCAGATGGCATTTTGGTACTTCCTTGTTGTGATTTAGAAAAAGAAATGTTCCAGTGGTTTAAAAACCTGCAAAATAACAGGAAATCTCTTAAATCGTACTTTCCATTCCTGTAGTCAAAAATGCATTCCAAACCCTGGCTATAAACATAAGGCAAAAGACTAAGTGGTCACAGAGAGCTATATTTAGCTTTGATGAAACAGCATTCTGAAACTGGCTATGTTCTGAACTTTCTTTGAACACTGGCTTCCAAGGATTCAGAATGTGTATAGTTTTAATGAAGGCACATTTTAAATGGCTTGTTCTCTAGTACTGAGCTGGGTTTACTCAACTTTGCTGATCATAAATAGAGCAGCTTATGAGGAGAGTTTGTCCATATTTTTGTAGCTGTGATTATTAAGGAGATACACTTTTCTATAGGCAATATATATATTGCTAAAGTTACTTCTTCAATAGGCATTAATGGCTACAAGATGCTTGCTTGAATGTGCATGGATGATCTGCTACCTGCTAGATGCAGGACACTTCCCCCTTTTCAGTGAGGACTAGAGGGAATCATAGAATTGTAGAGTTGGAAGGGACCCCAAGGGTCATCTAGTCCAACCACATGCAATGCAAGAATATCAGCTAAAGCATCCATGACAGATGGCCATCCAACCTCTGCTTGAAAACCTCCGAGGGAGAACGTTCCACCGTCAAATGGCTCTTACTGCCAGAAAGTTATTCCTGGTATTTAGTCGGAATCTCCTTTCTTGTAACTTGAAGCCATTTTTGAAACACTTTTGAATGCAGCCATTTCCCCCTAAATATTGTTTGGTTGGAGAATTGCAAAATTGCAACATTCAGAGAAGTCTGAACGCCAAGAGGTGTCTCTGTGTCGGTTTTCATATAGTTTCAGAAAGTGTTACGGGAAGGGCTGTAGCTCAGAGGTAGGGCATCTGCCTTGCATGCAGAAGGTCCCGGCTTTAATAATCAGCATCTCCAGGCAGGGCTGGGAAAGACTTCCTGCCTGAAATCCTGGAGAGCCACTGCCAGTCAGTACGGACATTACTGAGCTAGTTCTCATTCGGTATATAGCAGCTCCCGTGAATCTTGGCCTTTAAACATTTACTAAATTTCCATACTTTTCCATGTATAAGACGAGGTTTTTTTAACTCTAAAATTATACATGGATAGTGAATGGGCTGGGCAGGTGATTGGCTGCAGCTGCAAGCAGGAGCTTGTCAGCTACGATTGTTGGCTGCTAGAGGGGCTGCTTTGGATTGGCTGCTGCTTCTGTAATTGGGTTGGTGATTGGTTTCTGCAGCAAACACTGCTGTGGATTGGCTGCCGCTGCCGCGATCAGCAGCTGCTGTTCTGAGATGCGTGCGATTGCCAGTGGGCAGCTTTTCTCAGTTGGGTAAGAGATTTTTTGCTGGGGAAGGGTCTGTTTGCAATTGGCTTTCGCTGTGGCAAGTGGGTGATTGTCAGCTGCCGGTGATTGTCAGCGTGGATGCTGCGTGTGAGCGATTTTTGGCAATCCCCCCCCCAAGCCATAAAACTCTGGGCAATCCTCTGCAAAAAAGCGGAGCCATCTCTCCCCCCCCATTTTCTGAAATCTGAGTCCCCCAAAATATTATCCATGGGGGCATCTTATAGAAGAAAAAGTATGGTAAAGCTTCTCCCCCATATTTAGCCTGTCAATCCCTGTGAATTCCTGCAGCAATTGAGAAGGAGTGATCCATGTCTGCCTTGACATGGGGAATCTTCTGTTCACAGGTGTAGCTCCAAGCGGTGTTTTGTGAGACATACTTTTAAAATGTAAATATTATACCAAAAATAGCACCCATCAAGATCCCTAACCCACTCACAGCTCCCTAAAATGACCCCTTCCAAACCCTCAACATTACCAGTTTATCAGCAGCCAGCAAAATGATACTTTATTAACAAAACCCCTCTCATATTTGTTTTCTCTGCTTTCAAAATAGGAGCCTCGTTCACGATTTATGTAGGCTACCACTTTCCAATTTGTAACTAAAGGTTGTCTAGACTCGCCATTAGTTTCTCAAGTACAAATACAGGGCTGTGGCAGTGTCATATCGTGGTTTCTTGCTTTGCTTTTCTGTGTTCTCTGAACTCTTAAACAGTGGATAATGTTAACCAGTGCTTTCCCCCCCCCTAAAAAAAATGTTTAGGGGTACTCTCATTTTGACTCAAGAAAATCACCATTTTATAGCTCAAATCAGGAAAAATAAATACAGCAAATGGACAAAAGTACAAAGAACATGCATTACCTCCACACATTCCACACTGCTTCACACACTGACGATTCACCATGCTATTCAATGGAACTGACAATTCACCATGCTAGAGAAGAAAAAAAAAATTAAATTTTTGTTTCTTCCCCTGTTAGATTCACAAAATGTTTAGGGGCATGCGTACCCCCAGAAAAAAGCACTGCCAGTGCCACACGGTATGGAAGCAAGCTACAGTGAACAACATGTATACTTGACAGTGGCCTAAGTTCACATGTTCAAACAAGAGAACAAAAGATGCCTATTCAAATTCATACGAAAACCTAAGATTTATGGCTAGTTAGAAACCTCCCTCATAGGGCAATGAACCCTAGAGTAAAGAGCAGGTAATTTGAGCATTGTTGCCTTTTAGCGGATTAGGAGCTGGCTTTTCCAAGCCATTAGTGAAAAAGTAAATATGTTTTAAAAGCTAGACAAACTCAATGGGTGAACAGTTTGTTTCGGAAAGAGCATAAATCCTTGGGGTCCTCTAGACTAACTGTAGCCTGAAATGCCTTTAAAAAAACAATGATTTCCTTCGCTCTTAAACTCTCATAGTTCTTTCTGAAGTCCAGTGTCTGCCAGCCCAACACTTAAGGAGGGGCAAGCTGAGGCAAGAGACTCTCAGCATCACAAGAAGTGAAGGGCCTGGCTGGTGATTTTTCTGAACTTCTGACCATTATTAAAAGCTCTGAAGCTTTCACAAATGTCTTAGATTTTATGTCAACCAGATCCCCCCCTTCATGAATCAAGGGATGTCTTAGAAAATGCATTTTTTTAAAAAGTACAGATTCATCTTTGTTGTGTGTTTTTAACAAAGCATCTTGGGAATATTTACCCCCTGATGCATTACAAAGAATGTGTGGATGTTTGAATTCTGGCATGTATCTGTCTCGGAATACAATGGAGGAGTGTGCATTTACGGGTGAAGTCAAACTGTTGGAGGGTTATAGTGCCTGCTGTGGCTGTAGAGACAGATTTTGGAGAGAGATGTTTTGTTGCAGCTGGGGCAGATGAAGGTGTCCAGTTGCGCAACTGCAGATGCACCATTGCGTTTCTTCTCTCTGTGTTCCTCCCAGCAGTCATTCCTCCTCTGGTCACTGCTAGGGATACACGACTTAACAGTCTGTCTCCAGGCCACTGTGGCTGTTGCAGAGGGGTTGATGTTGCCAGCTTTCAAGTCACATTTACAGACGTTATTGTAACACAGAGTTGGTCTGCCAACAGGCCTGGTGCCTGAAGCAAGCTCCTTGTAGACCACGCCCTTGGGGAACGGCCGTCTTCCTCTGCGGACATGACTAAGCCAGCATAGATGTTGCTGAGACAGGAGTGTGAAGATGCTGGGAATGTGCTCTTGGGGAAGCACACCTTTGTTTGAAATTCTGTCCTGCCATGTGATATCCAAATCCTATTTTGTGAGAATAATGTGCGGATAATAATAAGAACATAAGCAGCACCTTCTGGATTAGGCCAATTGCCCACCTAGTTCAGTATCCTGCTCACACAGTAGCCAATTAGATGCCCATGAGGAACCCATGAGCACACTCTCCCCAACTGCATAGTCCTCTGACTATGGAGGTACAACATAGCCCTTCAGCCATGTCCTCCATGAATTTGTCTAATCCTCTTTTGAAACCATCCAAGTTGGTGGCCATCACTGCATCTTGTGTTAGATAGCTATACAATGTTGTTATTTGGTTTAGTCACTAGGTAATACTGGACAGAACTTTGCCTGGCTGGGGTCAGGAGCTTTCGGTTACTCTTGTATTCTTCTTTCAAAGAGACAATAAAGAGATCCTGCCTAGTTTCCTGGCTGTTGTTTTTCTAAGCCACCCATGAAACTCCTTACAACTTTCCTCCATTCTGGTAGTGCCCACAGTCTGTGTTTAGGATACCTCCCCAAAACTCAGGAAGTTGCTAGGATACATGCAAAATCCCTTTGAAGGTCAGATTAAGAAAACAGAGTGATGCACATTTTTCTATGTAATTTGGCCTAATATACACATTTTTACAAGCAACTCCCCCCAATATAATTTTTTGTGTATGTTTCCCCCCCCCCACTAATATATGCATTTTATGCACACTTAAGCCCAGTATGTGCATTTTTTGTACATATTACTTGTCTTGGGTTATTTGCATTGCAAAATTTAGAGAATTGCAAATTTCAAAGGATGGCCACATTTTGGTTTGCAATATTACTATAGGTAAGAATTAAGCAAGTTTCCAATTAAATGTGAATTGACCTGATTTTCTCCCTGTTCCTGCCAGAGGACACTTTACCCAGAGCTCCCTCAAACTCAGAGCTGGCCCTCTTTCAGCTCGTCTGTCAAGAACTCCAAATTATCCAGCCTTTCTACATGGAGATTTCATTGCACTCTCGTGGACAATCGCCCTTTAGACTTACTTTCAGTGGCATCTGTCTAAACCTAAAGCAGCTAGTGGTCATTCCTTGTTCTTGACCTAATAAATTCTATAAGTAAATTTTGAGTTGTGTGAGGCAAGCAAGCAAGCAAGAAGAAGAAGAGTTTGGATTTGATATCCCGCTTTTCACTACCCGAAGGAGTCTCAAAGTGGCTAACATTCTCCTTTCCCTTCCTCCCCCACAACAAACACTCTGTGAGGTGAGTGGGGCTGAGAGACTTCAGAGAAGTGTGACTAGCCCAAGGTCACCCAGCAGCTGCATGTGGAGGAGTGGAGACGTGAACCCGGTTCCCCAGATAACGAGTCTACCGCTCTCAACCACTACACCAGATTCTCTCTGCCTCATATATTTTAGATATGAATGCAAATCTCTTTTATATACCAACACAAAGCAAAGGGTTCCATGGCGATGAGCATCGGTGACGTTAGAATTTGAATTTTACAGGTAATCATTTCTTCTACCTTGGGGGTGTGTGTCTCTTTACACAAGCGAGAAAGTTGCATGTTATGTTATAATGGCAACAAAGGGCCCGCCTACTATCCTTTTTTCTCTGTAAATCCAGTAAGGCTCTGTATGTAACATCAAAGCATGTGGTATTAGGGTTGAACTTTTGTCTCCACCAAGGACTGAAGAGCTATGGATTCCACATTGCTCATGTTTTCTTTCAAAACAGCCCCGACTCTCACCCTTTTGGGGTCTGCATGTGTGAATGAGTGGATGTTTGTTATTGCCAGCCTCACTGAGAACAGCAAAGTTGAACCCCTGGCCTCTGTGAAAGGCACACAGGGGGCAAGCACTTAATGTAAACACCGGGTAACAGGAACATATCACAATGTTCTTAGTGAGGGCTATAATTCATCTCAAGTCAATATGGTCCTACTTTCTCCCTTCTGTCTTATGAGAGAGAGAGAGAGGAGAGAGAGAGAACTGATCTGAAAGGAAAATTATTAAGACAAAGGAGAGGGGTTACCGCCCAGGAACTAGGCACATGTCTTGTCACATTCAGAAGAGTCTAGGTTCAATTCCTGAGATGGGGAGCAATCTGGGAAAGACAGTTCTGTTGCCCTGTAGAGATTCACTGCAAGAAGCAAAGCTACAGGGAACCAGGCAGAGGGCCTTCTCGGTAGTGGTGCCCGCCCTGTGGAATGCCCTCCCAGCAGAGGTCAAAGAGATAAATAACTATCTGACATTCAGAAAATACCTGAAGGCAGCCCTGTTTAGGGAAGTTTTTAACCTGTGATATTTTAATGTATTTTAATATCTGTTGGAGCCCGCCCAGAGTGGCTGGGGGGACCCAGCCAGATGGGCAGGATACAAATAAATTATTATTATTATTATTATTATTATTATTATTATTATTATTATTATTAAATGTTTGATGCTTTATAATGTTTTTGTATATGGTGGAAGCCACCAAGAGTGGCTGGGTCAACCCAGTCAGATGGGTGGGGCACAAATAATAAAATTATTCTTATTAACTCTGGCCCCACTCATGAATTATCTCTGTGAAGGGAGAGTCTGTGGGTTGTATTCAAATTAGGGTTGAAGCAAATGTTCCATCCTCCTCCCCCTCTCATCCACCCTGCGCCCCCCAAATTTGTTCTGGGGTTTCTCCCAACCCTTTGGAGCAGATTGGGGGATGGCTCAGGGGGCACACAGTCAGAATCCCATTGCACAAATGCATAATTTAGCTGAATAAGGCGCTCTTTGTTTAAAGAGTCACAAGACTACAGCACCAGCTCTGTTCCAAACATCTCATGGTTTCTTCACCTCCACTTACTGGGGACCCAAGAAGAGGCTGTTTCTCCCTGTTCTGGAGGATCCCATAACTCTCTGGAGCTGATTTGAAAGAGGCACTGGGAAGTGGGGACCAGCCAAAATATCATTGTCTCCTCTTCTTTGAGACTGGCAGACCTGTGGCACTCAAGCTGTGGTTGGGGTCCTTTCCTCCCAGGATATCAAGAGGTGTCCACCTTATATCCTGGGAATCAAAAATATTCTCCCATCATTCACAACATAGGCAAACTCGGCCCTCCAGGTGTTTTGGGACTATCTCCCATCATCCCTGACCACTGGTCCTGTTAGCTAGGGATGATGGGAGTTGTAGTCCCAAAACATCTGGATTGCCAAGTTTGCCTATGCCTGTTGTACACAAACACATGTCACATTGTAACCCATGGGGACAAAATGCCATGAAATATACAGTAAGTGGCACGGTTGACCATTTGGTTTCTCTCACATCTGTTTGCAATAAATAAATAAATAAATAAATAAATAAATAAATAAATAAATAAGTAGTTCTTGTGAAAATCATCAGCATTTTAAGGCTCTTTTTTTTCCAAATACACACATAATATGCACTTTTTGCCCAACAGTTTTTGCAAAGCAACCTTCTCCCATATAGGGCATATGTGTATGTTATTTTCATGAATATATGTAGTTTTATGCACACATTTTCCTGGTATATGCAATTTTGTACGCAGGACTCGGCTGGAGAATTGCATTGCAAAATTCAGAGAAGAGTGCATTTCGGGGGACAGCTGCATTTCAGTCTGTAGATTGTTTCAGAAAGCAAAATTTTGGTAAGTTGCCTTGAAACGCAAATGGAATCAAACTTCTTACCCATCCCGACTCACAGCTGATGGCGCAGGATATCATGATGCACGTATGGCTTGGCGCCCCGGAAACAATATGTGTGCAGCGGTCAAGCTTGAGTGGAGCAAGCTAACAACAACAACAACATTTTAACTCCTTATTCAATTCTTGCAGCTGCAGATACAAGACCTGAAGTGTAATTGCTCTTTAAAGCTGAAAAGTGCAAAAGCCAGTTTCCAAATGCACAGAAGAGTTGGCTCTGCCTGGTCCGCAGCCAAACATACACTCCAATGCTCAACTTACACTCAGCATGCAAAGGCGCTGTTTGGGAAAGCTGAAAAGCATGCAGGGAAACTGATGCAACATCTGCCTCTACTTATGCTTGTCTCTTTAGACAATGCCATATATATCTTTCCCTTTTATAAACAAAAGCAGAGAACAGAGAAAGAAGAGCTTTCAGATAACCAAAACAGCTAAGTTAGGAATGGCAGGATGATGGAGTTAATCAAACAATTCATTTTGAAATGGCAGTCAAATATCCGTATGTATGTTTATTTTTTAGAAATGGAAAGTCAAAACAAAGAAATGAAGTTCAATTCCCTCCTAAAGCCATATGATGAAGTCATGCATAATTGGAAGTCCTGCAGGCACATTCTCCCCAAATGTTTATGATACAAAGTAAAAGCTCCCTTTCTGTCAAATCCTGGATTTAGGAAACAAAGAGCAAAGTGCTGCAACTATGGCAAACTGGTAGGTTTCTGCACATGAGAAGAAAATGGGCGCAATTCGGACATCAACAATGCCAATGGTCAGAATCGAGAGAAATTGCACTTTCATCTCCTTTGACGCTCTGCGGCTGAACTCAGAGTCACCATGGTCTCAACAGAGAATATTTCAAGGGAGGCCCCACAGCAAGATGGATGAACTCGACATTACTAGCAAATTTGCTGACTGATTCTGTTTGGTTTGGACTAAATTGGAACTGCTTATTTCTGTCCCGCTCTGGATGCTACATTAGCAGAACACAGCTAGGAAGACAGTATCGACTGTGGTGGCTGTTGTGAGTGGATCACTTTTCTTACATTGCAAACATCTAGGTCAACTGTGACATTTGTAGGCACTAAACTTAGGAGAGGACAAATAAGAAGCTGAGGGTAAAGCAGCAGGGCAAACAGAAAACCATGTGGACACGTACTTTCTAGCCACGGGACAAGCGTATGTGTGGGCAAGCCCTTAGTCTTGCACCTAAAGCTCAGCAAAGAGGGTGCCTGCCTAATCTCAGTTGGGAGGGAGTTCTAGGCACGGGATGTGTTTGATGGGTTTCATGAGGCAACGTTTGCCTTTAAATGCAGGCCGAATCGAATTTCTTCCCCATCTGGCCTTGAAAACCCCCACTGATTTTACTGAGCGAGGAATGCCTTTCTTTGGTGAGTGAATTGAAAAGGCAGTTCTTGTGGTATAGGAGGCAAATGTTGGTTTAGGGCGAGTCTGGGAAAGCTGTGGTCCTTCCAATGTTGTTGGGCTGCATCTATCACCATCCCTGGCCACCCAGGCCCTTGGAGTCCAGCTATGGGAGAGCAAGCTCTGGTGTTTCCTCAGAAAGCATCAAGCAGAGGCAGAACCCCATATAGCTGCAGCAGTATCCCTGTTGCTAGCCATACCCTCACCGGAAGGTGCCTTTTTGGTTAAAGTGCCCTTGCCTCCTCCATCAGGGAAGAATCTGGTCTCTGTGATGGAATCCTCTAAGTCCGAGAACAACAGCACTACATTCTCAGGGCACAAGCATCCATGGCTGATCTAGTGGACGTGGTTCTGTGTGCCCTTCCCCTTCTCTCCTAACCTTCATCCCCTAAACAAAAGGGACCAGAAACCAAGATCATGCCAAGCCAGATGTATCAGGACATGAAAGCTGCCTCCCCTCCCCAGTTCTCCCCACCATCTGATGGGGCGGTACCCTGTATCCACACAGAACTGCCACATGCCTCTCCGATGCATAGCAAAGAGCAGTAGATTTCTCTTTCTTTTGTTTTGTTTTTTTTCTAAAGAGAAATTTGATTCTGTAGTTGGATTTGTTTCAGCAGCAGACTAGCCAACAGCACTTTCTCTCTCATTCCACTCACCTGGAATGGGTCTTTTACACTTCTGACATGCTTTTGGCAAGGAAATAAGCTGAGTAAGGAGAAGTCTAGAAGGATCAAATCTCTGCCTAGCTTGAGTCCAGCACTTCCCTTGTGATCTGTAACGTTTTGAAAGGTAATCAGGGACCTGACGGTGAAATGGGCTGCAAGATGAAAAAGAAAAGGAAACTCTTCTCAGGAAACTCTTCCCCCTGCAGATGCCACCCTATCTCAGGCCCCTTTATCAGAGCCTTTGTGTGTTGCTGACATTCCACAGGGCATGTGGTGCTTGAATGAATGGTGATCATGCATCCCAACGATTGTGAGCAAACTTGACACCTGAAGCCTCCATTTTGCAGGTCTCTCTCAACAGATGCCATCGATATTTATGTGGGATACCTTTCTATGAGAGGGGATATTTCTTCAGATGCAAAAGGCCTAAAAACAAAGATCAGTTAATGGCACTGAAGAAAGGACCACAGTGAAAGATTGTGTGAGAGGCAGGGAAGGGAAGATCTCCCAGGGTGGGAGAAGAAAGGGATGCTCCCGGGGAGAGCTGAGAGGGTCCACACCCTTTTGTGTGAGGCAAGGGTTAAGATCGACCCTTGAGAGAGGACTTCCATTATTATGATGTTCTCTTTCTCTTTCTCTTTCCCTTTTTGTTTTCATTTAGATTAGTCTGGGGTTTTTTTTTTAATTGCATTATGAAAAAGCCTTTAAAAAATTATTTGGGGGAGGGGAGGAAAGGACCACCACAATAAAAAACAACCAATGGCATGGAAGAAAGAATACCAGGTGTGTGTGTGTGTGCGCACACACACACACACATCAACACACGGCATTAAGGAAAGGATACTGCAAGAATTTTGTCACGAAAAATGGACGAGTTCAAGGAGTCAAGAGTTGATGGGATGCTAGAAACATAGGATGAGATCCAACTGGCTAAAATCAATGGATTTAAGTAAGTCTATTGATGTCAGTGCTTCCGAGTATGATTTAGTTGACTCCCACCCATGAGATAATTCAAGTAAGGATGTCAGGATGTGGAGATGCTTGCTTTATATACCATTGGACTGTGTGAATTGCATAACTACCTGCCTAGTGATGAGGTTCCTTTCCTGCGTCTCATACTTAGAGAACATTCCTGTCAGGTCTGCGTTGGTTTGCTCACGAGTAAGCAGGCATAAGTTTGAACTGTCTTTTAACAATTTTATTGTGCAAACTATTTACAGTGCTGAGTGCTGAAAAACATGACAGTATCAGTCGCTAGCAGAATCCAGGAGTGACCCCTTCCGGCTGGGACCCCAACATAAGAGTTTCGGTATCCGAAATCTCCGCCTCCCCTCCTTCCGTTTCACCCCTCTGCGCACTTGGGGCAATGGAAATGGAGTGTCTCCCTCCTCACCCGCTGAGCGAGAGGTGTGCAGGGTCTCTCCAACATCCCCAGAACCTCTACTCTCAAGCCTCTGAGCTGCATGCCCCTCCCCACTAGAGACATTGCTGCTTCCTCCACTGGAAGAGGAGGTGCTGCTGGTCAGGTGGGGTCAGGGCTCTCTGTAGCATCCTGAGAGCCCTTCCACCACCCTGCGCTGAGCCGAGGACAGTTCCCTGACAATTCCTGTATAATTTTATGAATTAGCTGTAAAATGGAGAAAAATAGGATTAAAAATGTCCTCAAAATTGCTGCAGAACATCAACACCCTTTAAATAAATTTGCAGTCAATGTTCTTGTAATGTTTGCCATGGGTGTTGTGAAAGGTGTTTCTACTTTGGCACATTACCGTTCTAAATTTGGAGATGTCTTCCCTCATTGGTGCATGGGTGAGCTATTCGCCTAATCTCTGTTGACACTCGTGGGTGTCACATGGAAATTGTAAGTCCCCAACACATTCCAAGAATAAGACTTTCTGCTAGTGTCCTTTTACTTGGAGCTGGGGATTTCTTGACACTCGGTCTACATCTGCAAAGTTCTGTTTGGGAGGAGCAATGCCCCAAAACCCAAACCATACACAAATATGGTGTTTTGAGGTGGAGAGTTTGCGAAACTCCAAACATATTTTGGAAGCCACTGACACAGCCATGGGAATGTTCCACTATCTTCCTTACATCATCTTTCCATTTAGTCAAATAACAGGGCAGCAGGGTTGCATGGAGACAGCCACAAAACCATAGTGACAGCATTGGCCCATCCCAAAGCATTCCCATTTATAGGGATACCAGTTACACACCTATGTTTGCAGCAAATTAGCAGTGTGGGTTTTTTGGTCTGGGTTTGCTCTCTGCCAGGATGTGGGATTCATACTGAGCAGGATTATCCTTTTGCTGAAATGGACAACCTCCAGTGCTTTCTCCTGCAATTGCCAAAACACACCTTCCTCTTATAATGCTGTCACATAATGCTGTCATACGATTGGTGGGTTGAGCTGGATGGCCTTTCAGGGCCCCTTCCAACCTTGTAATTCTGTGCCTGACAAAATGTGCCTGCTAAAATGGTAAAAACAACAACAACAACAACAACAACAACAGCAACAATTGGACAGAAGATTGCCCCAATAGGCCAGGCCTAGCCTGGCAAACCTCCTCTGTTATGGAAATTGGACCAATGGGGTGCAGTAGTTGGTCTTTTCAATTACATCTTTCCATCTCCCCTGGCTGCGAATGATGTCTCAAGCAGTGTTTGTTTGTGTCTGTCAGTGGCAGTTAGAAGGAGAGTGAAGGCAATGTGATAAAGTCAGATTTTTGTCTTTGTAAAAGTCTCTTGGAGGTACCAGCTGTTCACCTAGGAATCTGAAACAGCAGTAGAGAGTTTTGGACATCTGTCAAAACGTTAAAAGCTGTACCTCCACCTGCACTTAATCATTATATCTGTAAATCTATTGGCTGTTTTGTTTTTTGATTGTCTTTATTGTACATCACCTTGAGATGGTTGTTTAGAAGGCGATTCATAAATCAATGATGATGATGATGATGATGATGATGATAGTTGTTGCTGTTGTGGGCATCTGTCTGTCTTACGAGACAACAGTGAAGTCAAACTGCAGGAGAACCACAGAGCCTGCTGCGTCTGCAGAGACACAGTAACTCATAGCTGCTGCCTCCTGCATTGTTTTTTTGCTGTGTTAGCAGCACCGAAGTGACCTCTCCGGGTCACAAGCTTGGGCAATGTGTGCGGAGATCCTGGGCTGCCCAGACGACTGGACACTCCTCTCAGCCTCGCTGATGAAAGGAAAGCAGAGCAATACATTTGGCAGTGAGTTTCATGACCAAGTGGAGATTTGAACCCTGGTCTCCCCAGTCCTAGTCTGACACTTTATCCACTGTGCCATACTGGCTCTGCACTTCCGAATTTGCCACAGTGCATTTGTGCCACACCAACCTCCCTTCTATTTGCCCATCTCCTTCCTGCTAAGTGACCCACCTGCCAGTAACCAACTTTTGAGCTGCTTCTGGTTTAGAGCTGCAAGTAAGGGAGCAGGAGCTGGGAAAACAGTCTAACAAACTCTCTGTTAACTGTGGAGCATCTCACATAACAAATAGTCCTGGTATTATTTTTATTACCAATAGTAGTAGCAGCAGCAGCATGAGGAGGAGGAGGAGGAGGAGGAGTACACAATGGACACAACAAACCCCTCAGAATGGACTTTGTTCAGATTCTCAGGTCGAGCAGTTTGCATAACTGTGGACATTTGTTTTAATTTTTTTGCCCTGCCCCAAATTGTAGGTGGTGGGGGGGAGAGGGTTGTGTTTGCTTCCTTCAGCTATTTAAAACATAAGCTTGCATGAAATCAATTTGGATTCCTTGTGGATGAGGTAACAGGCCTTGGACCGAGTTTAGTTTCAAAATATGTTCCAAGGTGACTCAAAGAAGACGCCAACGTTTCGCTGATGAAAATAGGGACGTCCTAAGGAAAAGCAGGACATTTGGAGGTTCTGCATTCCTGCCTTAGCCAAAGTATGATACAGCAGGTAGGTCATTAGGCCACATCTACCCCATGTACTGTATTCACCCAGGAATCCTGGAAACTGCACTTTGTTAAGGGTGCTGGCAGTAGTTAGGAGACCAGGGTGGTTTAATTCTCTTCCCAGGGAATTCTGGAAATTGTGGCTCTCTGAGGGGAATGGAGGTCCCTTAACAATTCTCAGCATCTTCAACAAACTGCAGCTCATTCATTCAGGTGGTTGTGACTGTTCAAGTGGCATACGGGTGCTTTAAATGTCTGGTGCAGAAGAAGCATAAAAAACAGGGCTGAAGCCTGTGATGCTTTCCTTGGGTGCCTTGAGCAGAAAAAGCCCAAGTCCTCTGGATGAAGTGGGGAGAGGGCTGGGTGGTCTTTGTGCATAAGGAAGAGCAGTTTTTCATGGAGCCCCAAGGCAGTTTACATAGAAAGAGAGAGAGAGAGAAACAGCATTTGAACACACCAACCAAGCAGACGAAATTTACTGACTCGTATGGGACCAAAGGCTTGTTGGAACAAGCAAGTGACTCAGGCAAGGCAAGGCAAGAAGCAAAGAAGCCTAGCGGGCATAGAGTTGGCTTGGGCCCATTCCCCTTTGCCAAAAGCACTCTGGAGTCTGTCACCCACACCACAACTATTGTAGACACCAAAGTGTCATGGCAGTGGGGTTGCTGGATGCAGCCCCCCCCGTTTCATTTTGGGGTTGTTGTTTTTAGATTTGTTTGTGCAAGGTTTCAACAAAGCAGAGATCTTAACAGTCAAGAAAATAGTGTGCTTGGAATGAGAAGAGAACAAAGATACAATCTTATAAGATCATTACTTCACAATTTACAATGGAGCTATTGACATAACATTATGGTGCAATGTTTTTCCAAAAGCCCTAATCTTGCAGAGCAAAGAAAACAAAACAGTATACTTGAAAATGGCAGAGAGCAAAACAACCATGTTACCAGGCTGATAGTGAAACTCCTACAAATGAACTAATAATGTAAATAATGGTAAAACTCCCACATGCTCCTCGTTTAACAAACCAGATACCACATAGATTTGGAAGGCAATTTGTGGGTCATCACGTCTTCAAGTAAGAGTTCTCAAGACTTGCAATCCCCAGAAGATGTTCTACCAGTAACTTCTTTCTTGCCCTTTCATGTATTAATCTCCCTCTGCTAAATATAGTGCCTGGGCAGTCTAGAAACGATCCCTTCCTGATCACTGTATTTGGAGCAAAGAAGATACTCTGAACATCTATTCGTACACTAACAACATATTTCTAAACATGTTAAACAGGAAGTGTGGAGAGAGCTGTGTGTGGCATGTGACGTGCCCTGAATTCCCTAAGATAGCCTGTTACCCACAAGTAGAGGGCAATGTTCCATTACCAGCGTCAAAGTACAATTCAACTGCCAGGCTGATAGACTTTTGTTGAATGGAGAGACCTCTTGTCTCCTAGTCTTTTGCCTCAGGTAGAAAAATGTCTTGAGCCAACTCACAAGTAAGATAGCTACTAGCCATAATGACTATGATCTGAATTCACGGTTGGGGGCGGAATGCCCATCAATGCCAATTGCCGGGATCACACGTGGGGAGAGTTCTGCCATGCTCAGAACTTCTCGATGGCATCTTCAAGAATAGGATGCTGAGCTGGATGGGCCAATGGCCTGATGCATCAGACTCTTTATGTTGTATAGCCGTAAATCCTATTAAGTTCAATGGGTAGACCTGGCCTCTGAGAGGAAGAGGGTTTTTTTGAGGGGGGGGGGAGAGATGCAAATAGATTATTAGTTTACCTGATCTTCCCAGCTGGTAGATGTTCCAGGAAAAGAAGGGGATTAGATTGCAGCCCAAGTCCCTTTGAAAGCAATAGGTCTTACTTCAGAATAAAGATTGTGTTGTAAATAGCACATCCTTTAACTGAATGGAACCTATGTCATTAAAAGTTTGGAGTTACTTATTGCTTTTATTAGTATTATTTCCACCACTTGGTGCTCCAAGCAACATGCAATGAACAAAATCTATATTAAAATTTGCAGATACCGTACAATGTAACCCAGTAGCAGAGATACAATAAAACCACAGAGCAATTAAAATTCTATTAAATTACAAAGCATCGGCAATAAAGTTCCCTTCCTTAGCAGTAATCTCTGAATTAGTTAAGAGGAATAGATTTTATATGCTGATGGAGGGATCAGGTGCACTTCCTTCTCTAGGGTCTCTCCAAAGACTAGGCACAGCACCAAGAATGTTCCACGCCATGCCCTTAGAGCAAGGGATGGGAAATCTTTGTGGCCTAGTGAGTCAGATCCTTATCTGTCCCCACTCCCGAGGGCCAACTTTGACACACAAACCCCAATCAAAGTGCCTTGTGCATCTCTGCCCAAACACCCAACAGCCAGCTAGTTGTTGAGCACTCGGGAACCACAGTGCGAGGGGCTTTGCCAGCCCTGTGTATGTCAAAAAGCCACGTGTAAGGGCTTTCAAAGTTGCTTTCTGAAGGGATCAGCTGTGCAGTCAAATTCCCCACAGGGAACTCAGTCACGTAGCCAATCCAACATGGTTGAAGTCAGTGCGCAACACAGTTGATAGGGCTTCAGCCAACTGTGCCTCTACCTGCCCCATACCTGACATTGCATACTGTGTCACTTGTGGGACAGGTGGCCCTGGTTTGGGAGAAAGGGCCTCATGAGTCAGACTGGGACACTCCCTTAGAACAAAAAACAAAAGTTATGTGAAGTATGGTAGCCTCACATATTCTCACTGCCTGGAAAGGCTCCCATGAGAAGAAGGTGCCTCCTTACAGATATCATTCTGGGCTTTAAGACTAAGTGGATGTGGGCACTGATTTGGGCTCAAAAACTAATGGGAAGCCAGTGCAGAAGGGTCAGAGCAGGTATGGTGCTTCCCCAGCACTTTTTTTGGGGGGGTGTGGGGCGAAACGTTCAACAAATTGCCTTGTTCCATACCAGCTATACAGAAGGACTTAAAATAAGTGTACACAACACTCTCAGGTCCTTTGTTAGTGCACCTCTGGCTTTCTGTGCTTCACTGAAAGCTGGGGGGGAAGGTATCATGAGGTAGCTTCTCCCTTGGGGCCTTTTTCGGATCAGAAGGCACAGGCAGCTAGGGAGGCTGCAAAGCACTGCAGAATTGTTTACTGGAAAGAGAAATGTGCACTACTGGGGAGGGACAAATGTGTCAATTCCGAGTCTTTCTCATTTCCCCCCAACTTAAATTCAGTTCTCTTTATTTCTACAATTGTTTGCCATTTTTTATTTTTTAAAATCCCAATGAAAATTAATCAACAGCTTAATGAAAAATTTATTCTAAAAATACATTTTTATTTGCAGTTTTTACAAATTGACACATTTCAGTAACATGTAATTCCCCCTAATATGTTTTCTCTGGGTTAATTCTCTCTCTCTCTCTCTCTCTCTCTCTCTCTCTCTCTCTCTCTCTCTCTCACACACACACACACACACACACACATTCTCATAAAAATGCAAAAAATAAAAATAAATCTTCCATCCCTACACAGCACCCACAGCAACCTCACAATAATCAGGTAAGCTCAACCCCACCCTCACCAAAATTCTAAATAAATAATACTGTGCTGAGAGAGAGAGAGAGAGAGAGAGAGAGAGAGAGAGAGAGAGAGAGAATGGAGAAAATTTTCAAGACTTTGTATTGGCGAGAATGGTGTGGCTCTAGGGGACGCACATTATGTTACTTGCACAATGACTCATCTTCTAGGGAACTACTACGGTATATAAAAGACATAGGATGTAGTAGTGTTGAGTAACATGCTGTTTTAGTCTACACGAGTCAACTACTAGCTGGAGTTGTGAATGAGGAAATGGTGACGGATCCATGCATGTTTATTTTAGGATTGCTTTTCTCAATGCAGAGATTAACCAAAATTATTTGCAAAAATTAACATTGGAATATGGAATGCCAGCAGTAGCTGCAAAAGTGGTTCACCAGCAGGAACCAAGCACTACTTCTGCAGAGTGATCATGTACCTTCCTCTCTCCTTCACATAATACTTATCACTGCGAAACCCATGCTGTAACATTGCTGCGCTGCAAATTTCCTTGATCCACTGTGGTTCATTGGCTGCCGCTTAACAGGGGTGGGGACACTGTACACTGACATCACACGACAGTAGGCTAACATCGCATCATCACAAGTCAAATATGAAACTCAGTAAGAGGAGAGGAGATGTGTTTCCATGCATGCTTGGGACATGTCCACATCTGCAAATGACTTCTCTGCATTCAGGGAACAAAACTTTCCAAAGCACAAATTATTAGAGGAAAATCAACTCCAACGTCCACTGTCACCCTCACTCTATTCTCCCGGAGAACAAGCTACTTCTTTGATAAAGCTAACCTAGAATCTAGCACCTTTTCTGAATACAAGGAGCATGCATGAGTAGTTTTAGTTTTTTTTTTAATGGCCCAGAGTGCCTTTGTAGGAGGCAACTTAGGTGAGATCAGAGCATTTTGAAAAGGAGCATTCTTTGGAAAGTGCAACAGATGGCAAATTATTGATTAACTGTGGAGGTTGCCCCAAGGATGGGATAAGTAGAGGAGATGGAACCAGAAGTGGGATGTTGGCCAGCTGTGGAGGCTGTGTGGTGGTTTGCTTCAGTTTCTGAGGAGGCAAGAGAAAGGGGAATTCCAAGAGGAATGGAAAAGTGGGAGAAAGAAAGAGGGGAAGGGTTTTTACCTTGATGCTAAGGTTCACTGCTCCCTCTCGTGTTCAGACGGAGCATGAGAAAGCAAATATATCTCATAAAATGGCACCCAACACAAGGGTTATAATGCATGTGTGCTTGCCTGCAAATGGCCGAACTCACAGCAGTTATGTCACATAGAGAAAGCACAACGCTCCAGGTGGTGACGGAAGTCAATTCCTGGGTTTGCTTACAACAAAAGAGCAATGATTGGGAAGAGATAGGATCCACCTATCTGAAAGCAGGCTAAGCCTTGCTATGTTTATCACAGTAATACTTTTTCTAGAATCCCCCAAAGTTTGGGATTTAGAGTAGAATTCTTGGTGGATTTCATGGAGATTCGAGGAGAAAAAAGACTCACTTTGTTCTGGACAGATGTAGCTTTTGAGACTCTCAGAATGAGGACCTAGGCTTTATCTGGAGTTTGAAGGCTTCTTTTTAAAAATCACTCAAAATCTTAGGCCTCTTCATATCCAGTCAATAAGTGCAATCATTGAAAAGATTAGGAAGTGAAAGAAAGTTGGATGTTTAATGATTTCATGAGACCCCTCACTATTATATAGAGTGTTGATTCTTTCTTGTCCATTTCAACAGTGAGTTTGGGTGGGAAACTTTCAAGTGCACTTTTCCCTGGTATTCCAGGTTCTTACTAGCTTACTGTTCCAGACAAAAAGTAGCCTTTTGAGTCATGAGTGGATGTACAAAATGGCAGAAGATTAGACATCTCTCCAGTAACAGATGTGGCACTACTTAACTTGGTGGCAACCAAGAAACTCCTATGTCAAGGGTGGGGGACTTGTGTCCCTCCAGATTGTATTAGATTCCAACACACATCAGCCCCAGCCAGCATGGCCAATGGTCAGGGATGATGGGCATTGGAAGCACAAAGATTCCCCATCTCTTTCCGGTATAATGTAGTTGCAGCCTTACAAACACATAGGATACTTCTACAATGATGTCTTCTTCCCACATTTTGGGCATGCTTCCCATTCGCTTTTGGTGACATCTTAGCCCTCCACCATTTTTTAAAGCAAGAACAATAATTTTAGATTTCTTTCATCACTCGAGTCTGTTTTATCACATGTCATGAAGACATTTTAGGACTAATGCGTGTAAATGATTCCAAAGCATGATTTGCAATTAGCATACCAAACTAGTTTCCCACCAAGCCAGATAATTAAAAGCCTCAAATATAGCTGCAACACCCATGCTCCCAGGATGAAAAACTACAGTTATGAATCCCTTAGAGCCATATGTTTATGCATGCTCATGGATTTCTAATTGCAAACAAGACTATGTATTGATTATTTGCCAGCTTAGTTTGTTGCTGTGCTCCATGTTTCCCATGCACGTTATTAGCATTTGTTATGAAAAACAGTTGGTGGAACTGACGTCCTTCCTTTGTGACCTTCTTTTTATAGCAGCAGGAATTTCATCTTATAAAATGTGAAATCATGTTCTACTCCAGCTCAGTATAATGTTGCAAATGAGGCTGATGAATCTGTGTTTTTAAGTGTGTTTGTGTTTTTTAAGTGTGTGTGTGTGTGTGTGTGGGAGGTTGGGTTCACAAAAGTAAACCAGACATCACTACCCACTGAACCAATTTGCAGAGGCAAAATCCAAAAGGAGATGAAGAGCAGTTTGGATACTGGGCATCATGACTGGGATTTCTGAACTGGAAGGGGAATTGTATGCAGAAGCTAGTCTGAAAGATAAGCCCATGGCACCCGGGCCCAGGGATGTTGCACTGAGGACTCCATTACAGAAACCCCGGTACTATCAGGTTCTCCACTGCTGCACTGAAGTAAAAGGCTGCTGGAGTGAGCTAGACATCTTTAACTGAAGGGACACCTTTCAGTAAAGGTGAAGCTTATAACAGAGATAAAACATAGCCTGAGCCCTTCAAAAGGCCTTGTCTTGGGGCCCACACCATGGCACTGGTAGCAGAAGGGGCGTGCTTTCTTGGCAAAAAGATGGGTGCTATTTCTGGATTCCGGCAGCTGGGCATATTAGGCACCAGCTCTTGTGAAACTTTAGAAGACCCCAGGAGTTCATGGGGTGGAAACACTGGGATATTATTAAAGGTTCAGGTTAGTACAGGGTGTCACATTAGGTTGGCGAGGAGGAATCCTGCATGAGGGCAAGCAGGCTCTTCTTTGGAAAATTAAGTGATGAAGCAACCTCTGCTACCTGAAGGTGGAACTAAATGTTAAGAAAATACAGGGCTGTGGGCTCAAACAGTAGCTTCTAGTTTTCTCCCATAAGTTACCCTGTGGTGCGATAGCATTATAATATGCATTTCTACACCGGCAGCAGGGGCAGCCAGCGATGTTGGCTGCGGTGAGAAAGCACACAGTACATTTGTACTAAATGTTATGGAGAAGGCAACTCAACATAGAGCTTTCAGTTTTGCTACCAGTGCTATTTTGTACCTAGGGGCAGCGCACTAACTAAGCACTGATTCCTTAGCCACACCTCAGGCATCCCCTCTACTTTTCTTCTTTTGGACTTGTGGAAACCCTGCTTTTAGCCAGTATTTGGATACCTGCTACAAGCAAGGCTGGATAGCTCAGTCAGTAAAGCATGAGACTCTTAATCCCAGGATTATCGGTTTGAGCCGCACATTGGGTGAAAGATTCCTGCATTGCAGGGGGTTGGACTGCATGACCCTTGTGGCCCCAGCCAACTCTCCAATTCTATGATTGTCTCAGTTTCCCATTTTTCCAATCTTAAATTCAATTATCCATATTTCTGCAGACATATATAGATTTAATCTCGCTCCCTCTTACACACACACATATGACTGCATGAATTTTATCAGCCCTTTAGTGAGAATTTCTCCCGCTATACATACTTTGTGTGCAATTTTGCCTAATATATGCATTTGCAGGGGGTTGGACTAGATGATACTCATTGTGCCTTCCAACTCTACAATTCTATGATTCTATGATGCTGCAAAACTATTTCACCTAACATAGTGCACTTTTGTATATTATTTCAATAGCATACACACTTTGGGACACAGGTGGCGCTGTCAGTTAAACCACTGTGCTGCTTGGGCTTGCCGATCGAAAGGTCAGTGGTTTGAATCCCTGTGACAGGGTGAGCTCCCTTTGTTCAGTCCCAGCTCCCGCCAACCTAGCAGTTCGAAAGCACGCAGTGCAAGTAGATAAATAGGTAGCACTCCGGCGGGAAGGTAAACAGCGTTTCCGTGCACTGCTCTGGTTTCGCCAGAAGCGGCTTAGTCATGTTGGCCACATGACCCGGAAAACTGTCTGCGGAAGCGGACAAATGCCAACTCCCTCAGCCTGTACAGCGAGATGAGCACCACAATCCCAGAGTCATTCACAACTGGACTTAATTGTCATGGGTCCCTTTACCTTTACGCACTTTATCCTCATATATGTACACATTACTTGGTCAGAGAATCACATTGCAAAATTTGGAGAAGCATGGATTTTGAAGGATGGGTATGTTTTGGTTTGTATATTGTTTCAGAAAGTGACAATTTGGTAGGTTTGCCTTTAAAAGCAATTCCCACCCCCAATTTCTACCTGGAATGGACCACTGTATGGCCTACTTGATAAGCTTTTTATGTTACCAACATGTGTTTGGAGCCCAAGTGAGTGATCAGTATTCCACACACAACATGAGCCCCTTGTTTTTTCATAAGATCTAATTCCTCCCTGAAGCTACAAATTCTCTGCAGCCCCCCTCCCATGTTGAAACATCTTTGTCATCTGGTAGTATGTGCCTGCGTGGTTCCACTTAGCTATGCAAACTTATAACCTGGTATTAGGAGGCATGAGAAAGTTACCTGGGATAACAGAGAAAAGTTAGCCTCACTGGTGGAATGCAAAGGACTATAAAAATGGCCCCACCTATGCAACATTTAAGCCACCTTGTAAAAATGATTGCTTTCAAAAGAGAGAGCAAAGGAGGCTTTGAAATATAACTGTTGAGAACTGCAGACCGTGTACAATAGCTTTTACAACATAAATCTTTGGAACCCACCCTCAGACAATAAAGTCTTCCCTTCTAGGTGCACACCATTCCAATGTTTTGCAGACTTCATCATCTCAGAAGCGGTGGCCAGACAGGGTGAACGAAGGCATCATGACACCCGGGGCAGGGCATCACTACGCAGGGCACATGTGTGGCATCGCTACGACTGCGCATGTCTACTTACAAGTTGGCAGGCTTTTTCCATTCTGCAGGTACTAGCATGATGACAAATTTCAGCTGCTTTGTCCCAAAGGTGAGAACATTATAGCCATTTTTAGATACCCCATTATAGTGCATAGGGAACACAGATCTTTGTTTTCTACAGAGTGGCTTCTAATCCAGAGCACAAATCAACATTGAGATTGCACAGAGCAATTCAAAAACAGGCCAGGATTTTAAAAACACAGAAATACATGGGACCTGTCTTGGGACACTCCTAATGCATACTGTAAAACTTAGTGACAGTGGATAATTTAGTTTGGTCTGCATTTTAAAGCAAATTGGCCTAATTCACCAGTCCTGGGATCATATGGAGATTGGAATGCAGCTATAAATTGGATTCTATGCTGAATTTTGTAAAGCAGTGTTGGTTCCAAAACGTGTGCACAAAAATGCAGATTTTAAAGTTAAAAATTGCTTACAAAAATGCATCTCTTGGGAGAAAGTCCACAGAAAAGCACATACAAATGCATATATTAAGGACTGAATTTAATTTAAATGCAAAGGAGAATGTTCATGTTGTTTTTAAATCTGCAGGAAACAGGATGGAATGAACTTCTAATGGAATGCATGTGAAACTGACACGGAAAGGAAATAGTCTCTTCTGTCTACCCCTAGAAAGACTTTTCTTTTCTGCCATGGTCCTTGGCTGATGCAACTGCAAAATTAATCTAAACGCAAACATTAAACAGGCTGATCATGCACCAATTATCACCATTATCAATAACTGTAACGGTTGAAAAAAAAACACATTATCAGATGGTGCTGTTGGCTTTGTTTGCTCATTTATATTTCCCCCCTAGGTTTAACTCAGGTTTAAACTTGCATTAACAAGCCCTCTGTCCCAATCTAGCTTTCCGCTCAGGGCATTTCCAGGCTGACGTGTTACAAAGCAGGGTTTTACAACTTTTTAACTGGGAGATTTAATCTCTTCCCAGTGAACCTTGACTCACAGTTTTAGTGTTGCAAAGTCCCCATAAAAGATATTTAATATCGCAGTACTGTATTTTATTTTATTTTTGTTCTGTGGAAATATTTTACACTGTCTTAGAGATTATCTCTGAATCTTCTCTAAGGTTTAGGGGAAGCCTAGTTCACAGACCTGTAATTCTCAGTGTATTTTGATTTTCTCTCTTTTCTCTATGCTCAAAAACTCCACATTAATTAATCCAGAATAATTAAACACTTTCTGGATTGGGACAAAGAGGTCTAATCCGAACCCCACACTTTACGCCATGACGATGTATGGAAAAGGTCTGCCTACATACAGTTTAATGTGAAATGTTGATGCAATCTCCATTTTTTCCTGTTGAAGTTAGAGTTGTTCTTTTTCACCAGACTGTTTTTCTTCTGCTGTTTATTGGACCCTTACAAATGCAAATGTGGATCATCCATTTAATACATTATGGTGCACAGTATTGGGGTTCTGTATTTTTCAAAGAAGAATAAAGCTATGTGCGGGGTTTGTTTTTTTCAAGGACATGCGGCAGTTTTCATGCAAGATGTCACAGTCCCATAAATTGAAATAACACACTTTTTTTTGCTATTTGAGTCTTAAATATATCATAACATATTGATCCAGTGAAGAGCTATTTTTTTTTTGAAAAAGGAGAAAAAAGCCTTCCCCACCAAAAAAGGAAAATAAAACATAACCCTTCAAAGGAGTGCGTTGTTTCGCTTAGGGCAACCATCCACACAAGGAATGACTGAAGGCTCCTCTTTCCTAAACTCAATGAGACAGGTGAATCCCCAGAGAAGTGACTAGCCAGTGGCTAAACAGAACCTGTCGGGCTTTCATGCAAACTTCCTCTACATGTTTTTTTGCGGCTTCCAAGCATATGGTACAGTTTATTAGTATTTGCATGCATAAAGAAAATGACGGCGGGGAAGGAGGAGAGCAATAATATTTATTCTTCAGTGATATTTTCTAGATAAATATTTATTAAGTTGACACAGAGGCTGATCCTGTGCATACAGCTGAGACCAGCAGCTCAGAGCAGTTTGATATGTAGCCTCATGGCTACACACACACACACACACACACCATTAGGAGTCAAGAAGAGTCCTTGTATGTGCAGGGTTGTCAGACCCCTGGGCAAAATTGACTATGTAGCTAAGATGATAGTTTTCCAACTCAGTGCCGGCCTACAATATTTTGCTGCCTGAAGTAAAGCACAAATGGCCATCCCTTTCTGGGGTGAGGAACAGAGGCAAGAAATTTGGTTCAGTTTGCATTTGAAAGCGAACTATCAAATTCCTATTCTTTCTAAAACAATGTAAACCGAAACACAACCATCTGTTGAAACTCACACTTATCTGAATTTTGCAATGCAATTCTCCAGCCAAACAATGCTTACAAAACTGCAGGTGTTGAAAACAACATAGAGAAATCCGTTATATTTGGGGAAATTGCTTGCAAAACTGTGTGTGTTAGTCCAAACTGTATACAAAAACGTGTTTATTGGGGGAAATTTACACTAAAATGTGACTGGATGTTTGTGAGGATTTAAGAAATAAACAAATCACACATTGCTGCAGTTGTAGAGAACTGAATTTCAGTTTAGAAAAAATGGGGAACTGAGAACTGAAGTGGATCTATCATTCCAACTCTAGCTGGGCACAAAACTCTCTCTCTCTCTCTCCTTGTTGCACAGTTCAGACACCAATTCTTACCTTCATCTACTTTGTTGGTCCCTATAGTACCACCAGAAGCAGATCACTTCACTTTGTTTCATGACAAGGCCAGTCCTTTCCTTACTGCACAAATCTACAATTGTCAGCTCTGGAGGCCTGAAGGATTGTCTTCTCCCAAAAAACTGTCCTAAATATTAAGAACATCAACATGAGTACCAGACGCATGTCTGGCTGGAGTAAGAGAGGATATATTCTGCAGCTGCACCTAGGTTCTATGATCTGCTATTTAGGCAAGCAATTACAGATTGATTCATAGTTCATCATGAGATGCATCCTTGACTGCTAAAAGATATTTCACATTGCTTCTCATGAGGTCCCAACAAAATAGTACTGACTTTCCCATAAGAGAGTACTTTGAAGTAGAGAACATTGCTCCTGGTTGTCAAGGTGTTTTCCCGTCTTCAACCACCCCATGAGGAAAGCACTCGCATGATATATATACAGCAATCTCCCTCCACCTGCCTTCAGGCAAAGAGACTGAAATGCAACCAGACATGCTGCTGAAGTAATGAGATATTCCATTACAGCATATGAATGAAGATGTCCTTATTTATCAACCTAGTTGTTGGGCAAAGGCAAATTTCCATTGTAAACAAGCAAGCATGGCATTCTTGAGTGCCTCTGTGGGCTGAGGTTTGTTTACCACGCTTTTCTGGAAGCAGGAGATATTCGTATTGTTGTAACCCGCCCCGGAATCCCATAGCAAAGGGCATATCACAAATCCAATAAATAAAAATGGAAATAATAACCACAGAGACATGAGTGTAACACAAATGAATTCAATGCTTCACTGATAGAATAGGCTCAGGGCAGGAACACCAAAGAAATAATAGCAGGAATGTACATGAGATGTTCATTCTAAGCAAATCAGTGTACTGAAAATATGAAACATTTTTGTGTGTAAAGTAGAACAAAGTAACATTGATTCAAGATAGGGACTACACACACACACACACACACACACACACACACACACACACTTTCAATAAACAAAACAATTTACAACAAATGTCATTCTTTACAACAGCAGAAGAAATGAAAGAAGAAAGTTTAGATAATGGGAGAAAGAGAAGACAAATTTATGAGTGTGCATAGGGTGCTTCTGAGTGTTGTGTGGGATACTTCCTGAGGGGGGTATATTTTGCACATGAGATATCACAAATGGGTGATATCTCACAGGGTTTTTAAAGGTTATTTTTTAAAATTAACCTATTGTTTTTTATTCGTTTTAACAGTAAATCTGGATTGATGGGTGCATGGGAGTATGGTCGGCATTTCAGTGCCAAGGGTACTTGGTGGATGCTGACATAAAATTACCTTTCATGGGCCTAGAATCAGCAGATCATCATTCAGGTCAGATTTCAGGACAGAATTTTACAATATTATTTGTTTCATAGTTCACTGCCTTGAGAGGGCTTCCTGTCAAAAGAATAAAGTTTCGAAGTTGAGTTGTACATGTGCAAATACCTATAGGGTTGCCACGTGGAAGTTGGAGCAAACTGGTTTTCTGCTGCTCCAGAGGGGAGGACCCAAACCCATGGATTCAAATTACAATAAATGAGATTTCAACTAAACATTGGGAAGAACTTTCTGACGGTAAGAGCTGCTTGACAGTGGAATGGACTCCTTCAGAAGGTGGTGGGCTCTCCTTCTTTGGAAGTTTTTAAACAGAGCTTGGATGACCATCTGTCACAGATGGCTCCATTCCTTCTTCCAACCCTTATAGAAGGAACTTGCCTTCATAAGGAAAGTAGAGAAGAACACAGAAAGCAAGGTTATTGCATGGACAGGTGGAGTCCCCCAAACCCTAGGTGACCCCCCGAGCGGAATAATAACACATGACAACGTGCTATGGGATTAAAATTGGCCACAACTTTATTAAGATTCAGATGTAGGGAGACCTTGGCTCAGGCATTGGGCATTTATCCATCCCAGCCCCCCAGCCGGGGATCTGGGAAACTTCAGGGTTATCCAGAATGTGCGGGGATTGGGCTAGTTCTGGAGAACATATGTTCAAGCAGATAGCCTGCCCTTGTTTTGCCGCCACTGGTGGGGGAGAGCAATGACAACCTCTCGGCGTATGGACAATGCCTCCCCCCAATACCCCTTTAACGGGGAACCCTGTTATTGCCGCCATACTGGGGGCATGGAGTCACCGCCCCGCGCCCCCCCCCATTTAGGAAGATGACTAAAGGATTCTGCCCAAGGCCTGAAACCGCCAAAGTTGTGACAAATTGCTACAGGAAAGGCGAAACCTGCCAATGCAGGGAAATTCCATTCCGGCCCTTCAACATCGGCCTTGGCATAGCAGCGCCTGCGTGCCTGTGGGGAAAAGGTTAACCTGTAAGCGTTAATTGAGGGAGTGGAAGGTCTGGAACCGACTGCTGCTTCTCAGGTAAGCTACACTTTGTATTGTGTGGGCTGAGTAGTCCCTCCCCTTACCTGGCCAATCCCTTGGCAATGCCTCCCCCAGGCGGGATTGGACAGTTAAGTGGGTAGGCGGAGACCCCAGGTATCCCTTCTGGGGGAGGGCGCAGCCAGCCGAACTACCAGGTGTCACCCAGGAATTCAAGAGGCTGCGCGCGACCACGCAAACGTCTCCCCCCATTCAATGTGGGGAGCGGTCATTGTGTACCAGCGTGTAGCATCAGATCAGATTAGGTGGTGGCACGCCTCGTGGTTACTAGCCATGACTGAGGTTATGTTGCTTCTGAATACCAGTTCATGGGAAGCTGCAGGAGGGGAGAATGTTTTTCTGCTCAGATCCAGTTTGTGAAGCACCCTCAGGCATCTGGTTGGCCTCTATAAGAACAGGATGCTGGACTGAATGGGCCATTAGCCTGATCCAGCAGGCTCTTTTTTATGTTTTTACGTTTGTTTGGCTTCTTTCATTTTCTCCCTACCCCCTCACCCTGCAGACTACAGCTGTGCTGTCACAACATGTATTAGGAATGTTTAATGCACACCAGAGCACATAAATGCACCCTCCACCTAATTAAAATGTATGCTTCCAACATATACAAGTACAGTCACATCCTCAATCACCTGAATATCATTCATAACAATGTCCAAGCTACTGTTCATCCCCTATGGGTAGATACTTCCTTATACAATTTCACTATGTACTGAATGGTATACCATAGAAAAAGCACATGGTAAGCCACTAGTAAAGCTCTTTGAAATGCAAATGATTAAACAAGGTAACTGTTAGGTGGATTTGTAGCTGGTTGACTGACCGAACCCAAAGAATACTCATTAATGGTCCTACTGTCCCTGACACAGGGCTCTTCTTATGGGTTTCTGTTCTTTGGATGTTCTAACCCTACATCCTGCACCCTTGGATCCCCAGATGTTGTTGGACTACAACTCCCATCAATAAACTACCTACCTACCTACCATCAGTTACAATTCGGCTATACGACTAGAATTAAATGTACCATCACCAGGAACCATTCTATGGAAACGTATCTTAAGCTACTGGCTGTCATTATGGCATAGAAATCCTAATCTCCATCTGATCCAATGTCTTTGGAGAGATGGTTTCACTAGTCCCTGGTTGAAAGTTATACATAATAAACTTGTGGACATTGGATTATCCCCATCCGATCTCTTGGAACTGGACTTAGTTTCAGCCAAAAGAGCTTTTTCTCAAAAGTTAGAGGAGACTGATTTTCAGTTTACCTCTCTGACAATTCACGGAACTTAGGCCTATTACCACCAATGAAACTGCCACACTATTTAACCAATCTCTCTGTTGTGAGGTATAGGTATGCTTTTATAAAAGCCAGATTTAATGCTTTTCCATCAAATGTTTTTGGTAATAGACTTTCCAATGGCCAAATCTTCCTCCTTTGCGACTGTAACAGCGGTTCCATAGAATCCTTACAACATATTTTTTTGCTGTCAAATTCATTAGGCAGCTCGGTCAAAATTTTTGTTTCCACTTTTGAAGAAAACCCATGATGGAACCCAGGATGCTAAATTAATTTACTTATTAAATGACGAGGAACCGAATAGATCCCATACGGTCGCTAGGTTTTTTATTAATGTGCTATCTACAAAGAAGAGGAATGGTTCTCTGCTCATTTATGACAATGTAGAAAATAACTAACTTAGAACTAGTTCAGTTGGACTACTCTGATTTCGGTTTGACTTAGATGGAAGGGTGTAAACGGGTTATTATAAAATTGGTTTTGTACCGTATTGTTTAAATTTGTTAAATTGTTTAATTTTGTGTGTATTATGATGAAACTACCTACCTACAACTCCCATCATCCATGACCAATGGCTAAGCTGGCTTGGTCTGATGGGAGGCCCAAGACTGAAGAAGGCAGTCCTCCAAACCAGCCCAGTTTAGAATGTCCCCAAGTGAACTTGCATATTTTCTTTTGTGGGCAGATTTGTGAGCTGTCTGCATTTGGAGACTTGAGCTTTTCTTATGTAATGTCTTCTAATTTGCATGATATAAACAAATGGCAGCGCACAGACTTTATTAAAAGGCTCTTATAATCAATGTGGCAAAGGCACAAAAACTGAGTTATTAGAGTTCTTCTGTTATTGAAGGAGCTAGTGAGTCACCAAACTTATAAAACATTCTGGCTTTATGAAGAACTTACTTTTAGACATTGTGTACTGATTTTTGAAAGAAGATGGTAAGTTGCACTAATGATGATTGACAGTAGTCACCACCCCTTGCGGTTGTGCTAGCTCTTGTGAAACTTCCTCTGATGGAAGCCATCTATTCTTTTAAAACGTGTGTGTAGATATTGATAGATACATAAATAGATAATAGATAGATAGAGAATTAACTACTAGTTGCTACTACACCACTCTCAAGGGCAGCCAAATACTAGAGACGTTATTTCAAATGGTTCCTTATTAAACGTGTTTCATTTTAGTTTCCTTTAAACTTCTAATAAAGCAAGTAGGATCTACTTCAAAGCAGAACATGAAGGCCTTGTTTGAATGGGGATTTGTCTCTGGGGTTAGGCAGTGCTGTGAAATAATATCCGGGAAAAGGAGTCACCAGACCTTTCTTACATGTGAATGTGTGCAACACGTAGTTCCACCTGAAATCTGACTCTCCTTACCACCTCTTTTCCCCAGGTAGAGTAGTTTATTATCCTCTCAACAATTGGGATTACTGGCAACAGATTCACACCAATGTCATTCTAGCAAGTTGGGAGGATTTAAAACATCGGCCCTCCAGATGTTTCGAGACTACAATTCCCATCATCCCTGACCACTGGTCCTGCTAGCCAGGGATCATGGGAGTTGCAGGCCAAAAACATCTGGAGGGCCGAGGTTGAAGAAGCCTGATTTAAAACATCCTATCAGTCCAAAGATTCCTACTTGTGCCATTGGAGTTTCTCTTTTCTCCCACCCCACCCCCTCCAGATCTCCTCTGGAGAGTTCGGGAGTAAAAAACAGAACAGATTTAGGAGGCATGGAAGGTGGAGAGGGGAGAAGTACTGTTATGCAAGTGCATTGGATATATGTTGAATGCTCAGATACAATTGTTGCTTTCAAGCCTAACTTGGTGGCTGGTGTCAGGATGCTGTCAGCGACTCCTGGCTGGTTGCCAGGAAAGTATACAGGCAAGGGAAAGTTTCTTATAGTACTATTTTATTTCAAACTTTGCAGAGAGGGGCTATAGAACCCAGCCTCTATGATAATGGCATTGTCCCAAGTGATTCTCCACCCCCCTGTCTCTCCCACTTCCTTGTTTGTCACTTCCACAAGTGCTGCTATGTGCCCTCTGTCTTCTAACTCTTTGCTCTCCTACTTTTAAGGCTCGCCAGGTTCTGGGAGATGGAGGGTCTGGAATGCTTTCTAAGGACAATGTGTCAGCTGGTGGGTGTTCCGGCTCTCCCATGATTTCCCAACTTTTCCCCACATCTGCCTCTGAGCTGTGACCTCCCTCAAACCCCTGATGTGCTGTCTTCCTCTTCCTCCTCCCTGGAAGGGGCAGGCGGTCTCCACCATTCCTCCTCTGCCCTGTCCCTAACAGTTGGACTCAAAGCCACTTCCTCCTAGCTCTGAAGCCAATTGGTCATCAAAATGTAGCCAACTGGAACCGCTGGAATGTAATGAACATCATTCGTTCCCTTTATTTCCAGTGTTCAGGCAGCATCATGAGAGTAGGATGCTGGACTTGATGGACCCTTCGCCTGATGCAGCAGGGCTCTTCTTATGATCCTACAATACAATGGTACTACAAGGTGTCTCCATGGAGGGCTTATGAAAGCTTTCCTCATCAGTCATCAAAATAGTCTTTCATTAGAAATGTCAGTTTTCCAGAATGGTGTTAACAGGAGACAACACCCGAATAAAAGCAAGTGAAGACAATATGGTTCCCTCCAAAGTTTCCTGGATAACATCTCCCATCATCCCTGCCAATTGGCTAAGCTGACTGGGGTTGAAGGAGGTTGGAGTCCAACAACTTCTGGATCCATTGCTGCTGAAAAAAAGCAGCCTCCCCCCCATGTCTCTTTCTCCCTTCTTCCTTTTTAGCACCTGCTACTATTCTGTGTGACATGAAGTCACCATGTTATGAATTTCCACCTCTCTCAAGAGGCAGCCAATGAAGTGGGCTTGAAGTAGGCAGAGTTGCTGCGTAGTGATATTATATGGAAGCAGAAAAAGAGAAGATGCAAGTGTGTTGAACTAAAGGTGAACAGTTCTGGCCAGAGTGATCAGTTCTAGTACTTTATTAAATAAAGCTGTAGACTTACAGACGCAGGACAGAAACCGTACCCAGAGATGGCTTGCCTGCCCCATGTCTGCAAAGGCTAGGAGAACTGGCAGGCTGATTTGCTGTAAGTATACAGCTTTCTTACCGCTGTGCCAAATCACTCCCATGAGCCCTCCTTTGGGCCTGTGGTTCAGAACAACAAGACTGCTATTTTTGTGGCCGCCATGCATCTCCTATCACAGCTCATCCTAATGAAAGCAGTCCCATTTAAATTAGCTGATTAGAAGCAGATAGGTCAGCCCTAGTGTCCCGTTGGTTTCAATGCGATGGAAGCATCTCTGGATTCATTACCAGATAGCATCCAAATAGCTGCAGTGGGTGAAGGGTGAGGCTTCCTCAGGACAAGGGTTCAAGAACTACAGAGAAAGTCTTTAAGAGGGACAACAGCTCAATGCCAGAGCACATATTCGGCATGCAGAACATCCTTGGTTTATCCCAGACAACTCCAATTTAAAGGACTAGGGAGAGGTGGTGGGAAAGACCTCTGTCCGAAACCCCCAGAGAGCTGCCAGTCAGAGCAGACAATATTGCTAGATGGACAAATAATCTGAGCTGGAAGAAGGCAGCCTTCCATCTGTCCGTTTGAATGTGCTCTGTCCCCCCTTCTTTTGGCATTTCCCCCTTTGGATAAACAAGGAAGAATTGAGTACCAAATACAAGGTGTTTGTTAGGCCTTTAATGTCAGGGGAGCAAAGAAAGCTGACCCCCGAGGAAATAATAACTTCTGTCCAAGAGAGAAATCTTAGAATATTCAATAGGACTGAAATAGAACTCTATGGGGACTTTTCAGGAACATCATCAAAGAAAACATGCCCCAGCCCATCACAATGAAATGTCTGATGACGAAACAGGAATGAAATCATTTTTTTAAAGGAACAAAGGGAAGCAGAGACTCACAATAGATGAGTTAGTGCGCAAAGTTGTTATCTTTTATATCAGGCAAAAACCCTTGAGATCTTCAGCAATGCTGGGACGGGGACACACACAATGAAGATCAGCACTGAGTCATTCTGAAGGGGGGAACTTTCAGTTTTCACTCATTTGAATCTATTTTGTAACATTCAAAAAGAGTTTGGGCAGTACCCAGATGGTTTTTCTGAAAGGATGCCGTCTCTTGTTCAGTTGATAAATTGCATTTGTTTGTTCAGATTTCTGCCTCGGCCCATCCTTAGGGTTTGGCGTGAATATGAAACATCACACACACACACACACACACACACACAAACAATTTTAAAAAAATAAATGAAGCCGAAATAAAACGGAAAAATGTAATTCTAGTAGCCAAAAAAGTTAAATGTAAATAAAGCTCCCTCCCTTCTCCGATGGTCAGAGCAAACCTGGTAAAAGATAAAAAGGACATACTATGAGAACAGGATGCTGTGCTAGATGGGCTGTTGGTCTGATCCAGCAGCCGCATCTTAAAATATATACAGATTATTAATATAATTTACACAGACTGCTCCAGAGCCAGTTTATTTTTATTTTTTAAGAGATTTCTATATCGCCGTTCCACTTTATAATTTCCCATCAGGGCAGCTTACAGCAGATGAACCAATACACCGCAAAAGCAACATGTACGCTAAAAACAATGCAAACTAGTACAGAGAAACACAGTATTGTCCACAATGACTGGCAGTTACTCTCCAGGGTTCTAAGAAAGCAAGAATCCTAGAGCCCTACCTGGAGATGTTACGGATTGAACCTGGGGCCTTCTTCTTCCATAGTAGATGCTCTTCCAAGGAACACTTCTCCCAATAAACAAAAGCAGCTGCAAAATCTTTCACACACACACACACACACACACACACACATCAGAATCCCATATTACCCCCATGTGGAACCAGACTGAAATCATCATTCATATCCCCCCTTTCCATATTGAGGTATATGGTGTATATCAGGCAAGTCCAACAGGTCGATCGCTGAATAATACAGTAAAGCGATCGCCTTTGTGTTCCTTATTGCTCCCTAAAAAAGCTCAACAACTCTGGAGCATCCCTCCCCTCAAAAAAGCTCAACAAATTTTGTCAACCTTCCTGTAAAAGAAGCTGGACAACTTTGGTCAACCCTCCCCTAAAAAAACGCTCAACAACTCCTGGCAATGACAATGGGTAGATCACAGCCACTTTTTTTTTACACTGGGAGTAGATCGCAGTCTCTTGGGAGTTGGATGTGCCTGGTGTATATCATTCGTTTCAATAGCCTATCAACATTGAAGTGTTTATTCTACTGAGATATAAGGAAACAATGTTGTGTTTTTAAAATCAACCCAGAAAATTCACCTTCCTCGTTTCTTATAAAAGAAGATTTGTTTTCAGAGGCATGGCCCAGTCCTAGAAGTGTCTTATATAATTGGTGCAGGGTCAAAGAAAGGATCTGCCTTTCCATGCAGGGGACATGGATTTTAGGTTACAGTAATATCGTTTCCATTCCATCTCTGCAATGTATCCAAAATATCCAGAAATATCACATGGCAGGGAAATAAAATAAATCATCATGGCAGTCTGGCAAGCTCATGACTGGGTCAAAGCATTTATAAATAGAACTGGGTCACTGATATACTTAGGTTCTGGCAGGTCATCTTGTTTTCATGATGCACTTTCTGCCACCATGCGATCAAGAATGCTAAGGGGCAATGTTGTTTTTAAAAACAAAATTAAAATCGTTTTCCCATATGGTGCCATTTTTGTTTTGTTTGTTTTTTTGTTTGCAGAAAATAACTGTGGGTCTCTCCAAAAACACAGAGAGGAATGACACTGCTTTCAGTTACAACTCCACTGAATGCAACATGACTTATTGTTGCTGGTTTTCAAAAAGTGAAAATCTGGACACAAAATTTGTTGTTGAGCTTTTTTTGGGGGGGATGGACAAATCCAGGAATCCCGTCTATGTCCAGGAAATTCTGGACATACATCAGCCCTGTAGTGGCTGTGCAAACAGCAATTAACAGGGATTCCTTCTATTTCTGATCTTCAGATGTGAGTGCCATGACATTGCATTGGTAAACAAAACGGCATCAAGAAGAAGACATCAGAAGACTCAGTTGAACTAGAGGCTTGCAGAATAGGGAAAAAAACACAAACTTTTTTTGGGGGGAAATAAGTGTCCAAGTGTTTTTCTGCTTGCCCCATGCTTTCTAGGCATGGGTCAGATTGGTTTGGCCTTTCTGCTGCTTTCCTCTGGAAAATCCGCTCTATAGCACTAAACTGGAACAAATGGCAATCTGTAGAAAACCTTACTGCTGTTTGTTCCAGTTCAGCACTAAACCACAGGTTTTCACAGGGGAAAGTGGCAGGGCCAATTGAAATGTGGATGAACCCTGGGTGGGGGAGCAACAGAAAACTGGATAGAAAGGGGGGAATGGAGTATTGTAGAGGAGAGCAGGACTGGCTGACTGAAAATCATTATTTTATAGGCCTTTTCCTCGTTTATTATTTATTTACTAGATTCTTGTCATGCTCTGTCTGAAGGATTTTTCCTTCAATATCTGCAGAAATTGGCTGTGGCATTTTGAGTCTTCCTACCCTCCCTTCAAGGCTTTTTCAAAACATTCTGCTCCAGCTATGTTCCTTTCTCGTCTTTCTGCTTAAAATCTAAGCAACGGCTCTTTTCAGACCGCCAAAGGGACTTGGCTGACTGGGATTTCAATATTTTCTTAATCCCCATCGTATTTATTTTCTAACATTACAACATTTTCTTAGGGTCAACAGGGTGAGGCCTAATTAAGTCCGGGGTCTGGGATGTCTGGTGCCCTCAAACATCCCGAAATTTCACTTCTAAGTTTCACCTACCAGGTAAACTCTCTCTCTCTCCATTTATAAAATCAGCTTTGTAGGGAGAGAAGCCAAATGCATGCCTTTCCCCGGATCCTACGGCTCCTATTGCAGGGCTAATGCTTGTTCCTTAAATAGTCCTCATTCCAAGAGTATTTTGATGTTGGGCGGAAGCCTGATCACCCCAGCTCTTTACACCTCTAACATTTCTAGGCCAGGAGCAATGGAAAATACCTGCAACATGCTGCAAAGACAAGTGTGGCAAATCATTGCTCAGTAGAGGACAGCAGCTTGAGGTCATAACCTTATGAGTTTTCCCGTGACTACCAGCAGAAGCCAATGGTGTCGAGTGGAGGTGGGGACAAGTCACATTGTGATGACATCCAAACAAGTGACCCTCAACTTTGTGCAACAGAGTAGCAAACACAACGCAGGGGTGCTATTTTCAGCCCTGTCCCCATGGCATGTCTCCTGCATACTTCTAGCTCAGACTCACAAATTTGATAGTATATGCAATGAATTTCTAACTTCTAGGAAGTGTTTGCATTTGGGCAGTGATGTGACCAACAATATCAATTTATGACCGCAAAATGTGTTTTTCAGCTAGAGGGATTGGAGAAATGTACATATAAGATGAGAACTGTCTGATACTGAGTCAGACACTTGGCCCCTCTTAGATCAATACTGCTAGTGGCAAGAAATTGGAAAAATAAAGTTGCACCAACCATAGTAGATTGGCAAAACCTAATGTTAGAATACTTGCAACTAGCCAAAACAACGGGTAAAATAAGAAGACAAATGACCCAAGAAGTATGGAAAGAATGGAGGATATTTAAAGAATATTTAAGGAAAAATGGTATAAATGGAATCCTAGTGGCAGATGTAGACTGAACCCTCAAATAAGTAATTAGAAATTTAAAGATGGAAAAAATGAAATATAAAAAGAAATTATAACTGTACGCTATACAAATACAACTCTACAAAATACAATGAGGATAATTGGAGGTACGAGAAGGTGTGTGTGTAAAGGTATGTAAATATTTAAATTTGAAGAAGTGGATGTATGTGATGTATAGGTTTATTTTGTGTGTTTTTGTGTGTTTTTAAATAATAAAGAGAGAATTTGGAAAAAAAAAATAGATCAATACTGTCTGCACTGACTGGCAGCAGCTCCCTGGGATTTCAGACAGGGACCATTCCCCATTCTTACCTGGAGATGCCATGGACCTTTTGTGCACCAGACACGAACTCCGCCACTGAGCCAAGGGTGATCATGGTGGAGCTTTCTTTCTTTCTTTAATTCCAAAACAAATAAATAAAACTTGACAGGCCACACCACTAAACAGCATGGAAGTGGCGTGAACTTTTTATTTATGACTTGCTTCCATACTATGAACCACATAGCCATACCTCCTTCTAAAACAAAATTGCGGAAACCCAACACAGATTGCTATTCTGCAGCATGCAAGAACCAAAGACCACGCTGAGACAAACCAGTTGTTCAGAGGACTTTGACAGCTTTGACATGTGAAGCATAGAAAACGGTGAATATGCCTGTTTCAGTTTCTCTTTGTTTCTTATTCTTCCAGTCTTCCAGTCTCAGGTTCTCCATATTTCTGTATCGGTTTTCAATTTATTTTTATATAAAGACCATCTTCGTGAGAATTTGTATTTCAGTGTATTTTTCTCTACATTACATTTTTTCTCAAAATTTTGCCTATATACATATTTTTTTACAAGTCAATTCCACCAATATACTGCATATTTCAATATTATTTTCATTAGGGACCAGATGCTGATCAAAGCAATAATAAATCAGTTGACGTACATCTTTGTGTGTGCAAATGTGTGTGTCACAACTGACCAGTTAATTTTTAACAGCTCAGCCCTTAAGTATGTTTATTCAGAAGTAAATTGCTCTAGGCTCAATGGGAGTTCGCCTATAATCAATGTGTTTCACGAGTGCTACCTGAGCTGGTTTTTGTTCTTCTGCAATGCAAACAGGGAACCTGTAGCCCCCCAGATGTTGTTAGAATTCCAGTTCCCATCAACCCAGGGAACACAGCTAATGAACACCTAATGGTTCAGCTATATCAGAAGGATTAAAGGCTCCCCCATTCCTGCACATGTTTGGGATCTTTTGGAGTTTTCCCTCCCCTCAAACCAAATTAATTTGACAGACCCAACCATTTTTTTGTGGATTGTGGTTGGTTGGTTCCATACCTTCCTCCTGGTGTTGCTTTGAAATGGGAAAAAGTAAGGTGGGATAAGAGACTTCTCCATGACTCTGGTTTTGTTTTGTTTTTTTCTTTGTGGGGTGAGGGGAGTAGTTGGATATTTTTTGAGGTTCCTTGAGTTTCTGAAAAAGCTTGCCTGTTTTGCAAGAGCTCTCTCCTGGTGGGTCATGCTGCTTCACACACGCACTTGCTAGTGGTGCTGAATGAATTGCCGTATTGACACCAGCGATTTCAGTCTGGTTCCACCTGCCATGCCATCAGCCATAGCAGAGAGACGTTTGCAGAGTCAGCACTCCCTCCCCTTCTAAAAGAAGAATTGCAACAAGAGAGGGCTTTAGACAGGGAAGTAGTACAACCACCCCAAAGCCAATTGCCCCAGGGCAAAAATGAAACAGGCAATCCGGTGCTGTTACCTATGCAAAAAAAATATGTGCGAGAGAATCTAGTTGGTAAACAGGTGCTAGTTAGCAGAGGCTGTGGAAGAAAAAATAGCTGGACCAGGCTATGTATCTAAACTGAGAGTGGAATTTTCCATAGCTGTCAAGTTCAGACACAAGGCCAGGGCTAACCAACTGAAGCCATACATTTTTAAAAAAACACAGTTGTTTACTTTTGCACAGCCTGTCTTTGCAATGGCTGGCAACACACGGTTGGGCAATCGGCTCGTTGCCTTATTGTTCAGCTTTGAAAACAGAGCTGTTTCTTTCCTCTTTGAATGTTTGTGATATGGGTCATGGCCGTGCCTCTAACTTGTCTGTGCCTGGAAGGTCAAGGCAGGGAGTGTTTCGCCTGAACACAATACCTGTTACTGTGCTCACAGTTATTAAACTGGCTGGCTTGATAAACATCAATGGGAATGTTTAACTGCACAGATTATTAGAGGGAGAGGGAGAGAGAGAGAGAGAGAGAGAGAGAGAGAGAGAGAGAGAGAAACTAGGCCAGCTATCTACCATAAAGGCAGCTTGCTGAACTGTTCGAAAGACCATAAACGAATAAATGAAATGATGCTTTTCTATTATTCTATCAGATGTTGCTAGACTGTAGAGAAGTGTTGAAATCTACTAAGTGCCACAACCCATGCACTAGCAGCAGGTCCTGGTGTGGTGGCTCTCTGCCGAATGTTTAGTACCAAATAAACTCCATTTGCAGTTCTCTGGACCCCATTTTGTTCTCTCCCCCGCCCCTACTCGCACCGTAAATGTTTGTGCTGGTAGCAATTATGTCATCTACAATTCATTTCAAACCACCTCCAGGAAGACAAACGAGGGTTTGAAGAATGCAGATGGGAAGGGAGAGATGAAGAATAGCTGTGGAGATGCCTGTTCGCGGGAGAATAAATATACAATTTTTGATAATTAAATACATTTTAATCCTTTTCAGTGTTGCAGAATTACAGGAGGGATGACTCACCCACACAGGCTGTCATCGTCTCTCTCCCTCTGTTCAGCCTAGCAAGTAACAGGATGATTAGCCTGTTAATAATTATAAACTTCTTGTCTTCTGGGTTCACTTCACTTTGCCATAACGCGAGGACGCCTTTTGAAAAGCCAGTGCTGACATACTGAAATGTTTAAGACACCAAAGTGTGACATGTGTTGTTGTCTGAGATACATCTTGTGCATGGTAGGAGGGAACAGGACTATTTGTTCCAGTTATTATAAATATTTATTACACAAAGACGGGGCCATGCTTGCCACCACCAGTGGTGTGAAAAATGAGGCACATCACAGCAGCGTTTGCCCAAATGCCTCAACTTCTAAGTGCGGAGCATAGTTAAACTATAGAACTTGCTGCCACAGGAGGCAGTGATGGCCACAAAGCTAGATGGGTTTAAAGGGAGATTAGACAAATTCACGGACAAGAGGGCTGCCAGTGGCTACTAGCTGTGATAGCTATGCTCCATCTCCAGAGTCAGAGGCAGGAATGATTCTGAACACCAGTTGCTGGAAACTGTAGGAGGGCAGAGTGCTCTTGTGCTCGAATCCTGCTTGTGAGTTTTCCACAGGCATCTGGTTGGCGACTGTGAGAACAGGATGCTGGACTATACAATCACAGAATTGTAGAGTTGAGAGGGACCTTGTCCAGGCTCCTGCAATGCAGGAATCTCAACTAAAACATCCATGACAAGTGACCATCCAAGCTCTTCTAAAAAACCTCCAATGAAGGAGAGTCTAGATGGGCCATTGGCCTGATCCAGCAGGCACTTCTTATGTACAATGAAAATGACTTTCATGGACACCCCAGAGGGAACACTGCAGCAGCGTTGGACTTGACGATTGCACCACACCTCTCTATAGTGCCTGCAGTGTTGATCAACAATGCATTCCTTGTAGGCATTCAAAAGGAGAAGAATCTTAGCTCAGTGGTAGAGCACCTGCTTTTCGTGCAGAACATCCCAGGTTCAATCCCCATCATCTCCATGTAAGTCTGGGACTGTCCCCTGTCTGAACTTGATGGGCCAATGGTCTGACTCAGTAAAAGGCAGCACCCGATGGTCCCATATTGCAATGTGAAGCCACCAAATTCCAGTCCATCAAGAGATTCAGTGCTATGACCTATAGACTGAATTGGGACAGAAGGGTATTCAAATAATAATAACAAACACTGTGCCACATTGCATCTTTCAATTGGCTTCTCGATGCCAGGGATGCCTGTGTTACCAGAAATAACCACACTGGAATATACATATATATGTGCAAGACTCCTATAGTGCCTAGTACAAGCAGATGTGATCTGTATAGACACAGTGGGATGCATTTCAAGTGCCATGCTGAATCTGCTGCTTGCTTAGGACTTAGTCTGGGACTTTCATGTTTCCTTTTCACTCTGTGGTTCAATACACTGACATATTATATCCTGACATTTTAAAAAAGCATCTGTTTCAGCATGTTAAGGTAACTCTGTCTGGCTCCACCTTTGTTTGGTCAGGTGTCGGCTCACCAAATTGAATTAAAGCCTCTATTCATTGTGCCACCGCTTTTTGACATGGTTAGCACCTCGCTTAGATGTTTCGCACAACCTCCCGTAATCCCACTGAAAACAACCCTCGCCCTGAGCCCGTTTCATAAATCTCTTTGTGTGCTATTGTCCTCTTCCTGCAAAAGACCTTCCTTTTGTGAGAACCAGCATTTCGACGTTGTTCAGTGTCAACCAGACCAGGCAAAAGGTTGGGTTAATATTGCAGGAGAGGTTCCAGTGCTTTCCCATTAGATCTCGCCTGTACCATTGCCTAGTTACCCTTCCCCTTCCCCTCCTCTCCTTCCACTCCCACAAAATCTGTGTTCTGGAAGGTCTCTCAAAACACTGGCGCTGATTGGTGCAAAGGGGATGCTGAAGGGGAGAGGGCGAGTTTTGTTGCACAAGCAGAAGTCTGTTGAGAAAATGGATGAGCAAATCAGTTGTCCAGTGTCTGTATCTCACTCTTCTCTCATGCCAGGTCTCCTCTAGCTTTAAGAATTGTATGGAAGAGGAAAAGCTGGCAGGTGAAGCCTGACTATGCAAGGATGTAAAAACCAGCAGCTCTATTAAAGGCAGAATTGAGAACCAGTTTGGTATTATTATTATTATTATTATTATTATTATTATTATTATTATTATTATTATTAATTATTTATTGCATCCCACCCCACCCCCTGGGAACTCAATGTGGTGTATATAGTTTTCTCTCCCCTCCTCATTTAATCCCCCAAACAAGCCTATGAGGTAGACTGAGAGGCAGAGAGTGGCCACCCAGTAAGTTTCATGGTTGAGTGGGGATTTGAATACTGGCCTCCCAGGCCACTCTCACCATTACACCACACTGGCTCTCATTGTTGGGAGTGACAGAATAGGACTGAGGAGAGATGCAATCAGGACCCCTCTCAGCAGTGATCACTGGCCAGTCACTGCATCTTGGCCTAACCTATGTCACAGAGCTGTTGTCAGAAGTAGCTCACCAGGTGGGTCAGAACTACTACAACAGCTTCCCAGCAAGTGGGGATCACCACTTTTGCTTCTAGCCATGCCCACTACTGGTGTGTGGCCTCTGGAAGGTTCCTAAAGGGAATGTGGTTCTCAGACGGAAAAGAAGAGTCTCATCCCTGCATTATAGAGCTTGTTTCTGAGGCTTTGCTTAGAGCTGATCTGTGTCTCTTCTACAACTTTAAGCAGCAGACAAGGGAATGAGGAGATGATAGAAAAATGAATAAGATGCATGTTATTCCCTAACAGGTCCATCCTGTCCCCTGCCCTTGAAAACAGTTTGTCTAGCCCGGGGTTTACCGATCATGCCTCAGCAGCCTCAAGAAGAGAGCCTATGGGCAACAATGGAGTCTATTGGTACCAAAGACTTCTACAGGAGCGTATGGCCAGTGAGTCCAAGCTTTCCTGTAAGCTTTTTGGGCTAAATCAGATGGTATCTCCTCTGTGGTCCATCCCACACCTTACAGGTCTGAGGTAAGAAGAGTCTGCTAGACCAAGCCAATGGCTCATCAAGGCCAGCATCTCGTTCTCACAGCGGCCAACCAGATGCCTGTGTGAAACGCACCAGCAGGACCTGAATGCAAGAGCACTCTCCTCGCTTGTGATTCCCTGCAAATGGTATTCAGAGGCATACAGTGGAGCTAGAACATGGCCATCAGCTGGCATACCCTCCAACCTTTCTCCAATGAAAATAGGGACATGCTAAGGAAAAGTGGGACATTCTGGGATCAAATCAGAAACCAGAACGGCTTCTGTAAATCTGGGCCTGTCCCTGGAAAAAAGGGACATTTGGAGGATCTGGGCTAGTAACCCCTGATAGCCTAATTAGCTTTTGTTGACATCCTCTTCCAGTAAGAGCTGTAGGCAATCCACGCATCTAGCATCTAGATCAAGGGAAGTAATAGTACCACTGTATTCCGCTCTGGTCAGACCTCACCTGGAATACTGTGTCCAGTTCTGGGCACCACAGTTCAAGAAGGATACTTACAAGCTGGAACGTGTCCAGAAGAGGGCAACCAAAATGGTCAAAGGCCTGGAAACAATGCCTTATGAGGAACGGCTTAGGGAGCTGGGTATGTTTAGCCTGGAGAAGAGAAGGTTAAGGGATGATATGATAGCCATGTTCAAATATATAAAAGGATGTCATATAGAGGAGGGAGAAAGGTTGTTTTCTGCTGCTCCAGAGAAGCGGACACGGAGCAATGGATTCAAACTACAAGAAAGAAGATTCCACCTAAACATTAGGAAGCTTCCTGACAATAAGAGCTGTTCGACAGTGGAATTTGCTGCCAAGGAGTGTGGTGGAGTCTCTTTCTTTGAAGGTCTTTAAGCGGAGGCTTGACAGCCATCTGTCAGGAATGCTTTGATGGTGTTTCCTGCTTGGCAGGGGGTTGGACTGGATGGCCCTTGTGGTCTCTTCCAACTCTATGATTCTATGATTCTATGCTAGAAGTGGGTATTGGAGTACAGCATGGCAGACTTTGATAAATGTAGTCTTGCTTGGTTTATGTGGCCACTCAAGTTGGTCCTTCTCAGCACCAAGTGCGGCCTGAGATACTTAATGTCATTGACCTCAGTTAATAATTACACTTATGGTCCCTTTGATCATTCACAGATACACAGGGTCTGTTTCATGGCTTCATAAATATTTACCAGAGTCATGAGGCTCTTTGTTTTGCTATCTGCCCTGCCCAGGCTCATTGTTGCTAAGCATCAGCTTGAAGCGAGTAAGTGCCCATCTAATTGATCTATGCATGAAAGGAAGTGGCCTAGTTCATTAAAAAAAAAAGATTGTTGTCTTTACATTCGGAGTCACTTCGCCACTTTTCCTTTGTTTATTGAGTTGCTGGGAAATGGTGGGAAATGAGAAACGCAATAAGCCTTGCTCTGGACATCTTGATACACTAGTGAAATGCAGTGTTCTATGTGCAGGGAATTAGTTTAGGTCACACCTGCACAACTTGCGCCCACCAAGCTGAATACTGCCTGTCAGCAGATCATGGATTCAGGTAGAATAGAATAGAATAGAATAGAATAGAATAGAATAAATCTTTATTGTCATTGTCCCCTTGCGGGGACAACGAAATTCCTCGGTTGCTATATCAACTCAAATAAGGCACTCCACATAATTTAAAAATACTAATAAACGCAGTACAATACAATACAATATAACAAATAAAATAAGAGTCCAGAGTTTCCATTTAAGGCCAAGATTGCTCTAGGAAAGAAACTGTTCTTGAGACGGCTTGTTCTCGCTTTCATTGTTCTGTATCTCCGTCCCGATGGCATTAGCCGTGTTGGTCTGACACAGTAAAAAAAAAAAAAAAAAATTAAATTGTCCAGTAGCCCCTTAGTGACCAACTAAGTTTGTTCTGGGTATAAGCTTTTGTGTGCATGCACACTTCTTCAGATGCACTGAAACAGAAGTCACCCCACCCCACCCTCTCACTATATATAAGGTGACTTCTGTTTCAGTGTATCTGAAGAAGTGTGCATGCACACAAAAGCTTATACCTAGAACAAACTTAGTTGGTCACTAAGGGGCTACTGGACAATTTTTTAATTTATTTTGTCAGCAGATCAATCAGCCATGGGTGTGGTCAAGACCTTTGCAGCCAACAGGACATGGCTTTTGCCTAAGGTTTGACGGGGTCTGCCAGCCTGTTTTAGGTCCATTGATTGATTTCACTTGGGTATAATTTGCAAGAGCACTGCCATGCTTTTGTGCTGCTCCCATTCATTTCAACGGCTAAAGGAGTGGGATCATATCTCAGCGATAGAACATAAACCCAACATTATTGAGTTGTTCCTGTTTTTTTTACAAAACATGATTGCTTACATATAAGGAACCACACTAGTGAATACGTTTGCCTTTCAATAATAATAATAATAATAATAATGATAATAATAATAATAATAATTTATTTCTTCATTCTTACTGGAACAAGTTGTTGTTTTTTCAGATTCCTTGTTGAAATAAGCTGTTGCCTTGGATGGACAATTTTAACTTAATGGTCAACATTTGTGTACCCCCAAAGGAACACAATCTCTTATTGTGGGAGGCAAGGCTCCTGGAGACTGCACAAATGGCTATGTGGTGAGCTATGAGTATATGAGCATTTAGGGAAAAAGAAGATGAGACAGACTTTATGAGGAAACATTATGGTGTTAAAGGGGGGGTGTAGCATTTCCATATGAGAAAATGTCTAGAGGCAGTTTAGATAGCTGGAAAGCAAGTGGTGAATTGTTGTATTGGGAATAATATTAGGGTAGTCTGCTATGCTAATTTATTGAGCTACAGTGCTCCTTTAACTGCCTGGATTGTTTGGTTCCCCCACAAGGAAACTCATGGGAGGTAGGAGAAAACCTTTAATACTTAGGAATATATATATATATATATATATATAGAGAGAGAGAGAGAGAGAGAGAGAGAGCGCAAAACAAAATCAACTTCAAATCCACCTTGAGAGAAATACAGTTATTTGGCATTTTCTTCCTTGAACGTGTGAGCAGATGGCGGTTGGGGTTGAGTGGGGTGCAGTTTGCAGACATCACAATCAGAATTTAATCCAGTACAATTACAAAATGTTAGGTGGGAGATGGACGTTAAGAATAAAAGGTTGTCAACTCCAGGGCATGTTCACTTGAAAGTTGTGATAAGTTCAAAAATATCCAGCTTGGGGGAAAGTTCCCATATTGGAAAGTTTGCTTTCTTTAGTTAAAAGTGGGTATATATTTGAAGCTAACACACTGAATGGAATATTCTTGCAGGATGCTAAAGTGGTCAGGATACTTTAGAGAACAAAGTTGGATAGTTTAAAAAAACAAAACTAGGGCTTTGGGGGAATCTCTTGGATGCTCATACCCTTCCATTTCCTATTTTTTATTCCAAGTGTTCTGGTCAAATGCTAATTTCCCTGAGCTAATGATAGAGCAGAAAGTTACTTTGCCCCAGCCCACTTCACCCCCTTACCTCATCTACAAATGAAGACCCTGATCAGGATGAGATCAATAAATCAATTAAATGCCACCAATATCAGTTAAACACAACTAATTTTTCCTGAAGGGACTTAGCCAGGGGAGAGAAACTCCCAGGATCCATCCCCTGGCCCACATTGGCATAACATGCAGCCACAAGCTACTTCCATGTGCCTCATCACTCCCTATAGGGGAAAGGCTGGAGATCGGTGGTAGAGCATCTGAAGACCCATGTTCAACCCCCCCCCCAAACATCTACAGGTAGGGTTGGGAATGTCCCTTGCTTGAAACCCTGGAGAGCCACTGCCAGTCAGTGTACCGTAGAGAATACAAAGCCAGATATACCAATGGTCTGCTTCAGTACAAGGCAGTTTCCTGTGTTCCCTGCCAACATCCACAAATTTGCCCCCCCTGCACACACTGCAACAGGCAGGGGAATGTGCAAGTGAAGGCAAAGAGGGACACCTAGAAATCTGCAAGATAAAATTTGCAGGGGGAGAAAAGAGAAACCTTGCACCTCCAAAGCATTTCCCCTTCAGCCTACTGACAGCTTGCTTTGTCCATCACCTTCCCTGACACCAGCTCAAGTTTTTCACACAGCCTGTCAACTGGAAGAATGCCATCTTCTCTACGTGCTGCCAAAGGCTTCCCAACAACTGGCTATCTTGACTATTAACCAGCAAATAGCCTAACATAAGAAGAGTTGTGCTGGGTCAAGCCACAGGCCTATCTCACCCAGCGATGGCCACCCAGAGGAGTGCTGGAAGCCCAGGAGCACAGTAGCAGCATCACAATGTTCTAATGCAACGGTAGCCAACATGGTGCTCTCCAAACATTGTAGACTACAACTCCCATACAACTCCTTGACCATTGGCCATACTGACTGAGGACAATGTCAGTTGTAGTCCAAAACACATCATGTTGACTGTCATTGTTATAATTTGCTATCGGCCAACAGAACAGGAGAAATCAAGGTTAGCACACATCCCCTCAGAAGCAGGAATGCAACTATTCATTCATCCATCCATCCATAGAATTGATATTCTGCCTATAAAATGCGTAGTGAAAATCATGCACATTGGTTGGATTTTTCTGCCTCCGTTCTCCTGCCCCTTGACACTTTTAACCATTATAAATATTTCCAGGAAGAGGCAAGAACTTGCTGTCTAACCCCATGACCATCAGCTGGAATCTCCTCCTTGGTTTGTGAGCAAGAAAACAAATTCATACTCTGTTCTCCCAGCAGCTGAACATTACATGTGAAGCACTGAGGAACCAGAGCTGACAGGAAATAATACAGTTTCCCTTTGTTCATGGTGTTTACTCCAAGCCACTGTATTTGAGACAGAAATGGCATAAGGAGACACCATGTGGTGTAGTGCTTAGAGCGTTGGACTAGGACCAGGACCAGGGAAAGGCAGGTTCAAATCCCCGCTCTGCCATGAAGCTCAGTTTGGTTGACTTTGGGCTTGTCACTATCTGTCAACCTAGCCTACCTTACAGGCTTGTTATGGGGATAAAATGCAGGGGAGGGAACTATATACACTGCCTTGAGTTCATTGGGGGAAATAAGTGTAGCAAATAAATAAATGAATTTGCATGAAGTGAGGCCACCACCTCCTGAGGCCACCTGTTTCCTGGCCAAACACTGCTTACTGGTAGGAAGATTCTGCTGATGCTTAGCTGAAAACAGTTTCTTTTACATCTCCACCTATTAGTTGTGCCCTCTGGAGCAACAGAGAATAACATCTGCTCCATCTCCTGTGTCACAGCCCTTCAGATATTTGAAGAAAGCTATTGGGCTCATTGCTTTCAATGTCTGCTTTTAGAGCTACACAAATTCATTAGCAAGGATTTATTCTTCAGATGCAGTTGGAGACTCTTATATGAAGTAATAGTGGTGGTTCCATCTTGAAGGCCCATAGGTATGATTAGCTGTTTTATAGCTGTTCCATGTATTCATGGATTGCAGATCCAGATCTTCCCATCTGAACACACTTTAATAGAACACTCTACCGACATATCTGTTGCTATAGCCCATGCAAAGGGAAATGAATTGTATGCATTTCTCATTTCCTGAGGGGAAATGAGGGGAAATGAAGGTCATAGGTGTCCTCTGCAAGCCTTTGTAGAGGATTTAGTAGAGTGTGAAAAGAGGAAAAGGAAGAAAGGGGTTAAAGAGTCATTGGCCTTGTCCATGGCTGCTGTTTTCATGGTGATGTAACTGACTTCCTGGATTGTCCTCTGGGTTTTTCCTGTACATTTTCAGCACAAATCATTCTTATGACAGTAGTATTTAATCTGTCAGAGATGAATTCTGGCGAGCTTTTCTATCTCCACAAGTTTGAGCTTGATCATTTACCATTGAGATCTTTCCTTGATTCACATGGGGTGTGTTGCTGGGATCAGCCATGCCAAGGTGAGAGTCATATGTAAACAAATGAAACCTTCGTGTTTACATTTTGATCAAGGGACTTTATAGCTTAGCTGGAGCTGTGTCAGCAGTTGCCATGCGAGCTCTGTTGTGTTTGAAGAGGTCTTAGCAAAATTCTGAAAAGGGGTGTGGAACATTGACTTTAAAGTGCCATTGCGCCCTTCCCAAACCTTGAGGCACTGTGAACTCCAGGCTGTTTCCTAGCTGCGAGTCAGCTTCAAGGACTATTCCGCTCCCTTGAATTTGTGAGAACTTTTGCTGCCAACAATGTGCTGTGTTTATTGCTAGAAGTAGGGAGACACTGTTGGGGTCACAGCCAGCCTTCCTGGCTACAAGCAGGGGTGGGGTAGCCTATGGCCCTCTGGATGTTGCTGGATTACAACCACCATAATTCCTGACCTTTGGTCATGTTGGTTGGGGAGTTGGAGTCCAGCAATAGCTGGAGGGCCTGACAGGTCATCCTGGTCTACAGTTTCAGGATGAATTACTGGTGCAGAATTCAATGACCATGTTGCTAACTAGGACAAGATGGTTTAAGCATATCACACTGAGCCTGGCCAGACTGCATTGGCTGCAAATTAGCTTCCAGGCCTAATTCAAAGTGCTGGTTTTGACCTAAAAAGCCTTAAGGTATTTGAGGTATTGTGGCCCAGGACCACAATACCTCAAAGACCACCTCTCTCCATAGGAACCTACCCAGACCCTGAGATCATCCTCCGAGGCCCTGCTTTGTGTGTCTCCTCTACCTGAAGAGATGCTCCAGATCTATGGAGCTCCAGAGTTATCTTTTGATTTCCCTCACCGTGTATATGAGACAGGCACCATCTCTGCTGTCTTTTTGGTGCCTTAAAAAGCCTTCTTCTTTTAACATGCCTTTTAAGTTGAGATCTTCCCTAGTCTAAATCTGTATTGGAATTGTTTTTAAGATGCCTTCTTACTTGTTGTTTACCACCCTGGGCTCCTATGAGAGGAGGGGCAGGGTAGAAATTTAATGAATGAATGAACAAATAAATAAATGCAGGCTGAGCTGGGTGGATATGCCAAGAGAAAGAGTGGAAAGGGTGGCAACATTTAGATCCTGTCACAGAGAGGCAGATAGCATTTCTAAATGCAAGTAATGAATGAATAAATAAAGAACTTCTGGCCTAAATATAGACGTAAGGTTCAGGTTCATGGGGTTCCAGATTTATAGTTTAACATCCGTTAATCATCAGAAAATATACACATACAACCTTGCATGTAGTGCACAAGCAGAAGATACTAAATGTTCCAGAATCACATTTCTTAGTATGAATACATTGCTTTGAGGATAATTGGATTAACTAATGAAACTGAATTAAGACTAAATATGGCAGCATTGTTTATTTACCTAGATGTTCTTTCTACTGAATATCTAAAAGCCCACTCATTGATTCTGGAGCCTCTAAAGCAAATGACTACAAATTACTTTTACAAATGGTTATTTCCCCCCTCTTCCCCACCCTACCTTCCTCCCCCCCTTAATGACTCTGTTAAGCAACTGGAAATGAATCATTAGAGTGGTCCGGTAAGGACTGTGCCTGAACCAAGCCTAATTTGGGGGGCAGGGGAGGGAGAAGCATTCTTGCAAAGCAGAGGATATGAAGCATGTTGATATTATGCCATATGCTGTAATGTGGGACCAGCAGCTCATCTCTTAGGTGCAATTAGCTGGTCCATCAAGCACCTAATTTGGCCCTTCAGAAGGTAAGACAAGTTGATCAGCCATGACTTGCAAGCCAAGCTGCAGAAGGGGCCAGACGAGTTTGAAAAGGAAGCTAAGGAACAAGCCCCTCGGGGCTACAAATTCTGGATCTGAGACACAGCCGGAGTCAATGAAATGTTGCACCAGGGAGCCCTGCAATGGAATTGAGGAGAATGAGTGACTGATCTGAGAATGTTCCCACAGTCATCTCTGACAGCAACCCTCTATATAAAGGTTCAGCAATCCCCTATAAAGGTTACAGCATTAGGGTCTTAAAGTGGAAGAGGCAACATGCCAGAAAAGTAACATGATGGTACCATTTTGTGTAAACCGTTTAGAGATTTTTTAAAAACAACCTCGGGTGGGTGTCACTGCCATTATAAGAGAACAAGGGAGAAATTCCTGGTGTGGGAATGTATAGAGGTTGGAACTTCAGATGGGGGTGGGGAATGAGAAACTGAAATGTTTACTGAAATGAGAAACTGAAATGGCAACTCTCTTCCTCCATCAATCCAGTGTGTTCAGTAATAGAGCTGAAAGTGTAGTTATTGGCCTTCCTTTACACCTATGTGACTAGAACCTAGAAAGTTCCAGTGGTGTGTGTTCATTGGACAAAGGAGACTAGGCTAGTCCCCTAAATGTTCACCTGGTCCCTCCTTCCTAAAGCCCAGGAAGCTTCTGCCCAGCTTAGGGAGGGAGGTGTGAGGCTCCAGTGGGTCCAAGATCCATCCTGCCATCTTTCCAAAGCCCATCTGGCTTTTGGAAGGAGGCAGGAGGGCTCAAGAATCCTGTCATAGCCTGGTACCTCCTTCCCAAAGCCCGGGAAGCTTCTGGCCGGCTTAGGAAGGGAGGCCCAATGATCACGTGCACGGCGTCAGGACATCACAATATCACGTGCATGACATAGCCCTTTATCCCCCTTGCAAGCTGGCAGTTCCCCTATGAAAAATTTCGCCACATGCCACTGGAAGGCAGGAACGGACATAGCTTCAGACTGAAAAGGTTCCCACCCCACTGGTATAAACGAAGCTGGTCTCCATCACTGCAGCATAACTCTGGAACTTTTATCTCCCCTCATACCTTCATTTTCTGTTCTTAGTCTTGCACCTCAAACGCTACATGTTATACAATGAAGTTAAAATGAATAAATCTTGCTGCTCACAAGTTCACAAATGGAAGATAGATAATCTGAAGAGAAAGATAATCACCTAAACTTGTTTTTGTTTGTTTGTTTAAAGCAGACCTCTTAAACCAAGGGTGAGGAATCCATAACCTGCCACATGTTGCTGGATGGAACTTCAGATTGGGGGGTGGGGGTGAGAAACTGAAATGAATACATTTGTCCATCCTTAACAGTGAATGAAGATTTCAGTAGCTGCTTTTCAACTTAGCAATGACAACTCTTTTCCTCCGACGTGTTCAGTAATAGAGCTGAAAGTGTAGTTATTGGCCTTCCTTTACACCCATGAGACTAGAACCTAGAAAGTTTCAGTGGCATGCAGTCATTGGACAAAGGAGACTAGCCTAGTCCCCTAAATGTTCCCCTGGTGCCTCCTTCCCAAAGCTCCATCTCTCATCAGCCCCAAACAGCATCACTAGTATGATGGGCATTGTAGTCAAATGAGCACTGGTTCCTCAACGCTGACCTTAATCTTATCCCACTCACTGTTAGGACTGAGCTGTAGTCTGAAGTGAGCTAGGAACATGGGACCCGACAAAAGTCAGGAGTGAAGAGCAAATCAGAAACTTATGACAAACTATGCATCGTGATGAAGGAGAAAGCTAGAAGTCAGAACAAACAAACAAATCAAGACAGAAGGACAAATCAGGAGGTGGGATCAAAGAGTCAGGTAGACATAATGACTGAAAAATACCCAAGAATGTAGAGACAGAGTTCACAATGACCATGCTGCTCAAGCAAGGGTCCACTGGAACAGAAAGTCCTCTCATGTTCCTACATCTGTCCATAAGGCTCCAATGAGAAATGAGTTAGCTGGTGCAGTCCAGGGCCTGAAGGTTCTTCACTGAGACAGCTTCCACCTTCAGTTCAAAGGTTCACCACATGAGGATCTGTACACAGAATTGGTTGTTTCTGATACTCAGAAATGACCTTTAACTCCTACCCACAACATCTTATTTTACTGTATGAATGCATTCCTTCCCACCCCTCAACACATTTTATTTAACAAATTTTCAAAACTTTAATAAAGGGGGGGACCCCAAAAGAATACAGAAACAACAAGTGAAGAGAGCAAGAAAACAGAATGTTTCACAACATTCGTGACAAATTCAGTCTTTCTAAACTTATTCTAGTTCAGGTTTTGCATCAACCAGTGTCTACAATTGTGAGGAACGATTTTGTTCATTTTTCCATGTGTACAATTTCAACTCTTTTCACAAGTCATTCCAATATAGCAGGAACACTGGGGGATTTCCAAAAGTGAGCATAAATTACTTTTGCAAAAATCAACAAGTTCATAATGAACAACTGGGTCGTCTTTTATCTGTCATCTTTTAAATAATTAAAAAGAATTGTTACTGCGTCATCATTCACAGTTTCTCTAGTGATCTCCTGAATATCTATTATGTGAAGTCAATATCCTTGAGCCTTGCTACATAACCACCAAAGGCAGTATTAGTCTGCTTGATGAGGATTAAATTTCCAACTCTTAAATGTGATTACACCTTTAACTGCAACCTGAATCAAATGACCCACATTAAAGAAATTAATACATGCACATGCCTCTCCCATTTTATTTTTTTCCTGTCTCTCTCTTCCATATTTCGGTTTTGTGCTTTGTGTGTGTCTTTAAAAAGAAGGCAGTTGAAACACTATGGGTACCACCACTGTCTAAAAACAAATGTTACATAACATGGAATCTGGGCGTGTGTTTTGGGACTAAGTCGCAACATATAGCTATATATAGGACTTCAATCAGACCTTTATGGAAGGCATTACTGGCTAACCCAGTGTTTTTCAACCTTTTTTGGGCAAAGGCACACTTGTTTCATGAAAAAAAATCACGAGGCACACCACCATTAGAAAATGTTAAAAAAATTAACTCTGTGCCTATATTGACTATATATAAAGTAATTTTCCCACGGCACACCAAGCAACATCTCGCGGCACACTAGTGTGCCGCGGAACAGTGGTTGAAAAACACTGGGCTAACCTATGTCCTTCCAGATGTTGTTGGACTGCATCTGCCATCATCCCTGAACATTGGCTAGAGCTGATGGGAACTGGATTCCAACCACATCTGGAAGGACTAGGATTGGAAGGATCTGTCAGTTTTGGTTCTCTCTGTTTTTCAGTTTTTCCAGTCTTTGGTTAAGTGCAGGGATCTGAGAGATGGCCAAGAGGTGCTGAGTTTTCACTGGAGTGGACAAATTAACAGGAAGGGACAGGAGAAGGGAGGGGGGGAGGGAAAGGTGGAGAGAGAGGTCTGATTTTATGACAACTGGGTAGATTGATTGATTGGTTAGTTGGTAGGGATACAGGAATGCATTTATGTATTTAAGAGGGATTGGGGACCTGTGGTCCTCCATAAGTTATTCAACTCCCATCAGCCTCAACCAGCATGGCCCATGGTCAAGGGTGATGAGAGTTATAGTCCAACAACATCTGGAGGACCACACATTCTCCATTGCTGGTCTAGAAGGAGCCCTTCCAGAGTGGTTCAGGCCATTCACTCTCACAAATGGTTTTGTACCCATTAAAAGTGTATGTGGTAAATGCTCTGATCTGTTTGCATTTGTTTGCTGTAGGAGGTTAATGGGAACCATTCATTTACATGACAAAAAGGGATGGATGCACTTAGAAATAACATTTGACTGGTGATCCCACCACCAATCAGAATCAAGACTGCTCCCTAAATGCATAGCCCCATCCTGAGTTCTGTTTCTTGGTCACGCTAATGTGCCATGGGGCGTTGGGAATAAATAGATATATTTTCTAATTTGGCATGGCTCAAGCTCAAGAAGTGTTTCCATTAAATAAATAAATAAATAAAATCCCCCCTCTTCCTAAACACAATTTGTAGATTTTGGCAACTCCTAACGTGAAAGAAAAGCCAAACATCTTACTGTAGATTAGGCAGAGGCAGTTTCTTGTTCAAGAGATGCTGTTGTTCTAGCATGGTGTTTGCAATAGTAATATTCTTAGCTTAGTGCCAGCCGCTCCATTAGGTTCCATCCCTGTTCCTCCACCACTCCTTCACCCTGTGGGGTTTATAACTTGGCTGTAATGTAAAGTTTCTTCCTGGTTGAAACTTGCCATGCCAAAATCTCAGCCCAAGGGATAATTTCCTTTCTCTTTCCCTCCAAAAAAGCATTTCAGCTTTCTGCATGTATTTATAAAACTGGAAACAGCTTTTGAGCTTTGAGGAGTCAAGCACATGGCTCAAAATACCTGGATCTGTCTTCCATCAGCCATTTATGTCCTGAAAATGAAAACGTTAAGACCATTTTCAGATTTTCAGGCTTGCAAAGCAAACCTTCCACGGTGAGCTGATGCTACACTATCTTCCTGCAGCTGCAGACAATCTGTAGCTATGACTGTGAACTATTACAGTCATACCTTGGGTTACGTTCGCTTTGGGTTGCGTTTTTTGCGAACACGGCAAACCCGGAAGTGTTTACTTCTGGGTTTCACTGCACGCACATGCGCAGAAGCGTTCTGCACACTTTGCGCATGCACAGAATTGGTCTATCACGCTTTTGCGCATGTGCAGAAGCGCTGCTCGGGTTGCGGACTTTTCGGGGTGGAAACGGCGCCCCGGAACGGATCGGGTCCGTAATCCGAGGTACCACTGTAGTTTCATTATTAACCCACCTGTCACCCTAAAATCCAAAAGTGGGTTGCAACCATTAAAACTCAGTATTTAAAACATTTTAAAATAATTTATGATCATAGAAATAAGATGGGTCCTGAAAATAAACATCTCAAATGCCAAAAGCCAGGGTTAAGAGATGTGTCTTCAGCGTTCACCGAAAGCTTTATAATGAAGTTGCAAGACAAACCACTGCGGAGAGGAAGTTCTATAAGTTAGGGGCTCCCACAGAGAATGTCCTCTCCCAGGTCACCACCACCCTGAGCTTCTGAAGGTGGTGGAACAACCACGAGTGCCCTCTCTCCTGATCTTAGCACCCAAGAGGGTCTGTAGGGAAGGAGACGGTCTTTCAGGTAATTTGGGGGAGATATGGTATTTGCTGGGGCCACGCAGTTGTAATGAGTGGGTGGTTGAATGTTCAAATGGGGAGTCAAGACCTCAGGGCACCACATGGTACATTCTGCAGTGAGTGGGGACGTGGTCTCAACAGGGTCATGGATTTCTTCTATCAGAGGACAGCAGGGATGTGCTTCCCTACTTCCAACTCACATGGGGAGGGAACATAGCTCAGGTTACTAAAGGATAGTCTAGGCAAAGTGGTTAAATAGCACATAATGTAATAATAATAATAATAATAATAATAATAATAATAATAATAATAATAATAATAATAATAATTGAATTGAAACCCTAGAGAGCAACTGTCAATCAGAGTTGGGAATACTGAGCTAGTTAGACCAAGGAAGCTTCCTATGTTCCCATCTAGAATGAAGTTGAATTTTGTGGTCATTTTTTTTTATGTGGGAAAGTAACCACAAATAAACCACAAAGTAATTTTTGCTTGTCATTCAAAATTGTGACGAAACTTTCTTTTGAATGGATCCAACGTTTAGCCTCTCTAGGATATCAACAGAAATGTAGCTAAACACTCTAAAGAAGGGTCGTCTCAAGTAATTGTAATTATGGGTTTCAAGGAAAATAATTACTACTGCATTTCTTAGGTTTCTCTTCTATTGTTTAATTTAACAGTATGCAAAGTTTTGCAACTCCTGATGTTGTTTTCAGTTGTTACTGTAATCGTTTTTTGCTACACACTGCCACTTTCATTATGCCTGCTGCCTTCACACGTGTAATGTTTGAAGAAGTCTACATTTGGAGGGGAGGAAGGGGGCAGTTGAACACATATGCATCATGACTATATTAATTGCCAAGCTGTACTCTGTCTTTGCACAACACCAGGTCTTGTACGCTTAAACATATGTGCGATTTTGGAAATGCTTTAAAGAGATCAGTACCCATGCTGAGGTCAAACATGAATGTGAATGGATATTTCTGGCAAAAGGAACAGAGACATATTTGTCTGACTTGGTTTGAAATGGATGGATATTTAATACAGAGGCTATATCTTCCACAAAGGCAAATTTTAAAATATTTGTAGGTTGTTCCATTCCTATTAGATGGGTAATGACTCTGGGCCAGAAATGTGGTTTGTGATGCGGTTTCCATGACAATTACTACACATACTGGAACACACTAATTGCTTTAGCAAAGTCATGTGAAATGGCTGTTTTTTTCTGTCCAACTCTTTTTGCCCATTTCTACCTTCTTCCTATGTGGAAGCAAAATATTTTACCACAGAATCTTATACATGTCTCCTCAGCAGTAACATTGCATTCCTGCACATGCATTCTCAGAAGTTAGTCCTACTGGATTCAGTGGAACTTACCCCTGGATAACCATGTGTAGGATTACAACCTTAATTCCCTTAATTCAAAGTAACTTAACCCCAGGCATAGGATTGCCTCATAACCTTGTTGAAGGACCTTTTACTTGTCAAATGGCACCAAAGTTATTGTGGCAAACGTGTCTGATGAAGTGAAAGGGATGCCAGAAGAGGGACTGCAGCAACCTCTGGAGGGCCAAAGGTTATCTGCCCTTACTTTATGGCAATGCTTTATGGTTAGGCAACATTATTACCACAGAGTCATTGCATATATAACTGCGAAGACACCACAAAGAAATCATCATAGGGAACCTAGATTAAGGTAGGTAGCTGTGTTGGTCTGATGCAGCCGAAATAAATAAATAAAAATAAAATTCCAGTAGCACCTTAGAGACCAACTAAGTTTGTTCTGGGTATAAGCTTGCACACTTCTTCAGATACAGTAGTGCCTCGCAAGATGAAATTAATTCGTTCCGCGAGACGTTTCGTATTGCGAAAAATTTGTCTTGCGAAGCACGACCATAGGAATGCATAGGAATTTAATTCCCATAGGAATGCATTGAAATTTTCGTCTTGCAAAGCAATGACCATAGAAAAATTCGTCTTGCGAGTCACCTAAAAATGTCAAAACCCTTTCGTCTAGCGAGTTTTTCGTTGTGCAAGGCATTCGTCTTGCGAGGTACCACTGTAAGATAAATTTGTTCTCTAAGGTGCTACTGGACAATTTTTTATTTTTATTTTTATCATAGGGAACCATGAGTGTAGTAACAGATGCTGGCCTCTCAAATTTCAGCAACGCCCTGTGCGACATTAAAATTTGCCCCCACCTCTTGCGTTACATTCTACAGCATTGTTGTGGCACCCTCTGGAGTGCAGTGCCTAGTGCGGCCAAACCGGTTGTGCTACCCTAAAACCATGTCTAATGTATGGATATATCCTCTTGTAGTACAGGTGGGGAACTGGCTTCAGTCAGATGGCCAGATCTTTGCCTTCTCCATCTTCCACAGGTTAACTTTGACAAGTGGTCTCACATCATTCTCAGTTCTGGGTGACACAAGAAAAGAAAGGAAGTAGAGAAGATTCAGTTTTGTATATAATTTGGTAGTAGCACACTGTTTTATATATAAAAAATAATAATCCTTCCAGTAGCACCTTAGAGACCAACTAAGTTTGTTCTTGGTATGAGCTTTCGTGTGCATGCACACTTCTTCAGATACTTTATATTTTGTTTTGACTATGGCAGACCTACCTGTACGGCTACCTACCTGTAACTGTTTTATCAAGTTTGTTCCATCTAATTTAGTATCCATGGCTCGGCTGCAATTTTGTAAATACTACAACTGGGGGTGGAACAGGTGTGTTCTGGAGGAATTGGTCTTGTAGGTCCTATTGGGATCTCTGCAGGACAATCCCCAGAGTGGCTCAACAATCAATCCCTCTTCTGAGAGAACTCCAGGAATTGTAGCTCTGTGAGGAGAATAGTAAGTTAAGCACCCTTAACCCAGAATTCTTGGTGGGGGGGACCATAACCACTTATAAAGGTATAATTCTTCTTTGAATGTAAAATGCTGATGGGGCCATTCTTCAACTTCATTTCACTCATTACGTAGGGGAACAATGGGGTTAACCTTTAACGATGGGAGGGGAAATAACTTGTCTTAATAGTGTGCATTGTTCATTCTTAAAAAATAAAATCTGGGAGATAATACACTTTCACAATGGAAATATTTGCTTCCCCCTTCCAGTAATGACTGTGTTTTCATTCCTTATGTGCTCTGTATTACTTTCCAAGACCATTTATTGAAATAATAGTGTAAAGTAGTTGCAGCCTGCACCTGCATGCAGACTGTGTTTTGGACAGTGGTGAATGTGGGTTCAATAGAGGTTCAGTGTGTGAGATAATAGAGCATATTGTACAAATAAGGAATGCCATAGCATGGAAGCAGCCAGTTCAGTCACTTAGACAGCAGCACAGACTCATTCCAGAAGAATTATGAAGAGCTGCTGCCTTTGCTGAAACAATAAATAAGGGGAGACAAATTCAAATTCAAATTCAAAATGACCTTAACAGATTAGAGAACTGGGCCAAAGCAAACAAGATGAATTTTAAAAGGGAGAAATGTAAACTACTACACTTGGGCAAAAAAAAATATGAAAGGCACAAATACAGGATGGGTGACACCTGGCTTGAGAGCAGTACATGTGAAAAGAATCTAGGGGTCTTGGTAGACCACAAACTTGACATGAGTCACCAGTGTGATGCAGCAGCTTAAAAAGCCAATACAATTCTGGGCTGCATCAATAGGAGTATAGCATCTAGATCAAGGGAAGTAATAGTACCACTGTATTCCGCTCTGGTCAGACCTCACCTGGAGTACTGTGTCCAGTTCTGGGCACCACAGTTCAAGAAGGATACTGACAAGCTGCAACGTGTCCAGAGGAGGGCAACCAAAAAGGTCAAAGGCCTGGAAATGATGCCTTATGAGGAACAGTTTAGGGAGCTGGGTATGTTTAGCCTGGAGAAGAGAAGGTTAAGGGATGATATGATAGCCATGTTCAAATATATAAAAGGATGTCATATAGAGGAGGGAGAAAGGTTGTTTTCTGCTGCTCCAGAGAAGCGGACACGGAGCAATGGATTCAAACCAGAAGAAAGAAGATTCCACCTAAACATTAGGAAGAACTTCCTGACAGTAAGAGCTGTCCGACAGTGGAATTTGCTGCCAAGGAGTGTGGTGGGGTCTCCTTCTTTGGAGATCTTTAAGCAGAGGCTTGACAGCCATCTGTCAGGAATGCTTTGATGGCGTTTCCTGCTTGGCAGGGGGTTGGACTGTTTCATTGTTCTTCCTTTTGCTACGGACATACCCATAAAAGCCCTTTTTGTTGCTTTTAACCTCTCTAGCAAGCCTGAGTTCATTCTGTGCTTTAGCTTTTCTGACTTTGTCTCTACACGTGCTGGCTATTTGTTTGAATTCCTCTCTGGTGATTTCCCCCTTTTTCCATTTTTTGTACATATCCCTTTTAAATCTTAAATCAGTTAAAAGTTCTTTAGATAGCCACCCTGGCTTCTTTAGGCACCTTCCATGTTTTCATCTCATTGGTACTGCTTGAAGTTGTGCTTTTAATATCTCCCTTTTAACAAACTCCCATCCATCATGAACTCCCTTCCCTTTTAGTATTACTGACCATGGGATCACACCCAGCATTTCCCTAAATTTTCTGAAGTCGGCTTTCTTAAAGTCTAGAATTTGAGTCTTAGTATGCTTGGTTGCTCCATTCCGCTGTATAATAAACTCCAGAAGAGCATGATCACTCCCACCTAATGATCCTGCCACTTCTACCCCACTTACCAAGTCATCACTATTGGTTAAGACCAGATCTAAAATGGCTGATCCCCTTGTTGCTTCTCCCACTTTCTGGACAATGAAATTGTCTGCAAGGCCAGTGAGGAATCTGTTAGACCTTGTGCTCTTGGCTGAGTTTGACATCCAACAAATATCAGGATAGTTGAAATCCCCCATTACTACTATCTCACTTCCTTTTGAATGCTTGGTCATCTGTTCCAGGAAAGCATCATCTGTGTCCTCAGTTTGGCTTGGGGATCTGTAGTAAACTCCCACAATGAGATCACTGTTATTTTTCTCTCCCTTAATTTTGACCCAGATAGTCTCAGTTTGGCTTTAAGTTTTAAATCCTGGATCTCTTCACAGGTATACACATCCCTGACATATAACGCCACTCCTCCTCCTTTCCTGTTTGGTCTATTTCTTTGAAATAGATTGTATCCCTCTATTACTACATTCTAATCATGAGACTCATCCCACCAGGTTTCAGTGATGCCTATTATGTCGTATTTAGTTTGCTGTACCAAGAGCTCAAGTTCATCTTGTTTATTTCCCATGCTCTGTGCATTAGTATACAGACATTGAAGACCATTGATCATTCCCCATAGTCTCTTATTTAAGGATTTTTTATTCCCACCACTAGGTCTGCATGCTGTTTGCTCCATTTGGTCCTTGACATTTGGATGATCATCTTCAGCACTTGATAGACTCCTTCCTTCAGGACCACTGTCACCCTCCCCCACATAAGTCAGTTTAAAGCCCTCCTGATGAGGTTTTTGAGATTGTTGGCGAAAACATTCCTCCCAACCTTTGTGAGGTGCAGCCCATCACCTGCCAGCAGTCCATCTTCAAGAAACTTCAGACCGTGATCTAAGAATCCAAACCGTTCCTGCTGGCACCATTTGCGAAGCCAGGTGTTCACTTCCCCTATTTTTCTCTCTCTTCCTGGGCCACGGCGTTCAACTGGGAGGACAGATCCAGGAGGGTTACACATAATATATTTCTATAAATATAATAAGCTCGAGAACAATTAAAAGAAAAAAGAAAAGAAAAAAACAACTCCAGTTTCATCTTGGCTTCTGAAAAAGACTCCTGCTGCTTCATTAACTCAGATGTAAGATAGCTTCCAGCAGCCTTATTTTTCCTTCCTGGTGTGTTGAGACCAGGCGCGATAAAATAACCACAAAATTATAATGCAGTACCATGTGCAGTTTTCTTAGCAAAATGACTGAAATGTCATTAGCATTTTGTAGCTGGAAACAAAGATGTTTATTTTCATATTGCGTTCCTAACTAGCAGGGTTCTCCCGTGATAGTTAATATATTTTCCCCTGTGACAAAACATGGTAAACTGTAATTACTTTATTTTTCACATTCACTACTAAGGAATTTAGGATACTGTGACAAAATAATGAAAGTGTTTAATTAATTAATAATTTTTTAAAAAAACCTGTATAAGAACATAAGAGGAGCCTACTGGATCAGGCCAGTGGCCCATCTAGTCCAGCATCCTGTTCTCACAGTGGCCAACTTGATGTCTATGGGAAGTCCATCAGCAGGACCTGCATGCAACAGCACTCTCCCCTCCTGTGGTTTCCAGCAATGACTTTTCAGAAGCATACTACCTCTGACAGTTGAGGTAGAACATAGCCATTGGTGTCCATAGCCACTGAGAGTCTTATCCTCCATGAACTGGTATAACGTTCTCTGGTAAGCAAGCAGCCTGATAAGCAGCAACGACTCTCCGTCAGTTTTATGTAAGTTTATTTACAAGAAGAAACACATCCAGAGCTCGGACTTCCTGCCTGTGCTCATTAACAGTAGTTGCTCATTCTGACTCATCGTCCCTCCCCCAACAGGCAGCACGCCAAAATCCAGCCTTTCTCCTCCTCCCTTTTCGTTGTTCTCTCTGAGCTTCTCCTGTCTCCTAGTAAGGGGACTGAATGGATGGCCTGTCTCTCCACCCCCCCCTCCACTCTCAGAAGACACAGTCACAGACTCTGGCTTATCTGATGGTTGCCTGGCAATGCTCTGGTTGACTCCCAACTCCTCCTCTCCTTGGGAGCTAACAGCTTCTTCCCTGGGAAAGAGCAGGGCCAGCTGTCCTCTCTAAACTCTGACAAAAAGGTCTCATCTGCAGGCTTGGCCCCTTGTTCGCTTAGCTCAATTTCTGAGGCCGACTCTTCCGCTGCGCTCTGGGGAGGCCACGTTCCTGACAATTGGTCTAATCCTCTTTGAAAATCATTCAAGTTGGGGGCCATCACTGCAACTTGTGGATGCAAAGGCCACTGGTTAGCTATGGTCTGTGTGAGAAAGAGCTCGTTTTTGTCTGTTGCAAATTCCCAACATTCTGTTCCACTGGATATACAGGACACTCAGTCAAGTGGCCTAAGACAGAGATGGGTCATCTACGGCCATCCAGATGATGGACCCCCGCTTCCATTTTCCTGGACCATTGGTCACGCTGGCAGGGGCTGATGGGAAATGGAGTCTAGCAATAGTCAGAGGGCCACAGGTTCCTTTCTTTGGCCTAAGGGAGTGATGACTAACTTTTGTGTCTGTGCAAGAGAGAATAGTAAAAGAAGAAGAAGTGAGGGTGTCATTTGTCCCTATACTTGGGGTGGTTTTGCACAGTGCTTGAAAAGAGTCAATAAGCATGAGCACAAGACCATCAGAAGCTGCCTTATACCGAGTCTGACCACTGATTCATCTAACTTAGTACTGTCTACTCTGACTGGCAACAGCTCTCCAGAGTTTTAGGCAGGAGCTTTTTATTCATTATCTACCGGTATTTCCCAGCCCTGCCTTGAGAAACGAGGGACTGAATCTTGGCCTTTCTGCACCTTATCTCACCACCACCTCACCTCATCCCAAAACCACGAGCTATTGTCCTTATTTAAAGGCCATCACAATGTTGTAGCAGATCTCACAAGCAAACTCCTACTTCCTATCTCATTTTTAGCACCCGTGCTAGGAAATTGCCCACTCTTGGCCACAGGGCATCAAAACTTTAATATATGATATGACATAGGAAATGCAACCCACTCAAAGCTGGCCAAAGTTAAAATTAAAATCAGCTAAGCCTTATTGATTTCACCAGAAGATTTACCTATAAGCTTCATTTGCGGCTTAGGACCCTCGTACCTAAGGGACCGTCTCTCCTGGTATGTCCCGTGTAGGACCTTAAGGTCCTCAAATAATAATCTTTTGGAGGTCCCGAGCAACAGAGATGATAGGTTGGCCTCAACTAGGGCCAGGGCTTTCTCCGTATTGGCACCGACTTGGTGGAACAGTCTATCACAAGAGACCAGGGCCCTGCGGGATTTGGCATCTTTCTGCAGGGCCTGCAAGACGGAGCTGTTCCACCTGGCCTTTGGGTTGGTTTCTGTTTGATAGTTATGCTTCGTTCTTTTATTGGTGGGCTATTCGAAAATGAGACTGCAGTTTTAATTTTGAATTTTTAAATTTGTATTTTAATCTGTATTTTCAATTGATTGTTTTTATGTTTTTGCTGTGATTTTAATTAGTTTTAGCTGCCCTGAGGCCGGTTTTTGGCTGGGAAGGGCGGGGTATAAATAAAAATTTCTTCTTCTTCTTCTTCTTCTTCTTCTTCTTCTTCTTCTTCTTCTTCTTCTTCTTCTTCTTCTCTCCCACTGAAATCCATAGGATTGTAAAAATGCTTAACTTTGGCTGGATCATGAGATCAACTTGCTACAAGGGCACAAGCCGTCAGGGACACTCACAATGGACTGCTAAAGTGTCAGATTTTTCCAAGTTAAAATTGTTGGGGTTTTTTTAACCTTCTGGGCTGCTGTCAAAGGCACAAAAGCAAGGCCGGGCCGGGGGGCGGGGGGAATATGTCACAAAACTTAGGTGGAGTATGTCTCCCTATAAATCAACAACAATCATGAGCTCATTAAGGCTTTTTTGAACAGGAATACTATTGCCGTGATTTTTCTTAGCTCTGACAGCAAGTACCGTCTCTGCTTCCAGCTCAGCACAGCAGTCAGCCAAAGGGGGGAGGAGGGGGGGGAGTTGTTCTCACCTGTAAGACTGGGCTCAGAGTTCCTCTTTCCTTGCCAAGCCACAGGGGATTGGAGGGTAAATCGTAGGGTTCAATCCATGATCCCCTATTTTCCCTTCATGGGTGGGAAGCTCTGGAGTGAGCAAGGTAAGCTTTGCGTCCTATTGCAAATTTGGAGAGACAGCTGAACTTCCTTCCAAACTACAAACTTCAAAAGTTTCACATCAAGGCTCGCTAAAATGAGAGGCTAATCTGGGGGGATTTTCTGCAACCTGAAAGTATTCTTGTCTTAAACAGAAAAAGCCTTATTCCCTTCAGCGAAGCACTTGCAACATCCATGGGAGTTAAGCTTGCAAACATTTTGTGCTAGCAGAGCATCCAACCCTTTTCATGCAGACATTCAACAGGTGATGTTGGGGTTTCAATCTCATCCATGGACATTGCAATCCCAGGTGTGTCCTAAACAACAAATCTGAGAAGGGAATCCAACACATGAAATAGCCCAGCCTAAAAACCGAATAGACAGGTAAGCAGCAGCTAAAAGAAAGATGATAATGATAATGATAATGATAATGATAATGATAATGATGATAATAATAATGATAATGATAATAATAATAATAATAATAATAATAATAATAATAATAATAATTTATTTATACCCCGCCCATCTGGCTGGGTTTCCCCAGCCACTCTGGGCAGCTTCCAACAGAATGTTAAAATACAATAATCTGTTAAACATTAAAAGCTTCCCTAAACAGGGCTGCTTTCAGATGTCTCCTAAAAGTCTGGTAGTTGGTTTTCTCTTTGACATCTGGTGGGAGGGTGTTCCACAGGGCGGGTGCCACTACCGAGAAGGCCCTCTGCCTGGTTCCCTGTAACTTGGCTTCTTGCAGCGAGGGAACAGCCAGAAGGCCCTCGGCACTGGACCTCAGTGTCCAGGCAGAATGATGGGGGTGGAGACGCTCCTTCAGGTATACTGGACCGAGGCCGTTTAGGGCTTTAAAGGTCAGCACCAGCACTTTGAATTGTGCTCGGAAACGTACTGGGAGCCAATGTACGTCTTTCAAGACAGGTGTTAATTCTTTCAAGATAGAATTAATTCCTATTAAAGTCACAGGCAAAAAGGACAGGCTTAGCAAAGCATATAAAGGAGAATCCTGACAATGTGTTTAAGGACAGCAGCGGCACGTGAGGTGGTAGATTGGAACTGCTGTTACGCCATGCTGGGGTGACCTGGTGGTGAGATCAGAGGCACTCCAGGTTTTTATTTCCTTATTAAATGTATTAGTTGCTGTTTCTACAAAAATATCTCATAGTGACTTACAACAATAACAAGGAGGAAAGGTTAAAGGAGCTGAGTGTGATTAGCCTGGAAAAAGGGAGACTGGGAGGTGATATGACAGTCAACTTCAAATATCTCAAGGGCTTTGTCACATGGAAGAGGGAACAAGCTTGTTTTCTCCCGCTCTGGAGGATAGGACTCGAACCAATGGCTTCAAGTTGCAAGAAAGGAGATTCCGACTAAACATCAGGAAGAACTTTCTGAGAGTAAGAGATGTTTGACAGCTCAGGAGGTTGTGGACTCCCCTTCCTTGGAGGTTTTTAAGCCGAGGTTGGATGGCTATTTGTCATGGATGCTTTAGCTGAGATTCCTGCATTGCAGGGGGTTGGACTAGATGACCCTTGGTGTCCCTTCTAACTCTACAGTTCTATGATTCTATGAAACAAACAAACAAACAAACGAAAATCCAAAAGGCAACCATATTTGTGGATTGAAACATCCCACCCACTCAAGGAGACCACAGATAAAAGCCAATAGCCTTACAGAAAGGAAATGTTTGAGCCTTGTGCCCAAAGATATATTATGATGGCTCCAGGCCGGTTTCCTGGGGAAAGCATTCCACAAGCAAGGAGCCACTGCTGAAAAGGCCTGTTTTTTGTGTTGCCACCATCCAGACCTCCTATGGAGGCGGCACACAGAGAAAGACCTCAGATGATGATCACAGGATCCAGGTTGGTTCAGCAACCCAGATCCCTGTCAGGGGCAGCACTGCTGCTCAGCCCCCTTCACACACCACTACTGCTTTGGGAGTTCCATAATCCTGGCGCCACCACAAAGAAGACCCTAGCAGCACGCCAATAACCTCTGGAGGTTGGGGCACCCAAAGAAGAACCTCTGATGAAGGTTGAAGGTTCAAATTACATAATTCAGCAAACAAGCTTTTGAAAAATTCGCTGCTTCTCTTTCAAAGAAAATGTAGAGGAGAGGCCTGCTCTGGAAACGTGCAGTTTCCTGCTGGAAACAGCCCTACTAGAAAAACTAACCAGTAAACTGTTACAGGTTGAATTGCAACTAATCACCAAACTTAAAACCATGGAGAAACCTGGTTTGAACAAAGACATTGGATTCTTATCTCATTATACATAACAAAGCTATCTTTAGCCATCTCACCCCTTGCCTTTCCCTGCAAGACTAATTGCAGCCGTTTAGAATCGTCAACAGGTTTTCCACACTTATCAGCTTATCACCCATTCCCACCACCCTTCTGAGTAATACCCCTCCCCACTCCCTCACTATATTTAAGGATCTGGCGACTTCTGTTTCAGTGTATCTGAAGAAGTGTGCATGCACATGAAAGCTCATACCAAGAACAAACTCAGTTGGTCTCTAAGGTGCTACTGGAAAGAATTTCCTATTTTGTTTTAACCAGTAAACTGAAACTGACATGGGGACAAACTGAAGAAGACACCTTCACCCCAGTATGGTTCCCCTTCATCACATACACAGCCCAACAAGACAATGACAAAAATCTACCGACAGCATACAAATCAATATGGCTAACCTGACCCAAAATACCCACCAACCCCACTCACACAGGAAACCAAAATCACCACAGCCAACCACAAACGAACAACCACATCCCAAGCCAACTCCGACCTCTCTCACCGCCAAACGAGCACAAGCAAACAACAGAGAACCTACATAAACAATGCTGACACCAAACCCTACTCATATCAAGTAAAAAAGAAACACAGTCACCCCACCCCACCTACCTCCCCGTCCCACCCACTTCTTCCCCCCTTCCCCCCTTCCTTTTCTAATGTCTCACCAACACTGACTTATAAAAATGTTATATGGAAAAGCTTGAGAGAGACATTGTACTACCTTTGAAAATCTTTAATAAAAATATTTTTTAAAAAAATACCCACACACACCCCAGGCTGTCATTTGCGCTTGAGGATGCTGTTCACAGAAAATAATAACAAGAGACTAAATCAGAGGAAATAAGCAGGGTGTTTTTTTTGTTTTTTGTTTTTTTAGAAACCCTGGTCCCAAACTGTTTAGGGCTTCAGAACCAGCCTTTCGAATTAGGCCCAGAAACAAGCCGAGAGCCAGTCAGATTCCCAAAGAGTGAAGGAGGTCACCCTTGAACAATTCCACAGATGAGAACTCTTTTAGCAGTGCTGTTTTTGTCAGTCTACATGGCAACAAGGTGCCCTTGCCAAAATTCCCTCTTACAGGAGCTCCACATGCTGTTGTGTCTGATCGGTTTATTTGAAAGCAGTCCAGGAAATTATTTAAAATGAAGAGAATGGCTTTCAAACTTCTAGCATTTTTTTAAAAAAAACTCAAAACAAAACCCCTGTACCATACTGGATCCAAAAAGATACTAGTTTACATTCCTTTGACCAGGAAAAAGCACAGTGTGTTGGTGTGCTTCCCCTTTGCTTGATTAGTAATTAGGAACATGAGTTCCACTCTTAAACACTCCAGTTTTGCTGTTCTAACTTATAAAGGAGACCTCATCTCTAGCTGGCTGTACCTTTTAGCTCTGGGTCACTGGTTCGACAAGCTCTCATTAACAGGGCACGGATATTAACTCTTCAGTCACTTGCTGTGAGATTTTGCTATGCAACCTGTTTCTGGGCATGGGGCTAATGCAATCCACAGGCATTTAATATATTTTGTCTTTCCTTATTCCCAGCAGGTCACCTATTCATTTTAAGATTGCTAGGATGGCTGACATCTGTCTGTCTCGGGAGACAATGGAAGAATGTGCCTACAGGGGTGAAGTCAAACCAACTCGAGAGTTAGGGCATCGGCTGTGGCTGCAGAGACTGATACAAGAGAGACATGTTTTGTTGCAGCTGGGGTAGATGAAGGTGGTGAGCCCTTCTCCCCCCCCCCTTTGGTTTTTAATGTTTTATTGAGTTTATGTACAATCTTCACAACAGAGGACTTTGCAACCAAAATAAACCTATTATATCCTTGCATACTTCAGGCTACTGCATGTTAAATTTAAGCTCTGAAACCTAATCTTGTCATATATTCCTGTACGCATTCCCATTCTTTGTAAGTTTTTTTTTATTAGTGCAGCCTTTAATTGATGCCGTTAGTTTTGCCATTTCTGCAAATTCACAAATTTTAGCTTGCCGTTCTAGTAATTCAGGCATTTTTTCTGATTTCCAGTTTTTTTGCCACTATTATTCTAGCCGCTGCTGTTGCGTACAGGAATATGTTCTTTTTTGTCCTTGGGGTCATTCCTTCTCTGGTCACTGCTGTGGATAGGCAAGCTGACTGGTTGTCTCCCGGCGCTGTAGTCATTTGCAAGAGATTCCCTCACAGTGGTGTTGATGTTGTCTGTCTTCATGTCACGTTTGCAAACATTTTTGTGGTGCAGGTATGGTTCCTGAAGCTCCTCACAGAGCACATCCTTGGGGATCCTGCCATCTTCCATTCTGTGGACATGACCAACCCAGCATAGACGTCACTGAGACAGGAGTGCGAACATGCTGGGAATGTGGGCCTGGGAGAGCACATCTTTGTTTGAGACTGTCCTGCCATGTGATGCCCAAAATCTTCCTGACACAGTGCATGTGGAAGGTGTTGAGACATTGCTCCTGGCAGGTGAAAGTTGACCACATTACTTCCAGTGAGAGCCAGTGTGGTGTAGTGGTTAAGAGCGGTAGACTCGTTATCTGGGGAACCGGGTTCGCGTCCCTGCTCCTCCACATGCAGCTGCTGGGTGACTTTGGGCTAGTCACACTTCTCTGAAGTCTCTCAGCCCCACTCACCTCACAGAGTGTTTGTTGTGGGGGAGGAAGGGAAAGGAGAATGTTAGCCGCTTTGAGACTCCTTCGGGTAGTGAAAAGCGGGATATCAAATCCAAACTCCTCCTCTTCCTCTTCTTCTTCTTCCATTGCCTCAGATGCCACTGATATCAGTATCAACATACTTTTCGATGCAAAATAGGGAAATGAAAATAGTGTAAGGTGGAAGTTAGTCCATTAGTAATACCACTAAATTTGAATGCTTATCACTATCCATTGTGTTTACAATATACACTTAGCACAGTGGCTCTTCTGTATTTCCGTGTGTGTGCTGTGTGTAAAATGAGACTGGGAGATTTACTGCCTAAGTTACAGGAAGATATAAACTTCCTTTATTTAAACGTTCATTGCCCATCTAGAAGGAAATGTCATTACCGCAAGAATTTCAACAAGTTTCAAGATGCAAACTGTATTCTTAGTGGGATTACTTGTACGGAGTTTTCCAGCCTATCAAAGAATTTGAGGATTATTGTGCAAACAACTACATGTGGAATCTTCAAGAATATATGTCAGTCAACTCCAAAGCAGGTCTGTATTACCTTTCCAAAGGATATATTTCCAGAGGTTTCAAAATACTTTGAAGGAAAATTAGGAATGGAGAAACCTGTCAATTGCAGTTTTGCTCTGTTACTCACTTCCCCAAATTTAAGTTCAGTTCATCTTCACCAGAGTTGGGGATTTTTAAAAACGAAACACCCTTGTGAAAAATTTCTGGCATTATAGTGTCATTTATCCTTTTAATATGCAGTTTTTGTTTGTCGGCAATTGACAGAGACCACACCCCGGGAAATGGCTTCGACTGGCCGACTAAACCAGGTGAGGACAGCTGAAGGGTTTCAAACCCTCAGCAAATTAGGGACTTCCCCTGCATGTGAAGACAGGCTCCAGCCGATTGAACGGACAAGACCAATAGTGTGCCCAATGGCAGGGGCATAGGAAAGGGGGGCAGGGGGTGAGTTGCCCCAGTTGCCATCATGGAGGGGGGTGATAAATTATCAAGGAACAATTACTGCCCTACTAGGGTGGTTCATAAAAACTATTTTTAAAAGCAATGCCTGCTCTGAAGGTCTTATCTTACTACACTAGGCATTATATAGCTATATATGAAGAGGGAGGTCTTGCTGTCTGGGCACCATACATACTGTCCAGGCTTGCGCCCCAGAGAGGTCACTTTGGTGCTGATAACACAGCAGTTATCACCTCAGCCCTGGAGGTGCACTCCATTGTCTCTCGAGACTGACAGTTGCGTGTCGAGGTCCCCAAGCCACCCCCAAAAAATTCACACTTCAGACGTAAATTTTGTTTGGGTTTTTGGCAATAATTTAGGCCACAACTTTATTCAATTACAATTCTGTGAGTGGTTGCGTAGGCATTGGTTCAGACTAGCTGTCCGCCGGGACAGAGCTAACTTTTGGTCAGCGTCGGGAGAATGCCATCTGGGGAGAGTTAAGGAGGCTGGGGGCAAAGCCTCCCTCTCCCCAGAGGTCCCAGGGGCTCTTGCGTGGCCCTGTCCCCCTACCGGGGGTTTGGACAAAAGCATGTTGAGCCCCTGGATTCCTTTAACGGAATTCCCTGCACACCACTATCATCATCATTCTGGAGGTGGGCACCACCCTTCCAGTAACCAACATGATAACCAATGCCTAACCGCCAACCTTACAAGTTCTGTTGTGACTAGTTGCTACTGCAGTAGGCGAAAACCAAATGGCAACAGCCAATCAGCCAAATGGAAAAATTCCTACTGGGCCCCTGCCCCAAAAGCAGATGACCCCATGACAGGCAGTTGCAGGGTCAATACAGAGGCTTAAATAAAGGGAGGGAGCGTGGGTGATCCGAAGCACGCAGCCAAGAGGAGTATCACCCTGCGTGCAGAGCAATATAAAGGACGCTGGGCTGTCCATCACAGATTGCAACATTTATTTTCCCCCCAGCAACACCCCAGGGTCCTATTGAAGCTGTGGCCAGCTAGCAGCCCCACCCAGCTAACCAGGGAGGTGGCTTGCCAGGCCCCACCGCAACGCGTGCTCTAGCTAAAGGTAGAACCCGATATGCCAACAATGCAGTTCACACAGGCTGAAATCAGGCTGAAAGGCCTATCAAGTCGAGCTTCCTGTTCTCACAGCCAGCTGCCTATGGGAAGCCCACAAACAGGACTTAAGGACAACACCAATTGTGATTCCCAGCAACTGGTATTCGGAGGCATGCTGCCTCCAAAGTGGAAGAATAACATAGCCATCATGGCTGGAAGGCACTGACAGCCTTATCCTCCATGAATCTGTGCTCAGTGCCCTGAACACTAGCAGTGAAATTTGATAATAATGATAAATCCTTGTTTAAGAATAAAACTTCAGTCAGATCATTGTTTACATAAAAACTTGCCGGAGATTTCAAGGCGTATCTGTCAGCCTGTATTTATCTTGCCCCACTGTGGTTTAGGGAACATGTTTCCAAACCAAAATGCCCTAAGCAAAATTTGCTGACATCTTAATATGCAGGAGACGCATTTAAATTGCTTCAGATATGTTTTGGGGAAAACAGACTGCAGAGATTTGTCAAATCCTGGAATTAGCATGACTATAAAGGACGTTGGAAACTGTAAATAGGAAAGTAACCTTGAGGCCTACTTGTTGGTGTCCCATAGATTTCATTGTATCAATCAGTTTAGTTGAAAACTCCAGTCACTGATTTATTTTTATTTATAGATTGAAATGTATTAATTTTCCACAGGTAAAAACGGGCAGAAAACCCATTGTGAGTCTTGTTGTTTGTCAAGACGAATGCAGCGGGAGAGGAGCAGAGAAACAAAACCTAGACCTGGCAGTAATTATGGGATTCAGGGTGGTTATGTTGGCTTTGAAACCCATGCGTCAAAGTCGAGATTTATGGCCAAAATGTTCAAACCTGCAAAGCGGTAAAGCCAGACTTATAATTAGTCGTTAGCATTGAATAGAACTGGCATTGTTTCAGAGTTGATTCAAGTCAGAGAACCTTTCTTTATACATTAGATTTTGGAGGATAAGCTTCCCTCTCTTGCCCTCGTTCATGGCACTCTTAACTAGCACTGGCAAAAGAAGAAGAATGAATTAGAGAGCCAAATTGGTTCAGTGTTCTCCCATAGCTGCAGAGCTAGATGATAATTCTCTGTGTACACAAGAAAGTGTGTCCTAAAAAAGAGCACCCAAAGCAGCTTATAATAAAACAATCATTTTCTCTTTCTAGGTGGTAGAACAGAGCTGTAGAACCTTCTTCAGCCTGAGGGCTGCATTAGTTCATGGGGGACCCATACAAACATTGGGCAGGAGCAGAGGCAAAAATGGGTGGAACAATGAATGTGTCTCTTATCTCTGCACATTTGGGTACATTCCAGCAATGCTAAAGTCAGCACCCTCTGCCCTCCATGCACAGAAGCAAGAGTCATCATCATAGTGCAAGATCACATTCCAAAGAAGCAAAAGCCCTCAAGGGAGGCTCAGAGCAGGACTGGTGGGACATATGTGGGGTGGGGTGGAAGAGTTGAAGGTCAGATACCACACAGACTACCACACTTGGCTCTTGGACCTGGTGTTCTCCTGTAATAGGACCATGGCTGGATCTACACTGATCTGTAAAATGCTGTAAAAACAAACAAACCCTTAGTATAACTCTCAATGCAATTTTACATTGACAACAGATCACTGCTCTACAGCACCCCCAGTGTCACGTTTTTATAACACATTTCTAATGTTTTAACTGACCATTGTAGATGAGTCCAAGGTCATGGCTGAAGTCAAGCATAGGTAAGCAGCAAAACAATAAATCAGCCGAGGCCAGTGGAGTGAATTCTTTATTCAAGGAAACAAACCATAGCTCTGGTCTAGTGGTCTCAGCAACTCTTTCCAGGACATCTTGTGAGGACTGAAGGTCCCTGCTTTCCCAGTGCCCATTAGGACTCCCCCACCCAGGTATTTCCCACACAGCCGCAGGCTGTGTCTGCGCACAAACCCTCCTTTCCTCTGCTCGTTTCATTTCTCGGTGTGTTCTAGGAGACCAGATGGGAGGGGAGCTGGTCACAGCATGAGGGGGAAACTCCCTGGCTTCTGCTTCTGCATCAGAGTCTGAACTGTGCTCTTGCACAGCCTCTTCCTGTTCACTAAACCCTGTCACCTCTTCTGCTTCTGACACCTCCTCCTCCCAGTCTGCTCCTTCTCCCTCTGACCACTCATCATTGTCCCACCACCAATCCTCTGGTTCTGAGCCTTCTTCCCCTGGGGGTTCCCTGACTGGTGTCTCCCACCACTCCTCTACATCCAACCAGCCAGTGACAGACCAATAGGAGCACAATGTTGCATTGAGCTCATGTCCTGCTTCTGAGCTTCCCATAGGTAACTGATTGGAAACAGAACTCTGGACTTGATAGGCCTTTGTTCTGATCCAGCAAGACTCTTCTTAACTTCCTTTCCCTTTTTGATCTAGCCATCCTTCTACATTTTTTATTTAAGGTCCCATCCCCCGTCCCCCGGCCAGGTGTCCAGAATGGCAGGTTCTACTATAGGTGGAAGCTATTCTTGTTTTTATTTGTTCGGGCAGGTGGTCTAACAGTTCTACCCTTTGGATGAAATACAAAACCGATCGTCTCTGAAAGCTTAAAAAAGTATTTGGTTGAAACAATTGTCCGCAAGGAAGGAAAACAAGGAGAGAAACAAGACATCTGATTGAGTGGAGCTAATTGCAAACATGGGCTTAATTCCTGCTCACCACTTGGAAACTCTGGTGCATCCAATTAGAGATTGTGGTCAAACAGAATGATTGCAAAGATGCTGGACAATTCCATCAGGTACACAAAGCCAAGAGACTTGTGGGGAGAAGCACTGCGGTCTCTCAGCAGTCTCAAAATAGCATGTGCCCTAATTGAAACCTTCAGGTGTAGATCTGTGGCCACATCTTAGATGGGAGCTTAAATCTTACCGCAGATAAAAGCAAAGTGGAATAAGAGAAATGGGATGTCTTCAAAGCATGTTGACACTACGTCTGCAAAAGGAAAGGTCTGTATATAACACATTGACCGGGAAAGCACGCACAGCGACTGAACGCATCTGATACCATTAACAATTGAAAACAAAGTGGCAATTGCAGAATGCGTCTATTTGTTTTGACATGCAGATGTTTCAGTTCTCTGATTACCTCTGGTGGCTAACTGGAGAGGAAACAGAAGTCAGAAGAGCAGGGAAGGGAAACAGAGGAGCTATAAAAAGACAATGTATACTTTTGCAAGCAAAAGGACTGGAATCTCTATTCGAAGCACACCATGTTATCACTAGAAGAGTTCCAGTTGGGCTACCCCAAAATTGTCATGAAAAAAATCCTTCAGCTGCAAAATCCAAAACTGTGATACCTACTGAGATGCTTGTAAACCCTAAAAAGGTCAGCCCATTGATCCATAACATGGTTTAACCATGCGGCACAAACAACACAGGTGTAGTTTTCTTGGGTGGAAATACAGGAAAATAGCTGGGAGTTATCATGAGGCACATCCTCCTCCATGGCTTACATAATGAAAAAGAGAATACGGAAAGGAAGAGAAGAAACACACCACTTCCTCCCTCACAGAGGTGAGGGGTATGACCTAACTGAGCCTACTCCAGCAATTAGAACTCTGTGTTTCTTAACCCCTTCATATACTAACTAGCAAATTCTGCACAGTTAGGTTCTCCCACATAAACTTGTCCCACTACCTCTACTTTTCAGGGTTCCTGACTGAAGATATGGCTTTTCACTAAAAGGTTGCATGGATTAGCTCTGTTCTGGGCTGTAGACCCTCTGCAGATTGGCTACGTGTGGTTTTCTGCTCTTTCTAATTGCCTTCTAATTGTTCATGAAGACTTTATACAATGGTTTTTAAGATTGTTGCTGCATGCATAATCTGCTCCTGGCACAGCTTCCTATTCAGCAGTGATGAATCAAAATGTCATTTGTCTGTAGGAGCATAGGAACATCCAGCTCAGTCTTGTCTACAGTGACTAGCAGTCGCTGTTCAGGATTTCAGAAAAGGTTTTCCCTCAGCCCTACCTGGAGATGCTGAGAAATGAACTTGGGAACTTCTACCGCTGAGCTGCAATCTGGTAACCACAAATGGGAGTTAATCCGGAACCTTATCCACACAAAACATATGGTCAACAGTAGAACTACTATGTCCCTGTCCATCCCTCTAGTTTCTCATCTGTGGTCCTCTGGGTTTTGCAGGACTACCAAGTCCCACCATCCCTGGCCATTGGCCATTCTGGCTGAGGATGATGGGAGTTGGAGTACAACAACATCTGGAGGGCCGCAGACTACCCACCCCTTCTCTAGTAGGTTTCCATCTGTTTTCTTCTTTCAAAACTCCACCATGGCCTGATGAATAAGCCCCAATTGCATACTTTAAAATCGTTTGACTATAATATCAATGGGACTACTTTATAGTAATTGGTTTGCAGAATGTACTTTAAAAATATATATAGAAAGAAAGAAATGCAAACAAAAGTGGACAAGCTGAAGAGAAGATTTAAGTACTGGAGATGATAGATTGCAAAAATGATGGGAAGCAGTTCTTGCAGGGAATCGCTGGATGCTAAACAGGAAGAAGCAGCAAGGCTTAATGGAAGCCATAATTCACAGCGCTTCCTATGGAAATTTTAATTCTGGCAAAGATTGAGAAGATAATTCTGAGGGGGTGTGGAATCCAGGGAGTGCCTTTAAATTTGAATCCTATGCAGCATCTATTTCTGTTTGTTAAAGGCCTTTTTAAAAACACTCACACGCACCTCTGGCGGCATCTTCATTTTTCTTGGCTTTGGAGTAGAAAGAAATGTCCAAGTCCATTTTTTTTTTTAAAAAAAGGAACAGCCAGGTGGCAAGTCTATTTGCCACCTAGTCAGATGTGGAAAATACAGAATGATTGAACAAGAGTTTCTTTAAATAACATGAATCCCAGGACAGAAAACGTGCCAAAGCAAGGAATTTCTGAGTTAAAGGAAATTCATTTCCTCTGTCCCCACCCCCCACCCCCACCCCTGAAAGGGGGCTGGAGTGAATATTCAACTTATACACCACCGTTATTTCAGTGTTAACTTTCTTATTCATGTAATGTAAAACTTAAAAGCCGTGTTTACCCATCCGTGTGTTGGGCACACATCAGTGTGTTGTGAAAGGGGCTGAAGTGTGTCTTGAAAAATTAAACCAACATGTCAGATGTATCTCCTGCATCATGGGCCCCCCTCAGACTGGAGAAGTTCGTTGCAGCATTGACACACACACACTCCTCTCACTGCCGGTATACGTGCAAGTGCTGGCATCCTGAAGCCAGGAGTAAAGATAATTTGAGATTAAAAAATCAAAGACAGCACCAACTGGGAAGTGGACCAGAAGAAGGAACTGGACCAGAACTCAGGAAAGAAAATAGAAAGTCCTTCTTCACACAGTGTATAGCTAAACTATGAAAGTCACTTCCCAAGGAGGTAGTGATGGCTACCAACTTGCATGGATTCAAAGGATTAGTCTAATTCACAGATGACAAGGTTATCAATGGCTGCCAGTCATGATAGGTATTCATATAATCATGGAATTGTAGCATTGGAAGGGGCCCTGAGGATCATCTAATCCAACCCCCTGCAATGCAGGAATGAAGATGCAGCTGTCCTATTTGGGGATCAAAGCTACAACCTTGGCATGAATGAATACCATGCTCTAACCAACTGAGCTATTCATTACCTCCATGATCAGACGCAGTAGGCCTCTGAATAATAGTTGCTGGGGAGCACAAGTAGGGAACGGTGCTGTTCTTATGTCCTGCTTTGGGGCTTCCCATGCAGATCTAGTTGACTGTGGTAAGAATAGGATACTGGGCTAGAGAGACTCTTGGTCTGATCCAGCAAGTCTCTTCTTGCATTCTTAATCCTAGAACCATGACTAAGGAAATAACTCACTTTGCTCCTCTCTGCACAGCCTACTGATTGGATTGTGGAAACTTGCTGTGGCTTTTGCGATTTGCTCCAATCTGGTGGAGGAGAAAGTAATGAAAGGCTAACCTGTTGATGGATTGGAGTCTTTCGGATACGAGGGGAGGGGAGTAGTCCAATCTTGGAGATGGTATTGCATTCTAAGGACTTCAGATTCAGCATAGAGAAGAACTTCAATCCATCCAGGAAGGACAACATAATATTACTATCCTTTGCTGGATCACAAATATCTCAGGGATGTATATTTGGGTGCTCCTATCATCATCAATCATCATCATCATCATCATCATCATCTTCCCCATTCAAGAAACTGGTGCAAAGCTCCGCCACCAGGCAGGAGGGGGACCTGAAAAGGGATCTCTTCCTCCCACCCAGAAGGGAAGACTCCACAAATGCTTCTTGATGAGAAGCCCTTACAGAGTTTGCCCCCCACCCAGTCACTGGGGGCGGCAATGGGGTGTTTCACATCAGGTGCCAAAATGTTTTGGGCCAGCCCTGTTTGCTAGGAAAGTCTGGGAGCAGTCAGGTCTGTTGCACTGTTGGGTTTTACAGCCCACATTTGTCAATACTGCAGAATGGGTCTCTCTCTCTCTCTCTCTCTGTGTGTGTGTGTGTGTGTGTGTGTGAGTGTACACATGCACACATGTATGTTTAAGGCACTCCTCGCCATAGCTGTTAACTTTTCCCTTTTCTTGCGAGGAATCCTATTCGGAATATGGGAATTTCCCTTTTTTAAAAAGGGAAAAGTTGACAGCTATGCTCCTCGCCCAGGATGCCAATTATCCCAGAGCTGGCCCTGCAAGTGGAACCAGAACTCCACTACATCCATAAGCATCACCATTTCTCAGAAAACGTATTTCCACCCCTGAGCCCTGATTGACGGAACAAAGTGGCTTGTGGGATGCTGCAATGCAATATTAGCCAGGCTATCCCACAGTAGTAGGGCGGATGCCTGACTTTTCTGGGAATCAATTTTTTTTTAAAAAAAAATGCATATATATCTCTTCCTTTGCGGTACAGCATGAACTAAGTCTTTAATTTTAATCCTTTTTTTTTTTTTAAAAAAGAAACATTCCAGGTATCATGAGTTTGGGAAACACCGGCTTAAAGTCTTCATTTCTGCCTACAAAGCAGTTCTGCTCCCACACCCACCTGGTTTTAGACTGTGTACCTCTCTGTGTATAATATATGCCAGCAATTAATCCACATTCCTCGGTCAAGAATTTTAAAGGAAAGGGGGTAATTTTGGGCATTGAAATGTAATCTCTGTAAAGTAAGATATAGGCTAGGCTATTGGCTGACAGAGTTTAAGCACCAACAAAACTCCTTTGAAATATAGAAACATTAGATCTAGGATTGAACCTTTAAGTAATGTGTTGATTGCAAAAGCTTGTCAGCCTGGAAAAACAAAGGACGGCATGTTTAGTTTTATTATTATAAGCCCTGTTTTATACTTGTTTTCTCACAACCTGAATAAGACCATCTGGTTAAAATATCACCTCTAACCCCACTTCTTCTTTTTTTTCTGTGTCTGCTGGGCATTCATGAATTGGAAAGCTACTAACCTAGGCTAATAAAGAGAGCTGTGTTTTCAGCGATTCGGAGCCGCAAAAAAATACTCCAGATGAAAACTGCTGTGGGGTTTTTAAACAAAATTCCACGCTGGAACCAACAGGAGGTTATGATTTTGATTTCATTCGTGCAAGTAGACGGGGAAGTCACGATAAATTTGAAAAGGTGGCTCAACAGTGCAATCCTGTGTGTGCCTACTCAGACGTAAAGCCTGTTAAGTTCAATGGGGTTTACTGCCAGGAAAGTGTCAAACCTTTTCATTTTGCTGCTCCTGTTATTCTTCATACGGTCTGTATTCCTAGCATCCTAAAGAGATGCAGAGGGAATACAGACCTGTGTCCTTGCTTCCAATAAACTTACAATATTAAAAAAAGACAGCGTGGAACCAGTTACAGGTAGGTAGCCGTGTTGGTCTGCCATAGTCAAAACAAAATTAAATTAAAAATTCCTTCCAGTAGCACCTTAGAGACCAACTAAGTTTGTTCTTGGTATGAGCTTTTGTGTGCATGCACACTCCTTCAGATACTTCTTCAGCGTGGAACCAGTGGGAGAAGTTAAGGAGGAAAGGAGAGTCATGGATGGGCACGTCTATCAGTTTTGGTTTCTCTGATTTTCTCATTTTTTGAATATTCAATTCTCCAAATCTCCACATCAGTTTGTAATTTTATTTTATTTTTGAAATCCTCATTAAAATTCATCAGAAGAATAAATGTTTTCATGCCATCTTTTTTAGTATGGTTATAACACACTCTCCAACATTTCTCTGGTGAAAATAGGGATGTCCTATTCAACAACAACAACAACAACAACAACAACAACAACAACAACAACAACTTTATTATTTATTATTTATATTTATTATTTATACCCCACCCATCCAAAGTCACTCTGAGTTGCTTCCAACGTGTATACAAACATAATAAAACATTAAACATTTAAAACTTCCCTAGACAGGGCTGCCTTCACATGTCTTATAAAGGATGTAAACTTATCTCCTTGGCTCCCCATCTGCAGAATGCTCTCTCCGGGAAAGTTTGCCTGGCGCCAGGCAAAAACATTCCCTTCTAACCAGGCCTTTGGTTGATCTGATTGACATTCTATGCCCTTTTTAAAACGTGGCTCCTTGGGAGGGGGGCATGTTGTATTGGGTTGTTGTTTTTAATTTTATTATATATATTGTGGTTTTTATGTTGATGTTTGCTGTGAACTGCCCTGAGATCTCCAGGTATAGGGCGGTATATAATTTTAATTTTAATTTTAATAATAATAATAATAATAATAATAATAATAATAATAATAATAATAATGGTGTTAAACAGGTCAGTGTAGATCCAGCCCATGTCAAACCATTGGTTCACTGAGCTCAGTACTGTCTACACTGACTGACAAGAGGCTCTCCATGGTGACAGCTAGGCATCTCCCCCAGAAGCTAAGGATTGAACCTGGAACTGTAGGAATGCAAAGGATGTCTCCGACTTCTGGGCCCTTCCCCAAACAGGTATATATACTTAGCTCCAGTGCCGGATTTACGTATAAGCTAAACAAGCTATAGCCTGGGGCCCCACTCTCTTGGGGGTGCTAAACAAAATTTAAAGGAAAAAACTGGGTGTACATTTCCAAAATATAAGATAAAAAACAAATAAAAAGAAACCTACATACTATGATATAAGTCATGGGCCCTGCCTGCTAGCCTGCTCCCTAAAATATCACTAGGGTGCCTACATTCTGCATGGACTGGTTGCAAGGCAACATGTGCAAATGGCTCTAGGTACCTATTAGGTCCATAAATTACCATATAGCATATACTCAACACAAAAGAACAGCGACAATTTGTTGGTGACAAAGGACAGCTAGACATATAAAGGGCCCCATTACCTTCAGTAGCTTAGGGCCTCATCAAACCTAAATCCGGCCCTGCTTAGCTCAAGCTCTTGGCTTCATTGCTAAACTGGTGTTAGGCAAATAAAAGTCCCTCAATGCTCTGGAAAGATCAGGGGATAAATGTGCCGAGGAATCTCAGCCTCTGAGCCACATTTGATTTATGCCGTCTGAACTATGTGTGGTTGTGGACGACTTTCCAGTGTTTTGCTCAGTTTGACTATCCACATATGGCACGAAAGCATCTCTCCAGAGGAAAAAGAGAAGTCTGAGAAACTTGTTAGTCAACCACTCTCTGTTTGATTTCATGGGGATGGTAGCACCCATTATGAAGATAGGGAAAGCTCGCATTTTAAAAAATAAATAAATTCAGTGATGAGAGATCCAAACGTTGCTTGAACACAGCGAGCAATGTTTATCCTTGCTCTGATAAAGACCTCATGCATTGAGAAAGACCTCAAGCATTCAGCAGAAACAGCTTGCCCCTTTCCCCCCATGTCACAAATGCATTTAATTATATATTTCCAGCAGCATTTATAACTGATCTTTTAGCCGAAAAGAGTATCTTACAAAAATAAGTCCTATGATGCAACCAGATGCCTGTGGGAAACCTACAAACTGGACTCAAGCACAAGAACACTCTCCCTTTCTGTGGTTTCCAGCAACTGGCATTCAAAAGCATTACAGCCTCTGACTGTGGATGCAGAATATAGCCAGGATGGCTTGTAGCCATTGATGGCCTTCTCATCCATGGATTTGTCCAATCCTCTTTTAAAACCATCCAAGTTGGTGGCCGACACCTTCTCTTACAGGAGCAAGTTCCATAGTTTGATTATGTGATGGATGGATGGAGAACTACTTCCTTTTATCTGTTCTGAATCCTTCAGGGGCTCAGCTTCATTTGTCAGAGAGGTCTAGCCTTCAAAAGGTGAAGTCACTACTTGATGTGTAGAGGACATAGCTTGCTGCAAGCATCATCCGTTGCAACACACAGGATTCTTATGTCATAGAAAGTGGGCAAAGGTGAGTTGTGGTTTGTATTATGCTGACCAGGAGTAGAATTGCAAGCAATAGAAATGGTTTTCGCTTAAAGCTCAAAGGAAACAGGGTGGGTGGCTGATAACCTAGATGCTTCCCTTCATTTGATGTGACTGCAGGTCTCTGAAATGAAGCACCTAGATCTGTAGCAGTCCTGTACAGTTGATCCACATATTATTAACGCCGGTTGGTTGAATGAATGAATGAATGAATGAATGAATTTATTATTTCGGTCACAGACCAGTTCCAGCTCACATACAAAATCAGGGAAGTCATGAAACACAATAGGGATACATTTAAATTTGCAGTTCAGTAAGAATAGCCATTCAAATATTTGTGGAGTTGTGTTTTGTGTGTTTCTTTTTTGTTTTAGTATCATATTCTTCCTAGGAAAAAGCTTTCTGGATCACCTGCTTAAAGAAATGACACATGTATTGCAGGCATATAATCCTACACACACACACACACACACACACACACACACCCTGTTTTATCCTGTTTTTCTCCCACTTCACAAAGAAAACTCAGTGCTAGAGGGAACTGCAAACTGGGTTGTGCTAGAATGGCCTAAGATAAATTTAGCTGAAGCCAAGAATGCCCCTGGTTTGGCTCTAAGAAGTATGCAAAGCAGCCAAGGACATTGGAAAGGCTGGTTCAATGTCAACATGAAGAACACAGTGTATGGCACTTTGCAAGGAGCACAAGTAAATTACATATATCCTATGTGGATTGCATAAGGGATTCGAAAGCATTATGCTGTGACCCACACAGAAGACTGCCACTATCCAATGCAAGGAAAGGACAACAACAGCCAGCAGATTTCTGCAATCAATAAAGTTTTGTTGTTCAAGAGAGGTTTTTGCTTCAGTTTTTTTTTCCCTGAGTATTTACCATTGCTGACTTTTTGCTTTATGTTGAATTTTATTGTGGATAATCCTGCAGTCCTGTACACACTTGGTACTGGGAAGGTTGGTCCTAGGTTTGAAGGGGTCTCAATGATGTGGGCTCTCAGAAGGCATCAAGATAAGTATAGTTTTTGAGCTGTCTTCAGCCTGTTATGTTAATCACCCTTCGCAGTTGTTTTGTTTACTTTTAATTTGTATTATCAAAAAAGTTTTTAAAAGCATTTAAAAAACAAACAAACAAACTATGTGGTCATTGAGCTGCCATTTTAAATACCTCACGATGCCCACCATGGTGAGATGAAATAATTGTCACCAGGGGTTGCTATTTCAGTTTCCCACAATGCCCTGAAGATACATACTGAGGCATTCTGGGAATTTTAAAATGGCTGGTGGCTTCCAAAGCCATTTATCCACAGGGTGTAGGGAAGGGGCTGGGCCTGTGTAGGCAAAGGGCCCTGCTGAGGTTCTTGTGCCCTGACAGCTGCCCCAGAATGCCCATTGCTGCCACCATCCCCGGAATTAACTTCCATTGAACTTGATGAAAAATACATTCAAGTAAACATATACAGGATTAAGCAGTTTGCTTTTTTGAGGGATGCAGTTACGTCTCACGACAATATTGATACCCTGAGAGTGGAAGGGGCAGGATGCAACTGCTAAATAAGTGCATAAACAGAGGGGACTCTGTTTATGCACTTATTTGCCTAGTAATTGGAAAGCAATCATGCCAGCAACTACTTCCGGTTTGGAATAATATAAATGTGATCCGGTATGAAAATTCAGTGAAGGACCTATGAAGCCTTAGTATGGCAATTGGATCCATCCCAGAGCCTACTAAAAATAGTAGTTATAGGGGAAGACATCACACCAAAGGTTCCCCTTTAATTCCTTCCTGTGCCCACACCCCAGATAATAGTAGCATTGGTTCAGGAGTTTTGGTTACAGCCAATGCAGGATGTTTGGGGAGGGTGAAGGGAGGAGTAGGATTTCCTCTCTCACCCCTTTGTATGGGAATCTAAACATGCCGAATGCTTGCGATGGTAAGGGAAGCAATAGGGAATTCCTGGAAAGGGTGGGGGAAAGAACACACTTTGCCTTGATTCACAGGCATAGACCTGAGCTTCCACAGATGCAGTGGTGCAAGGCTCTGTTTGCTGAAACCAATCCATGCAAAGCACCAGACTTGGTCAACATATGTCTGTTTGATGAAGTTGGAATAATTTGGCTCAAATTTATGACTTTTGGATTGATTCCTATACTTTTCGCAGGGACTAAACTTGTTGTTGTTCAGTCATTTAGCCGTGTCCGACTCTTCGTGACCCCATGGACCAGAGCCGCCAGGCACTCCTGCCCTCCACTGCCTCCTGCAGTTTGGTCAGTCTCATGTTGGCAGCTTCAAGAACACTGTCCAACCACCTCATCCTCTGTCATCCCCTTCTCCTTGTGCCCTCCATCTTTCCCAACACCAGGGTCTTTTCCAGGGAGTCTTTCCTTCTCATGAGGTGGCCAAAGTTTTGGAGCCTCAGCTTCAGGATCTGTCCTTCCAGTGAGCACTCAGGGCTGATTTCCTTCAGAATGGATAAGTCTGGTCTTCTTGCAGTCCATGGGACTCTCAAGAGTCTCCTCCAGCACCATAATTCAAAAGCATCAATTCTTCAGCAATCAACCTTCTTTATGGTCCAGCTCTCACTTCCATACATCACTACTGGGAAAACCATAGCTTTAACTATACGGACCTTTGTCGGCAAAGATGAATGAACTGGAGCAGGAACTGGCAAGCCACTCCAGTATCCCTGCCAAGAAAACTCCATGGACAAAGACAACAGGGACTAAATTAGGGGCTTAAAAGAAATCATCCAGGGTTCCCCAAATACAAATTATCAAGCTCAGAGACTTTTCTTTTGGGGAAGGTCCTTTGACAAAATGTGTTTGTTCAGAAAAAAAAATGTATATAAACATCTATATTAAAAGAAAGTTGTTCATGAATTTTCCTGAGCATTTTCTTATAAAAATTGAACAAAACCACAAACTGATATGGAAATGTAGAGAACTAAAGAAAAGTGTTCAGGACCAATCAGTAAGTTAAGGGGAAAATAATTAGGGGAAAGGAGGGTATAATTGGGGGAAAGGGGGAAATAATTAGAGGAAGGGCTTTAGCTCAGTGGTAGCGCACCTGCCTAGCTTGCAAAAGGCCCTGGGTTCAGTCCCTGGCATCTTCAGGTAGGACTGAGAGAGACTCCTTCCTGAAACCCTGGAGACCTGCTGAAGGCCAGTGCAGACAGTACTCAGCTCGATGGGTCAGTGGTCTGATTTGGTGGAAGGCAGTTTGCTAAGTTAATGTGGAGGTAGGAATGGGTGGGTGGGTGAGAGCTGAACATTATTTCAAAGCTAGGGTCAAAGCAGCATTGTCCACTCTACTTGAGGGCAGCAGGCTAGCTTGTGTCAGGGACTGGACAGAGGAGGAATGGTGGAGACCGCCTCCCCAGCATGAGCCTTCCAGAGAAGAGGAAGACAGTATAGATTTACTACAGCGGTTTGTGGGAGGTCACAGCTCAGAGATAGATGAGGGGCAAAGTTGGGAAATAATGGGAGAAGAGGAGGGGGAGGCAGAGCTGGAGCAGCTGACTGACATGTTATCACTAGAAAGCATTCCAGACCCCCCTTCTCCCAGAACCCAGCGAGCAATGAAAGTAGGAGAGCAAAGGGCTTAGAGGCAAATGGCCATAAGGTGGGTGGTGCTGTTGACGATGGAGGAGAGAAGGGGCGTGGAGGTTACTCAGAGCAACGTCATGACTTGAAGAAGAACGACACGGGGATTGGATTCCCTCACACCTGACAGCTTGGGGGTTTCAGCGCAAGATATGTGGCACATATGTCAGTCCTCTTCAAGTTCTTTGGCCTGGACAGAATGATCCTTTCCATCCTCTGGCTTACTTGCACCCTACAGTACAAAGGGTCTGCCCACTTCTGCATCTGGTTCCACCCACTATTGACAGGTGGCCCACAGAAGGTTGCCCTAGAGGGAATGTGGACCTGAGGCTGAAAAGAGTTCCCCATCCTAGCCTTAAACCACAGAGCCTAGGGCTTGCTGATCAGAAGGTTGGGGGTTTGAATCCCCGCGATGGGGTTGTTCGGTCCCTGCTCCTGCCCACCTAGCAGTTTGAAAGCACATCAAAGTGCAAGTAGATAAATAGGTACCGCTCCGGCAGGAAGGTAAACGCCGTTTCCGTGCGCTGCTCTGGTTCACCAGAAGCGGCTTTGTCATGCTGGCCACATGACCTGGAAGCTGTACACCAGCTCCCTTGGCCAGTAACGCGAGATGAGCATCGCAACCCCAGAGTCGGATACGACTGGACCTAATGGTCAGGGGTCCCTTTACCTTTAACTTTACCTATTGAGTGCATTTGCATCCTTTGTTAACTTTTCTCTTCCTCCTCACATTGTCTAAAAAAAAATATTGTAAGCTCCCTTGGGTTGGGTTTTATCATCTCTGTGTGTCATCCTTCAAAGTGCCATGCTGAAACTAAATGACCGCAACAATTTCACATGGAATTGGGTTGTGAACCCTGATCTCAAGCTCTTTGGAAGATAGACCTTTGGCAAAAACCTAGTATTCTAACCAATGTCTATGCAAGAAATCCTAACATCCTGATCCCATTAAGTGTACTGCTTTACAATACTTTGGATAACATTGTACTCTGACCATTTTAAAACTTCTAACATGCAATCAATGTTTTCCACTTCATGTGCCAAAGAACTGCCATGTCCTTTGAGCTGAGTGAAGCCAAGTTGTCAAACAGGAGACACTGCGGAATTGTACGTTCACGCAAACTTCATTCTGCCGACCAGCATCATATATCCTTGACATGCTTCTGAACTCCTGGCTTCTTTCTGGGATGCCATATGCCATACTCTTCTTTGAATCACAAACCACAAGCAATGAAAGAACATCCAGACTGAGGCAAAGCAATAGTCCACCTCGCCCAGTGTGATTTTGAAGGCCAGATGTGCAGCTTGAACGGTGAAAGGGTGTGGACCAACAAACACAAATTGGCAGACGGTATAATAACATCACAAGAGACTGTGGGCTAAATTGACCAAGAAGTTTTCCTGCGCTCTTGTGCATATCTGTGATGATGACTTACTCCTTCAAGTGGTTGTTTTGGCAAGGACTCCTTAAAGGATTGGAGAGGGAAGCAGAGCACCATTTCACCTTGGAAGACAATGAGGCATTGAGGCAAGATAGAGGAGCTGGAGTACTTGGTGGAGACCTTAGCAATTTGATCAATGAATAGTAGTGAGATCAGTGAGCACTGAGCAGCAATAAAAAGGGTTCCGGAGTTTGTCATTTGATGAAAAGCCTATTGTCAGGCCTATAACCTCCATCCTTTCCAGTATCTAGACACTTTTGAGCTAAAAAGACAGAAGCAGTACTGGCACCAACTTATATTGCTTTATTGTAGATTTAAAGATTTCATGGAAGATAAGGCTATCAATGGCTACTTATCATAATAATTGTATACCAGCTCCAGGATCATAGGCAGCCTGTAGCAACAGGAGAAGACTATTGCCTCCTCGTTCTACTTGTAGGCTTCCCAGGATCATCTGTTTGGACACTGTCATAAGTAGGATGTTGAAGCAGATTGGCATTTGGCCTGTTCCAGCAGAGCTCTTCTTATGACCAAAGAACTCAGTTACTAATGCAGGTTACTGTACAAGTAATTATTATGGACATTGTTTATGACATTGGGTCTAATAACCCTGGACCTTTAGATCTGAACAAGTGAGCTCACGGCTAAAAACGAGACTTGGACCCACAAGTACAACATCCTAAAACACATTATCCACATTCTTTACATAGCTATATGGAACATAAGGTCAGGTTCAAAATAAGAGGGTGAGGACTCCCATTGGAGATGAAGAACAGGTTATTTCTAAGAATGCAGAACCTGTTATTCTTCCCCAGACATGTCAGTTAAGTGACTAAATGAAGGGTTTAAGTCAGTGTTTCTCAACTGCGGGTGCATATGTAGGTCTCAGGATCAGGGAGAGCATTTTTTTAAAAAAGAACAATATAAGTTTTTTAAAAATATATAATATAATATAAAAGTATGAAGAGTTATTTGGAAAAGTATGAAGGTATGTGTCTATTCACATTAATAATCAAGCCCTTGCATTTATGGGAGATATGAATCTGGCTGTTTTTCTGTACTTGGAGCAAATTACTCTCCCTCAGTCTGAAATCTACCTGGGAATTAGTCCCATTGAACTCAATGGTGTCTACTTCTGAGTAAACATGCACAGGGTAGCACTGTGTAGAGCTCAAAACATTTCTGAATATATGTAGTTAAGAAGTTTGCAGATTCAAAGTATTGAATGTTGCACTATCATTAAAAAAAAAAATACAAAGTGATCCCAAAATCATTTCCTAGACTAGTTGTAACAATGAAAAGAAAAAAACTATTTGAATTCCTTAATTTATGCTGTGGTGGTGGTTGCTGTACAAGGCAGTTTACATAAAGAAAGAGTTCAATTCAAATGCAAAATAAGGTAGAATGAAAAGACAGAAACAGAGCTAATAAGCAAAACTAAGCAGCAGGCTACACCAATTTAAGGCAGTTCATAATTACAGTACCAGCATCAAGCAAAATAGTGGCATGCTTGATGCTGGTACTGTAATTATGAACTGCCTTAAATTGGTGTAGCCTGCTGCTTAGTTTTGCTAAGTCTGGTAACCTCCAGACTTGTCACTATTTTGCTGGAAGGATTCAAGCCACAGGAGGGGAGAGTGCTGCTCTAACCATGTCCTGCTTGCAAGTTTCCAATAGACTTCTGATTGGTCACTGGGAATAGGATGCATTCCTGGCCTGGATGTGACACCTGCCTGATTTAGCAGGCTGTTCTGATGTTTTGATGTTCAGAAATGTAAGTTTGTACAATTGAAGTGGCTTAAAGCGTTCTATCACCCTGGCACAACAACATCAGCCCAGACTTTTGCGGTTAGGAAATTAATGGGGAACAAATGAATGAGTTTGTTTTAAATCAGTGAGTTTTAACCATGCCTCCCCCTTTTTTTTAGCTGCTAACATTGTCCTCGGTGCTGCTTTTGCAGGGATAATGGCTTTGGCGCTGACTGAAACGTTTCAGTGTTCTACGCTGCCTTAGGTATTGCAAATGGCTACAGGGATAACATTGTTTAAAAAAATAAATAAATCACAAGAAGTTGCTTAAAGCAACAAAGGCTATGATTAGTCGTGACACAAAGGATTTGAACACAACTCATGCAAAACATGTGGTGCTTGTATGGTCCTGTTCTCATGAAGTATTTGATTTCTCAAGCCTTTTTCCTGCCTCTTGACAAGCGGTGCTCACAAAAATATAGCCGAGGAGGGAAGCTGTTTAGAGACCTTTCGCATGGTTCCCATTGTAAAGAAAGCCACTTCCTGACCCGAGCCTGTCCAAAGAAAAACAACAGACTGGAGACACCCTCTTGAGTAAACGACAGAGGCTTTTGAAGACAAAGCCAAGGCACAGGGTGGAGAGAGAGAAAGAGATAGAATCATAGAGTTGGAAGGGACCCTGAGGATCATCTAGTCCAATGCAGGAATATGCAGCTATCCCTTATGGGGTTTGAACCTGCAACCTTGGCATTATCAACACCATGCTTCAACCAACTGATCTAGATGTAGGTGGGAACTCAAAGCAGAAAAATAGTCAAGAATAAATCTGCATTATCAGAGTGGGCTGTGTGATCTAAACCCCAACTAACTACACCTCCCAATTTTTATTTTTATTTTTGGAAAATAACCCTATCAAACTTAGGGCGGCTAATTTCTGAGTGGACCCGGGAATTCTAATCTTAGGCAGCCGTGGTGAAAACTGATGTAGGGTGCTCCTTAGTTTGGATTCGTTAATCCAGAATACCTTTGTCTCTGGCTCCTCCCAACTTCAGCTCTGGCTCTACCCATGTGCTTCCCATCAAGTTACCTCTGAGGGAATGCAGGCCTCAGCAAGTACAACAACCCCTTGCCTACCCAAGGTCTGAGGGAACATCAATGTTGATCTTCTCTTTATCTCTGTACCTCAGCCAAATGTCCCCAGGGCTTTATATTGTTTATTCACTTTCTACCCCACCCTTCATTCAAGAAGTTCAGGCTAGTGTACAGGTTTGCTCTCCATGTTATCATCTCAACCTTTCATGCAGGTTAGGCTGAGAGTGAATGGTGGCCTAGCCCTCGGTAAGTAGGGGCTTGAACCTGGGCCACTCTAGTCGAGATGCAACGCTCTAGTGCAGGCATAGCCAATGCGGTGACCCCCAGATATTGCTAGACTACAGTTTCCATCATCCCTGACCATTGGCCATTCTAGCTGGAGCTGATGGGAGTTATAGTTCAACAATACCTGGCAGAGGCACAATATTGGCTCCCCTGACTCTGTTCTACACAAGCTTGCAAGGAATACGTGAGCATGTGGTGCATTTGGTGGAAATGTTTAAAGCTATCTCATCTAGCAAAGGCATGGAAGGAGCAGCTGGCATGACAAGAGCGCCTAGTTGCAGATGGCAACTTATAGCAATGAAAATAAATATTGCAATATCATGGGATGATAGGCAAAACACATCCTCCTTGAGATCATAAATATATAGAAACATATTTTATTTGTTTCATCAAAATTATATACCGCTTGATAGTTTTTAAAAACAACAACCCTCAAAGCAGTTTACAGAAAGATAAAACAATAAAATGAAGAACAGCACACAGCCATACATTGAAACATACAGAAATTACAACAACAGCAACAACATGCCACCACCACCACCCCCATCTGATTGGGTTGCTGCAGCCACTCTGGGCAGCTCTCAACAAAATATTAAAAACACAATAAAACACTAAGCATTGAAAACTTCCCTATACAGAGCTCCCTTCAGATGCCTGCTAAAAGTCAGATAGTTTATCTCCTTGACATCTGACGGGAGGGTGTTTCACAGGGCGGGTGCCACTACTGAGAAGGCCCTCTGCCTGGTTCCCTTTAACCTCACTTCTCACAAGTGAGGGAACCACCAGAAGGCCTTCGATGCTCTCAGTTTCCGGGCTGAACGACGGGAGTGGAGATGCTCCTTTGGGTATAAATTCATTTTTAAAAATTTATTTATTGGGTATAAAGTCATTTTTTTTAAAAAAAGGCTTCATTTTAAAAAATGAATTAATGTTTAAAAACATTTTTATAAATGCATGAATAAATGCAATACTCTGTTGAAATGGAGAATACTTATGAGTTACCAATTGGTTGGTCAATATGGATGGGTTCTTTAAAAGATGTGATACTGCAGCTACAGCATAACATTAAACTCTACTTACTGATTTCCATGGAAGTACAGCAAATACAGTAATCAGAGCTTATTCAAACCTCATTGTTTTGAGGTTGTGTATAAATAAAATAAGGGCAGTATGTAAATAAAATAAAATATATGGTGTGAATGTCACCTGAGCTGAAATGCACATCTGCTGGTCAAAGTCTTTCCCATCTGCATCTGTACATATATATTTCCATATGTAATTTGTATGCAAATGAGCATCCTCCTTTTTGGTCATCCCTTAAGTAGCTGCCCTGAAAACGTAGCTTAAAAAAATACAAAACTGGTGGAAATCTAGCTCACGTTCTTTCACCATCATCTCATCCTCTCACCTTTTCCTTTTCAAGTCAGAACTAGTTCCTTCAGAAAAAAAGGAATTTCCTCTGCAGCCTGCTTCATTGCTTTGACAAGTGGTATTATTTTGGCTTTTTTTCTAAAAAAAGAAAAAAAAATACAGCAGCAGCAACAACAAAATCTACATGTAAGGCGGAGAGAGTTTCTAACATGTTATAAGAAATGTTAACGGAGCCATGAGATCAAAATAGTTCTTGCCAAGGAGATATAAAAAGGGACTACACAAACATTCCTGGAATAATTTATGCTGAGTTCAAGTTGGAAACCAGAGACATAATGGCATATTATGTGTTCTCTTGGTGTTCCTTTTTGGAATCAACCAAACAAGCTCACCTTTTGCCCTCTATGCAAAGTCCTCAGTTCCTTCATGTGGCATAGCCTGGAGTGCAACAAACTCCAAATAAAATTTCTTTTCTACCCGCCTTCCCGGGGAAAAAAAACACCCATGTGAAGGTAGATGGTGGGAACTGGCTCCTTCTCTTGGTTTAAGAAATCATTAAAGACTCTCCCACCACCAACCTCCTTGCCTTCCCAACGCTGACCCTTCTTGGTAATCATTCAAAACACGACTGCCTTCTACTCACAACTCTTTTTTCCCTCACATATTTTTATGGACTTATGGACCAAAGCTATGACTTTTGAATTTGTGCAAGATGCTGAATGATGATATAAACTGGTTATATAAACAAGGGGGGTTATCCCTCATTTCACCAGCACAAGGATTTATGCTTGTGCAACCGAGCTTTCCTCTTCTTCTCCCATGTGCATCTCACGCCTTCCTCCCCAAATCTGCACTGGAGGATTGACGGAAACTGCTGAATGAATGGCAGGAGATGAGGGGCGAAACGGTCCATTCTGCAAGGGTACATCCTTGTGCTAATAGAGCAAGAGATTTAAGCACTACTTTGCACAGAAGCCGTAGGATTCGATATCCTGCCTCCAATGTCCTGATTAGAATGGCCAGGGGTGATACTCAGCTCAGTAGACCCATTGAAATGAATGAAAATGACTGCAGGCAGTTGTACACAATACATTTAAAGCACATTACGCCCCCCAAAAAATACCCAGGAACTAGTTGCCCCCTCACAGAGCTGCAATTCCCAGTAACCCTTAACAAACCACAGTTCCCAGGATTCTTTGGGGAAAGTCATGTGTTTTAAATGTGTGTTGGATGTGCTTTAATTATATGGCTACCTCTGAATACCAGGCAGGGGGCGTTCTTGGTAGTGGCGTCCACCCTGTGGAACACCCTCCCACCAGATGTCAAGGAAATAAACAATTATCTGACTTTTAGAAGACATCTGAAGGCAGCCCTGTTTAGGGAAGTTTTTAATGTTTGGTGTTTTTAATATTCAGATGGGTGGGTATAAATAATAAATATTATTATTATTATTATTATTATTATTATTATTATTATTATTATTCCCGTTTCTGGGAACTGCAAGTGGGCAGAGTGTTGTTATTACTATTACTACTACTACTACTACTACTACTACTACTACCAATGCTGCAATACCATCATCTCCCTCACCCTTTTCTGCTCAACTCTTTCCTGTGAAAGTCGCATATCCTTATCTGTTCCTTGGTCTTATCCACGGACAGTTGCCTGCACAAGTAGATCAAGGCCACAAAGTCAGATCTGGGGGCGAACGAAAGCTCCAATTATAGCATGTTGTTGTTGTGTATAAATAATGCCTTTTACAAATTGATGCTTCAATGTTTAAACTTAACCCCCCCCCCAAAAAAAACCAGTTTTAAGAATTAGGTTAGGTGAAAAGTTTGAATTCCAGTTTTAGCATATTATCAAAGCAAGAACATATAACCGTGGAATCCTGTGTGCACTTGTTTGGAAGCAAGTCCAGTTGAACAAGGGGGACTGGCTTCTGAATAAATATGCATAAGATTGCACTGTAAATCTAGCTAGTATGGGTCCTTTTTCTGAACTCTTGGTGTTATTGCATAAAACCTTAATAGGCTCGGCTAAAAACCTTACACCTCATAATCATTACAGCAATGTTAAGAGCACAAGGCAAATTGCCACCATTTTGAAGCTGAAGGATTTGGGTTTTGGCCATACCTACCTAAGGCCAATAGTTCCATTTCATTGTTAGCTCAATGTGAAACCAGTGAAGAAGGCAACTCATGTGATGTAATGGCAAGGAAGTGGGGGAGAACAGTCAATACTACTTCCCTAAAATATTGTTCTTGGCTATAGATCAAGAGGCAGAGCCACTGAATCATCAGAGTGATGATGATGATGATGTTTGCAATCACACATTTTTAAATGATCTAGCAGGAATTCCTATATACCATTTTTGTTGCTGCTGCTGTTTTTCAGTAAATAGATTTTTCTACCACCTTGCCGACAAAGGTCTGTATAGTTAAAGCTATGGTTTTCCCAGTAGTAATGTATGGAAGTGAGAGCTGGACCATAAAGAAGACTGATCACGGAAGAATTGATGCTTTTGAATTATGGTGCTGGAGGAGACTCTTGAGAGTCCCAAGGACTGCAAAAAGATCAAACTTATCCATTCTGAAGGAAATCAGCCCTGAGTGCTCACTGGAAGGACAGATCCTGAAGTTGAGGCTCCAGTACTTTGGCCACCTCGTGAGAAGAGAAGACTCCCTAGAAAAGACCCTGATGTTGGGAAAGATGGAGGGCACAAGGAGAAGGGGACGACAGAGGATGAGATGGTTGGACAGTATTCTCGAAGCAACTAGCATGAGTTTGGCCAAACTGCGGGAGGCAGTAAAAGATAGGCATGTCTGGCGTGCTCTGGTCCATGGGGTCACGAAGAGTCAGACATGACTGAACAACTGAACAACCACCACCACTGCAATAAGCCTGTAAATTTGCATTGCTATTCCTCTTTGGAATCCAGGCAATCATCCTAAGTTGTATGCGATCGGAAGAAGAAAGAGATTTAATGAATAGCAGTAAAGTGCTCCCTCCCTCTCTCTCTCTTTCTAAAACCACATTCCAATGCTTCTTTTTGTCATGCAGAGACCTAACCTTTGCTAGGAAATGACTGAACTAAAGTTTTATTTAATGAAAAGAGCCCATTGTAATCAGGACTGCTGAGAGTACGGCAGGGCATTCTGCATACATCGCAGAGTTGTCAGATGTTCTTCCTTACGGGGCAGAATTCTGGCTAGATGCTAAGTCATCTTCATCCGATGTAGGCAATGTTAGAATTGGATGCGCGTCCAATGTAGCTGCTTCTTTTATTAAATAAATTAAAACAAAAGGACGTTTAATTGAAAGTAAGCTCTGCTGAAATATGTTCATTGTTTTCCATGGACATTTACTTCCAATATTCATGGATGCTCAGGGGGCGGTGGCATTTCACAGCGATCATTTCTTTTTTTTAATTCTTATTCTTATGCTATCATTCTGCTTCGTCGAAGGACCAACGCTGGATATAAACTATGAGGAGGGTTGTTGTTTTTCACGCCCTGATTTGATTTCTCAGGAGCATCTGGCAAGCCTTAGCTGGAAACCAAACCAAAGAGTTCTTCAGTTCCAATGCCACCTGTCAATCCAAAGGTGCAAATGGATGATTAAGTTCTGCCTACAAAACCATTTATCTTCCTCTATTGCACAAAAGAAGTGAGCCTCCGTGTTTCCTTCTGAAACGTTATCATTTGTTTTCCTGACAGATGTGCATTGTGTTTTCGAGCAAGTGATTCAGACTGCTTGTAAGAAAGCGACCCATAATCCAGCGGCCAAAAAGAAAGCCTGTAGACTTGCGTTTTCTTTGACCCCAGGATCCTAACGGCTGTTTCCTTTATTCTTCTCAATCCTTGGCAGTTTTCTTCTACTTGTTGCTCTTCAGGTTTAGCTGGGAGTTGACACACACACACACAAAGTAGTGAAAACATAATCTCTTAAGGCTAAAGGAGAGATGGCTTGATATTTGAAGTAGGGAAACTGATAAAAGCAAAAGAACAGCTGCAATTGCGTGTTGTGTCATTTGATAGCCCCCTCGAATCATTTACATGCTACCTCGCTGAGCTTACAGTACAGAAGAATGTGTGACCTATGACTGTTCCCATAGAATATTTACAGCAACCACAAGCTGGTCTGAAACATGACACTTTGCCACTTTGGACTGCGTTTCGCCTCAGCTCACACCTGTGCCAAATGGGTGTCATCAGCATCTCGACATCAAATGAGTTCCCTCGTGAGAAGTTCCTTCATGCTCTCCCCGAAGAACCCAGTTTTGCTATATGGGTTTGTTTTTATCATGGCTCTGTCATGTAAATGACATTTCAGTCCTCCGAAATTGCTTAAGAAAATGAGTTTGACGAAATGAGTTCTAGGAGAGTTCCGGATGCTATATTTGTATTCGCAAAAGAAAGTACCTCTTCACACAATGCATAGGTAAAACCAGTGCTTCCCCCCCCCTAAAAAAATGTTTAGGGGTACCCTCATTTTCCTACTCATATTGAAATACTGCTCCTCAATGAGGCCAGACTTAGATTCACAAAATGTTTAGGGGTATGCGTAACCCTGCGTCCCCCCAGAAAAAAAAGCACTGGTGGGATTTGCCCCTGCAAGAAGTACTGAGAGCCACCAATTTGGATGGAAGAAGAAGAAGAAGAAGAAGAAGAAGAAGAAGAAGAAGAAGAAGAAGAAGAAGAAGAGTTTGGATTTGATATCCCGCTTTTCACTACCCGAAGGAGTCTCAAAGCGGCTAACATTCTCCTTTCCCTTCCTCCCCCACAAAAAACACTCTGTGAGGAGAATGGGGCTGAGACACTTCAGAGAAGTGTGACTAGCCCAAGGTCACCCAGCAGCTGCATGTGGAGGAGCGGAGATGCGAACCCAGTTCACCAGATTACAAGTCTACTGCTCTTAACCACTACACCACACTGGCTCTCTTTAGAAAAAGATTATACCTCCACTTTTGGAGGCAGCAAGCCTTTGAATGCCAGTCGCTGAGAGACACAAGTTGGGAGAGGGCTGTTGTGCTCAGGTATTGTGTTTGGGCTTCCTACAAGCACCTGCTCAGCCACTGGGAGAAAAGTATGCTGGACTAGATGAGTCAATGGCCTGATCTGGCAGCTTCTCCTTATGTTCTCATCCAGAAATGGCCGCTTACTGGACACAAACGAGAATTATGCAGAGTTGTGTTAAGATCAGATGGAGGGGGGGAAATTAGTGGCGGCATTTCCAATTCCATCATTCAAATTTTGAGGGGAAAGTTTCAAATTTGATATGTGTCCTGGTAGCATTGCTCTATGTGCTTATTCCCAATTTTGCTAGCGAGGTTGGAAACCCCATAACATAATGACACCTGTCAGGACTTAAGGCAAGCAAAACTATTACACAGCTGGGGAAGAAAGAGACACAGGACAATCCAGCTTTCTTGTCATTTATGGTTCCATCTTAAGAGGGCGCTGTCAGCCAACCCAGAGGTCAGAGTGGATTGAAGGAAAGGAGTCGTCTTCTGTGTAGGGATTTATTTGCTACAATTGTTCCTTGCCTTCATTCATGCCGGAAAATATGCTTTGATGTCCTTGCTTAAGAAGTCCTCCATTGCTGCAAAGCACACACGACGATATCGTTTTTACATCTTTACCTCTTTCATCCTTTTGTGGTTGCGTTCTCCGGGACTACATCTTCTTGTTGTTCACATTCCTTTCGTTCGGGCTGCTCTTCCTTTAGGGAAATCATTTGTGGTCCTTGTTTTTCATCAATGCATGAAACTGCAAACACCTGGGAAGATTTTCCATGGTGCAAGCACTTAGCGCACCCCTGGACAGACATCTGAAACCCATTTGGTGCTTCCCAAAGGCCTATTCAATCACAGAACAAGATGGTTCCCCTCCTTTTATAAGTCACATTGCTCCACTGGGATCGATCCCAGGGAGATAAAAGGGTGTGCGTGTGTCTTTTTAACTGTTCAAATTCAAAATGAACTTTATTTGAAACACATGTGTGCACGCTTCCCCCACCCCTTTTAAAACCATATCAATAGGATTTGATTAAAGTAAGGCTCCATCTATCTGATGTTTAACAAATATTCAGCCTGACTTGGGGCAATTGGTGCTGACATCTGAAATACAATGTTGTGGCTAATAAAAAAATTAATCTAGTTTAAGTATTGTTAAACAGGGCCTCACCTGACACTCAAACCATATATATATATATATATATATATATATATATATATATATATGAGATCTCTGAATAAATTGTGGGGATGAAATGTTGGCCAAGACTACAATTTTTCAAACTCTGTTCTGGGAAATGGCTGTGTTCCTGGGTAGCTTTTCAGTGAGTTTCTAATGGGAAGATCCATCACAGTGCAGAGAGTTCCCTGAAAGACTCTGGGCTGTATCCAACATGCTCCGTCTGCTAGCAGAAGGGGCTTTGCACTAGCAAATGGGCAATTTTTAATGCTGCAGTGGAATCCAAAACAACAGCTGTGCGCGCAGAAACCCATCATGCAATGGGTTCTGCAATCTATTGTGCAGTAAAGTTACCAGAGGCTTTCAGTCTTGGCACAAACACTTTTGTGCCCCTTGTTATGGTACCTAGGTATCAACAGGAAAGCTTTTGTCCTGCTGATGCCAGTCATTCCTTTTGGCTATATTTGATAGCATTGATCACGAAGTGCTGGTGACGTGGTCTGACAGTTGGTTGAAGCTTGGCATCATCTTGTCCCCTGGCTGACCTGACCTGAAGCAGATGGACAGCACCTGAGCTGCTTAGACTGCAGTCAAGATCGAGTTGATCAAAAGATCTAATATTGTAGCATGATATCACCAATGAAGTCTGGTCTCGGCTCCAGGCACATTGGTCGAATCAAACCCAAGACGCATGTCAACATCACCCAATCTGCTCTGAAAACGTTTGTTTGGCATGTGCTGCGCTTTCACAAACCTCTGGTAAGGTTAAATTCCTGTGGGGGTATATATGAACTTTGGCTGATCCTATCCCAGGTCATAATACTTGGCAAATGTTCTACCGAGCGATGACTGCCTCCCTTCTGTGTTCCGGTGATAACGCATCAGAGAGTAATATTTTGCTTACCTATTAACTTCTTGTGTGCGTTGAGTAAAATGTGAAGAATGTTATCAGCCCATAGGGAGAGCCATTTATGATGGGAGTGTTACAATATATGTCTGTACAGTGTGTGTGAGTCAGCTCTGTGTCTGTACTGCACTTGGTCCTTCACGTTGAAGGACAGGACTGCAAACCACATCCTAGGCAACTGGCAATCACTTCCTAATGAGGCCGGGGACATGCACTCCTCTTAACCAAGTACTTCTTTTTCTGCATCCCCCCCCCATGTCACTTCTCAAAAATACATATTTAGGGAAGAAGTCAGAAGATGACCCCAAACTGTGTTGTTTTCTTTGATAATTTCTAAAAGTTATGCATTGCATAACATGGTCGGTCAGTTGCATCACTGGTAGAATGTTAACTATATTATTATTATTATTATTATTATTATTATTATTATTATATGCCACCCATCTGACTGGGTTGCCCCAACAACTCTGGGCGGCTTCCAACACATTAAAACATTAAGCACAGTAAAACATCAAAAAGTTCCCTATACAGGGCTGCCTTCAGATGTCTTCTAAAAGTCATGATAGGTGTTTATTTCCTTGACATCTGATGGGATGGCATTCTACAGGGTGGGCTCCACTACAAACAAGGCCCCTGCCAGTTTTCCCTGTAGCTTCACTTCTTGCAGTGATGGAACCGCCAGAAGGCCCTTGGAGCTGGATCTCAGTGTCCAGACTAGACAATGGGGGTGGAGACGCTCCTTCAGGTATACTGGGCCGAGGCCATTTAGGACTTTAAAGGTTGGCACCAACACTTTGAACCATAGCTGTCAACTTTTCCCTTTTCTTGTGAGGAATCCTATTTGGAATAAGGGAATTTCCCTTTAAAAAAAGGGAAAAGTTGACAGCTATGCTTTGAACTGTGCTCAGAAGTGCAAATTTCGGGAGCTGGGGCCTTGTTGGTGGTGCTGTCACCTGGGACCCCTTGATTGGGACTGAATCAGAATTCCTTGATTGTGGAAATGAGCTGGACCATTCCCCACCAATGCAATTGATTTTCCCAATCCTGGAACAATGAATACGGATTAAGAAACAGACCTCACGTTTTGTTAATATGATATTATAGCCTGCCTCACACACACACACACACACACACACACATGATGCAAAGTCCTGTGTTATGCAGTTTGCGGCAGAAAATATAATGTAAAGTGTAATAACTCCCAGATTGTGTAAAGCTGCTTAAAAGAACAACGAATGAAAACATTTCTGAATGTGATACAGTGGAGCTCACAGCCATCTGTAAACATTTCGTGTGAATTGCTTCTCAGTTGATTTTTCGTAGCAGCCAATATTTAACCCTAGGTTAAATTATAGGATTATCTTCTGAAACCCAACTACTTAGGTATGTTATTAGCAACTGTGTAGTCTCTTCTCGTGCAATTCAGAAGAGAGCATCAAAGAAGAAAGGAATGGGCCCTGATTGAGAAATGAAAACAGGCTTTAAAGTATTCACTAGTAGGCAGTCATCTCATTCATTTCTTATTTTGCGAAGTTCCTTTGGACAATTTTTTTGCAAAAGAAAAGCACACCCCTTCTATAAATGGAGACAACACCCCCAGAAGAGCTCATTAGTATAATTTGCCACAAATTCCATGGACTTAACTGTTTCCACACTGCGTGGCTATATATATATCCAAGTTAGAACATGCAAGGCAGAACCATAATAACTGTTTTATAGACATAGTTATAAGACTGTGTGGGATTTTAAGACGTGCTTTGGCACTGGTCATTCTTTGTCAATAGGGTTGTAAGCATTTATTTCAAATTGCGCTGAATAACATAAATAACTTTGAATAAACCTGTTCCCAGGAAAGATGGTTGCTTATGGTTGCCAAATCAATTTTCCGAAGTCAGGCTTCTATGATTCACTTTGCTTTCAATGTTCAGTTGTTGTTGTTCAGTCGTTCAGTCGTGTCCGACTCTTCGTGACCCCATGGACCAGAGCACGCCAGGCACGCCTATCCTCCACTGCCTCTCGCAGTTTGGCCAAACTCATGTTAGTAGCTTCGAGAACACTGTCCAACCATCTCATCCTCTGTCGTCCCCTTCTCCTTGTGCCCTCCATCTTTCCCAACATCAGGGTCTTTTCTAGGGATTCTTCTCTTCTCATGAGGTGGCCAAAGTACTGGAGCCTCAACTTCAGGATCTGTCCTTCTAGTGAGTACTCAGGGCTGATTTCTTTGAGAATGAATAGGTTTGATCTTCTTGCAGTCCATGGGACTCTCAAGAGTCTCCTCCAGCACCATAATTCAAAAGCATCAATTCTACGGCGATCAGCCTTCTTTATGGTCCAGCTCTCACTTCCGTACATTACTACTGGGAAAACCATAGTTTTAACTATACGGACCTTTGTCGGCAAGGTGATGTCTTTCCTTTTTAAGATGCTGTCTAGGTTTGTCATTGCTTTTCTCCCAAGAAGCAGGCGTCTTCTAATTTCGTGACTGCTGTCACCATCTGCAGTGATCATGGAACCCAAGAAAGTGAAATCTCTCACTGCCTCCATTTCAGAGGGGCTACCAAATCGTTCTGGCTACTTTCTGCCTCCACTATCAGAGGCATTATGTCTCTGAATACCAGTTGTTAGGGATGGCAGGTAGGCAGTGAAGTGCAGGTGGTCTCCCATGAGGCAAGACACAGTGATAACAGATAGAACCTTTATTGAACTAACAGAACTGGACAACTGGGGCAAAGCAACTGCTTACAGTGGTACCTCACTAGATGAATGCCTCACTAGACGAATGCCTCGCTAGACGAAAGGCATTCGCTAGCGAAAGGCTGTCTCGCAAGACGAATTTTCCTATGGGCTTGCCTCGCAAGACGAAAAATTTCCATGATTCCCCCCCCCCCGTCAAACCGCTCTTCCCCCGTTGGTGCTTCGCAAGACGAAATTTTCGCTATATGACAGCACTCGCAGAACGAATTAATTTCGTCTTGCGAGGCACCACTGTATATACATTTCTGAAGGCCTTGGCCACTCCCAACGTGATTGGCTGTCTAAACTTCCAAGCTGCGAATCATAACTCAGATTTTAAGGGCCAATGGAAGATGCCCAAATCCTGAAATGTTCTGTGACTGGATATCATGTATTGAATCAGAACACAGGGCCTCAGAATCCTTTGTCCAGACTCAAGCTCAGGCAAACACAGACTACTGAATACATAACAGGCAGTGTGCCGTTGCACTCATGTCCTGCTTACAGGTTCCCCACAGGCATCTGGCCAGGCATTGTGAGAACAGGATGAGGCACAAGATGGGCCAGTGTCCTAAGCCAGCAGTCTTATCACCAAGATCACCAAGGGGTTGGAGAAACTCCCCTATGAGGAAAGATCACAATATTTGGGACTTTTAAGTTGTGACAGTTCAGTGAAGAGAGCAATGCATGATGTGGAGAAAGTACGGTATATAGGGACCAGTCCATACAAGAGACACCCCCGGATTTAGAATTTACAGAAGCCATCCCGGTTTCTGGTTTGTCCCTAGAATGTCTTGCTTCTCCTTAAGGCGTCCCTATTTTCTTCAGAGAAATGTTGGCGGGTATGGAGTTATGTTACCTCCAAGCCAAGCAGATAAGTATACAGTGGTACCTCGGTTTCCAAACATCTCCCTTGACGAACATTTCAGAACTCAAGCACCGTAAACCCGGAAGCAAATGCTTCCGTTTTCGAACACGCCTCAGAAGTCAAACGGCTTCCACTGAGTGTATATGTTAATTTTCTCAATTAAATTTGCAGGCCGCCCTTTGCGCCTTGGTTTTCGAACGTTTCGGAACTCGAACAGTTGGATTACTTTTGAAACCCGAGGTACCACTGTACGTCCTTTAGAAGGAAGCCCTGTGTGGTCTTATTATGTTTTTATATATGTTGGAAGCCTTCCAGAGTGGCTGGGGCAACCCAGTCAGATAACAACAACAACAACAACAACAACAATTTATTATTTATAACCCGCCCACCTGGCTGGGTTTCCCCAGCCACTCTGGGTGGCTTCCAACAAAATATTAAAGTACAATAGTCTGCCAAACATTAAAAGCTTCCCTAAATGGCAGGGTATAAACGATAAAATAATAATAATAATAATAATAATAATAATAATAATAATAATAATAATAATTCCTATTTTCACCAGAGAAATGTTAGAGGGGATGCTGGGGCACATTTTTCTCCCCAATTCATAACAATAAAACCCAGTGCCATATTCAGGACAGGCAAAAGAGAATACTTTTTCACACAGTGCGTAGTTAAAATACGGGTTTAACTTCTACGGGATGCAACAGACACCAAACTGAATGGCTTTAAAAGAAGATTAGGCAAATTCCTGGAGGATAAGCAGTTCCGGATTAAACCCTGTGGAGGCCCCAACTAGGCAGTTGAAATCTCGGGAGGGCCCCTTGTGGGATAACACTGAACTAAGAAAGCTTGATTGCAATTTTATTTCAAGGTCAAATCACAATTATTTTGATCTGTTGTCACAGGGCCCCTAAAAGGCATGGGGCCCATCTGATGGTGCCTACTCTGCCAATTTGGTAATCTGGCACAGAAGAAAAAGGCTTCCAGAAACTGACCACACTGGCTATGTTCCAGCTCCTCTGTCAGAGGCGGCATGCTTCTGAATACCAGTTGCTAGGAATCACTGGTGGGGAGATTGCATCAGGGGCCTACTCTGTTCGTGGAGCCCCCCTGTGCAAGATGAACACCCCTTTGGAAGATCAGCATTCCTAATTGCATCCCCACTGGAGACATTCAGTGCCCAGCTGTGGGGGGCAGCAGGAATGGGTATGCATATGGATAGGTCGCTGTGGAGATGGCAGTACCGAATCGGTGGCGCACACCCTTCTGGCTTGCACTCTTTATAAAGACTTGAGGAATGAGATTATCACCCCTCTTTTATTGTCCATTCTGGGTCGCCCAACCACTGCCACAGTGTCCTTTCTCTTGGCAGATCAAGATGAGCAGGTGACAGCAAAGGTTGCAAGGTTTTTAGCTGGGGCAATCAGAATAAGATCCAGTATTTGACTATTGATTCGAAACCCTAAAAATGTATTTTATATAATTGACTTTTTATTTCTATTCTTTGTATATCGTATTGTTGTTTTATTGCTATGGCCGATGGTTGACGCAAATAAAGATTCATTCATTCATATGGATAGGAGGGGGTGAGGTCAGTGGAGACTCACCCTTGCCACTCTGGGAGGTCTAGTGGAGGAAGGAGGACAAGTGAACCAACCCCACAGATGAGCCTCCATATGCAATCTCAGGGAGTCCCCTCCCCCTCCGTGCAGTTAAGAGGCCCCGAGCCTGCTTAGTTTCAGCAGCCAAACAGACTTGTTCCGCAGGCCTTTGCCTCACGCAGGTAATTGGATGGAGATGCTGTTACAGACCCCCTCGCCGTTAAACAAACCTGTGATTCTATTAGGAGGAGTGGACTTTGGATAGCTGCACCCTGTCAACTCCAGCACCGTTTCAATGATTAAAAGGGCCATTTGGATATTTTGCTGGCGAGCCAGAGTGCATTTTCCCCCTTAGGTCTCCTTTTATAAACACCTCCTGGGTGTAAGTACAATGAGTGCATTATGAACCAGAGTTCAGGCCTAGTCGAGCTTCTTCCAAACAGAGCGGAGCTGTGAAGCTGGGGCCGCAGCTGAGCCCTGCTTATCGGAACAGCGCTGGCAGGATGAGCTTTTGCGTATCTAAATATTTATGCCAGCAGATGCACATTAAAACCACTTAGAAATAAATATGACTTTCTGAAAATAGAACCATCCGCAATGACATCAGGAGCTGTTTATCTTCCAGAACTGTGGGAACGGGCTCAGATAATAAAATATTTCATTGAAAAAAGATTGGGGGGGGGGGTAGAAAACTAACCTCAGATGGAGCTTTTAACGTTTATTTTGACATAAGCCGTCTGGCTGGGCCAAGTCTGCAGATAGCACTGGTTCTTCGCAAGCCAGACATTACCTTTACGTCAAACACATCACGTTGGAATCTGGAGCTGCTCTTAGGCACAATCCCAGTAGCATGCAGAGATGATTGGCGCTGAAATTACTGGTTAATTAGTAGGATTAATTGCAGCAAAACACACACACAATGACCAACCAGCATACTGCAGTAATCCAAACAGTAGGTTACCAGAGCATTGGATCACAAAAGGGAAATTATGCAGACTGCATTGCAGTCAGGGACATCTTTACCATAGTAGTGTGGCGAGCCAGGGTGCCAAGCAGTGGAGGGCGCCAGGCGGAGAGTCTAGGGAGAGTCCAGGGAGGGAAGAGCGGGGAGGCAAGTGAGGCGGAGCGGGGGCAGAGGCAGGAAGGCTCCAGGTGGTTTCCCGCAGTCCAGAGCTCTCTCCGCTGGCTCCGCAACACAACACCTCGGCTGCGTGGTGTATGCTTGCATCCCAAGCTCGGTGCATAATAAACGTGACTCTACCACCGCTCCCCCATCCACTCTACCTTGAAAGATGCCTGTGCTTGAGGCTACACACTGCAACTGCTGCCCCCAGCGCACCTCCCTCCTTCCCCTGCTTCTCCATCACCTTGCACGGAGCCTGCCTCCTCCCGCTGCCCCCACCACCTCTGCACTCTTTCACACAAACTGCGTTTCCTTCCCCTGCACGATCCCCTCTCAGTCACGGTCTCTCCTCTCCCCCCCCCCTTCCTCCCCAACCAAGGATGGCGAGACTGTGGCTGAGTGAGCACGCTTCTCTGCTGCAGCATCGCGGACAGCCCAGCTTGCTATGCCTGTCCCTGCCCTGACGAAACCCCCGCTTGCCCCCCGTGCCACCCCCATTGTGCCCAGCTGCCCTGCTCCACACCATGATCCTACCATGGGAGACGATGCCAGGATGCATGCGAGCAGCACGGGGCAGCAGCGCAACGGCGGGAGCAGCCTTTTCTAAAAAAAGGTAGACAGAAATGGGGTCTGTGTGCCGGAGGGATCTTTGCACCACAGCGCTGGATGTGCTTAAGACAGCCCTGATTGCAGTTATAAATGAAGGAGAAATTCAATTTGGTTTCCATTTCAGTTAAAACTACCTTATTCGTACTTCTCAAACCATTGTGTGAACTGAAACACAGGTAGCCTTTGAAATTAGCACTTTTCCAAATTTTGCAGTGCAGTTGTCCAACCTAATAACATGTTCAAAAATGCATATATGAAGGGAAAATGTAAATTAGAATGCACATATTTGTGAAAAACACATTACAAAAATGCATTATATTGGGGGGGAATGCCTTGCAAAATTCTGAATACAGGTTATTTTTGCATGACCTGCTCATATGCTTGGTGCCAGGAACCCGGAAGAGGAACCCGGGAAGTGGGGACCACCCTAGAGAGTCCTCCTGGCTTGTGAGGAGACCCTCCCCAGAGGTTGAAGTGGATATCCTCTTCAGGATCTGAGGAGGATGTCCTCATGAGGCACAAGGATTCCCACTTATGTGCATTTCACTTATGGGGGGCTCAAACATAATCCCAATGTAAGTGGAGAGTCACCCGTATTACATAAAACTGCATACAAGACTGACTGGGATAGCTCAGTCAGTAGAGCATGAGGCTCTTAATCTCAGGGTCAAAGCGTCGTGGTAATTGCTTTGCTGTGAAAGAGCACTGACACAACAAGCATTTGATATACAGAGGTACCTCGGGTTACAGACGCTTCAGGTTACAGACTCCGCTAACCCAGAAATAGTACCTCGGGTTAAGAACTTTGCTTCAGGATGAGAACAGAAATCGAACAGCAGCGGCGTAGCGGCAGCAGGAGGCCCCATTAACTAAAGTGGTACCTCCGGTTAAGAACAGTTTCAGGTTAAGAACAGACCTCCAGAACCAATTAAGTTCTTAAACCAATGTACCACTGTACAGCCAACTTCTAAGTTGGGTGCTAACTCTGCAAGGTTAAATCAACGTCTCTAAGGTCCTCCAGTAGATATTTCCCCCAGTCCTGCTTCCTGAACTGGATGTGCCAGGGACCATCCATAAAAAAGCACATGTTGTACCACTGCATTATTGTTCTACCCACTGCTAGTCAGCTGCCTCCACAATCACTTCTTCCTTTGAATGAAGACCCTCAGCTCCTAGAGCATAATGTTTTGGATAGCTAAGCAGGCTGAATATGTGGATATAGTCTGCGCACATACCCTGTATGGTCTCCTTGGGTGCTAGAAAGAAGCCGAGAGACCTGTGAGAGACATTGTGCAGGCAGTTGGTGGCGCTTGTTTGCAATGCTCAGTTCAGTTGCAGCACAACGGCCGGCAACGTGATTACATAAGCCAGCATGTTTTGCTTTGTTTTTGTTTTAAAACCAATGCGGTAGAAAGTTCACGTCTCCCAGCCTGGTTTTGAATGTCCGTACGGATTTGGCCTCTTTTGAGTAAGCCAGTCGTTTGCACTATGTGATTAGGGTAATCTTTACAACCACTTCTTCCTGCGTAATATCATTTTATGACCGCACCCAACCTGGAAGAAGCTTGCATGGTCAGACGGGCTCCTAATCATAGAGGGTGACGCGACGAGTCACTTTATGCGCAGAGCCATTGGCTGCAGCTTGGGAAACTTTGTAGGACTGAAGGCTCATTAAATATGAAGCCGAACCTAGTGGTTATTTCCATTTAAAATTAAAATAAAGAGGAGGGAAAAGGTTTCTGACCTAAAAGCTTACCTCTGAATCCCAGATGTTTGGAAACAGGGCTGTGCTTACTCGGTGGTAAGGAAAATACACTCCTTCCTCTATAGCACAGGCAGGGAACATGTGGTTCCGAGACATTGTTGAACTCCAGTTCCCAGCAGCCCCAGTCAATGTGACCAGTGGTCAGGGATAATGGGGGCTGTAGTTCAACAACATTGTAAGGTCACAAGTTCCCTACCCCTGCCCTAAAGCAAAGGCGGAGGAAGGGGGTGCAGTGGGTGCGCCCCCCCCGGTGTCATCCCTAAGGGGTGTGTGACATCGCCACGCCACTTCCCTGGGATGCTCGCCATGGATGGCGCCCGCTGGGATGCTCACTGAAGGTGGCTTGCCGTGCCCCCATGGGTGGCTCGCCCTGCGCCTCAGGTGTACAGCATGTACACCGCTCCGGGTGCTGGAGCAGCTAGCTCTGCCTCTGCCCCAAAGAAGTGAATTTTCAGCTCAAACTTGGGAGGGGGGGGGTGCACAAACGATTCTCTGAAATCTTTCCCCCAGCAACCAGCTTGCATTTCTCTCTCTCCTGCAAGCTGTTTCAAGGTCCTGGTGGTGTTGGTTTAGGTGGTTTCAAGGTCCATGTGATGAAGCCACTTGGTGGTGACTGTTATCTTCCTCCCCACCACACACACACACACACACAGTTGGGGATTCAGGCTTGGGCCACATCTGGAACACAGCCCTACTAAATATACCGTATGTTGCACTTTCAATATCATTAGAAAAGTGTTGCAAGCTTTTAAAAATTCCACCCTAAAAAAGACCAAAAAAAACAACCACAGAATGATTGCACCAATGGGAGCAGAATTCGCAGAAAAGGAAACTCCTGGAAAACTGTGCTCAGGTTTGCCATGGTCAGTATCTAGGTAAAAAAGGTAAAGGACCCCTGGATGGTTAAGTCCAGTCAAAGGAGACTATGGGGTGCAGCACTCATCTCCGCTTTCAGGCCGAGGGAACTGGGGTTTGTCCGCTTTCTGGATTATGTGGCCAGCATGACTAAACTGCTACTGGTGCAACAGGACACCGTGACGAGTGCCAGGGCTCATGGAAACACTGTTTACCTTCCCATCGCAGTGGTACCTACTTGAACTGGTGTGCTTTTGAACTGCTAGGTTGGCAGAAGCTGGGACGGAGCAATGGGAGCTCACCCCGCTGCACGGACACGAACTGCCAACCTTCTGATCAGCAAGCCAAAGAGGCTCAGTGGTTTAGACCACAGCACCACCTTCTCCCTGGTCAGTATCTATCGGTCTTTGAATGGATAAAGGGGAACATCTTTAAATTTCTCCTGAAAGTCCATAATGAATGAGACAGATGCACCTCACCAGGGAAGCCATCTCACAAATCGAGAACCACCACCAAGAAGGCCTTGCCATGAATCAGGGCCAACAGTCATACCACACACTGGCCCCCACCTTCTCTGTTCCAGACTTTCCTGTCTTAAGTAGACCAAAACGGAAAGAGGCTTTGACTCATAGTCACTTGAAGTACACACCTCCACACAATCAGGAGCCCTGGGCTACCAAGGTTCATGATCTCACAGATGTTTCTACTTGCATTCACATGAATGTAATGAGAACCCCCCCTTCAGACATTTTCTGCTCAGAATGGAAAGGACAGCGAGTAAGTAGATGGTCATTTGTGATGTTGCCAGAAGAGCTGGCTCATGCAACCCTGTGCTACCAACACAAATGCATATTTCCTGTTCAGACATAGTACCTAAACAGGGCCCAAGTAATTCATAATTCCAACATCCAGAGGAAAACTTGAATGTGGACTGTAGCGGCTGGTGGTGTGGTGTGGTTCTTGCTCCCCTGGCATCCCAGTGCTGCATGTTGCTGCTGGTTGCCAAGAGGGGGGTGGGATGGGCAGGTTGAGCGGGGAGCTTGGTGTGTTGTGGACACCGCAGTGGGAGCCCTGCCAGCTACTACTGAATGTGGAGAATTTCTGAAGTCTCCCAAGCTCACTCCAGAGAAGTTTGGTCCTCTGCATGGTCTCTTGTCTGTTTCCCCTCTCCCCCATGCCCCTCCTGCGCGCACACACACGCCAAATCCACTCCAGAGCATTAGGGGAAAGCCCAGAACAGATTTGGGTGGCGCACAGGAAGAGGAGAGGGAGAAGAAATCTCATTGTGCAGGCAGAAGCCCTTAACTAGGTGACTTTGCAGGATGCAACCCAGGAATTTTGTTCTCCCAGATCTAAAGGATCTCCATTCAAACATTATTTATGAGTCTCCATTAAATGTTGCCCTTTCTACCCTTTGTATTGCTTTGTCATCATTACATAACATTTGGCAGGAGAATTCTAAGCTGCACATTCAATATCTGAGCTGTAAGTGTCATTCTTGGGCACAAGGCTGTTTCATCACAACAGGAATTGCTGCCTGAGAACTTGTTTATTTGAAAAAGAAAGGTTTCCATTGTTCTATTTTTGTTTTATATATAAAAAAAGAGAGAGCTTCTTAATTTGGCTTCAGAGACACACCAGGAAGAAAGCCACAGAATTTTTGGTACAGATTATTTGCATGGCATGGATGAAACTGTTGAATCACACCACCTGCACTTAACTAAATAAACTTCATTAATCAAGGGGGAGGACTTGTTGCTTCCAAATTATTGTGATGGAAGGATCTAATTGCTAAAAATAAAAATAAAAACTCTTGACTTAAACTTGGTCCAAGCAAAATTATATTACTTTTGTTTATGCTGGTAAACTGTGTGATGGATTATACTACAGTGGTATGAGAAATACTGGGGTTCACAATTGTGTGAGATGCTCTTGTTATTACTACCATCTGCCCAGGCCCTGTGAGTTTTCATTGTACATGTTGCTGCCACAAGTTATCGCAAATGATGGAATCATCGTTTGGTTCAGATCTCATTTTCCCCTCACATTTTTCATTAAAACACGTTGCCAGAGCATTTTTAAGTATTTGTGGTCTCGCAACTCGCCCTGCAATCTAATAAAAGAAAACATATAAAGCGGGAAGGAGGGAACGACACTGTCTTCCCACAACTCTGGCACATATCTCTCCTATGAATGTGGACAAGCAACCTAACATATTGTGTGCCTGTTTCCATACCAATAAAGCACAAATGTGCTTAATATTCAACACGGCCCTGGTAAGACGCTGAATGAAATTGTAGCTTTGTTGATCTCAAGACGGAAGTCCTGAGCTCTAGATTCACAGGTGGAACACACTGAGGCCCTCATGCAACAAGGGAAATGGATGAAGAACATAGGAAGAGACCAGCTGGATCAGGACCGTAGCCCATCTAGTCCAACATCGTATGAGCATAAGAATATCATTTCCTCTGACATTTCTCCAATGAAAATAGGGACATTCTATTCAATGATCATAATCATACATACATACATACATACATAGCCTGATCATCTGACTGGGTTGCCCCAACCACTCTGGGAGGCTTCCAACATATATAAAAACATAATATTAAGAAATAAGAATTAAGAAACTTCCTTATACAGGGTTGCCTTCAGATGTCTTCTAAAGGTTGTATAGTTACTTATCTCCTTGGCTCGGGGGTAACATAACTCCATATCCTCCAACATTTCTCTGATGAAAATAGGGACGTCCTGAGGGAAAGCGAGACATCCCAGCAACAAATCAGAAACCGGGATGGCTTCTGTAAATCCCGGACTGTCTCTGGAAAATAGGGACACTTGGAGGGTCTGGAATAGAAAACATTTTCGTATGTTCTTAGAGGGAAATTGATGAAGAGCCCTGCTGGATCCGTCCAGTGACCTATCCAGTCCAATATATTGTTCTCACAGTGGCAAACCAGATCCCTGGGGGAAGAGCATGAGCAGGACCTGAGCGCAATAGCACTCTCCTCACTTGTTATCCCCAGCAGAGGCATGCTGTCCACAGCAATGAAGGTGGAGCCTAGCCATCATGGCTAGTAGCCAGATCATCCAAAAATTTGTCCTGTTATCTTTAAAGGCATCCAAGTTGGTGATCACTACTGCCTCTTGTGGGGGTCAATCCCACGCCAAGCTCTTCCTTTCCTCTGTTCTGAATTGTCCAACTTTCAGCTTCCTTGAATGGCCCCCCAAATTCCAGTATTACATGAGAGGGAGAAAACCTTCTCCCTATCCTCTGCATTCAGCAGCATACTGCCTGTGACCTAGTAACGGTTGGGGAGGGGGCACAGGCTCACCTACTCTCTGGGCAGCGAGCCTCGCTGCTGTTTTCTGAGAGGAGGTGAGGTGCAATCATAGAATTGTAGAGTTGGAAGGGACCACCTAGCCCAAATCCCTTGCAACGCTAGCAGGTTTTTTCGCCCAATATGGGGCTCGAACCCACAACCCTAAGATTAAGAGTTTCACGTTCTACCGGCTGAGGTACCCCAGAGATGTGTGGGTAGTGAAGTGGGCATGGCAGGGGCCACACCTTGCTCCACGTGCCTCACCCCTTCAAGAACCGGCAGCAACACTTGATGTTTGGAAAGCAGGTGAGCAGTGCTGGCCCACCAACCACTCCTGCCTCAGACACTGGAGACAGAGCATAGCCACGAGGGTTAGTAGCCTTCAAGAGTCTTCTCCTCCAGGAATCTGTCCAGTCCATTCAAGTTGATGACCATCACTGCCTCCTGTGGGACCAAGTGCCATAGTTTACCTATGCACTGTGTGAATAAGTCCTTTCTTCTATCTATCCCGAATCTTCCAACACTTGGCTTCATTGGATGTCCATGAGTTCCAGTGTTATTGGGGGGGGGGAGTGTTTCTCTGTCCAATTTCTCCATGCCATGTATACTGATGATTTTCTGAACCACCTCATTATGTCGTCTCCATGCTATGATCTGACACAGGGGAAGTTTTGTAGCTCAGTGGCTGACCTCATGCTTTGCCATCCCAAGCATCTCCAGGTACGGCTGAAGAAGGACCCTTGTCTGAGACCCTGGAGAGCTGCTGCCACTCAATGGAGCCAACACTGACATAGATGGACTGTTTGTCTCATCCAGCATAAACAGTCAGCTCTCCAAATAACTGGCCGATAGCGATGGGTGAATCTGCCAATTTTGACTTCTTTCAGCTTCTTATTTTTTCATCGAGACTTAAATTTGCTTCATCGTATCTCCGCTTAATTTTGTCCAGCTTTTTAAAAATAACAGCAACAACAACAAGTGATTAATATACAAAATTTAGCATGGACTTGTCGCCAACATGCACATTCTGAACAGATCCTTTGGTTGGAGAACTGCATTAAAAAAAACATAAATGCAAATTCCAATGGAGAATCACGGTGGGTAGGCTTTGTGGTCCTGATTGTGCCATGAGACCCGATTGTGCCGCTATGAGACCTGCGGGTATAGGGTGGCATACAAATTTTAATAATAATAATAATAATAATGATAATAATAATACAGTGGTACCTTGGGTTTAGAACTTAATTCGTTCTGGAGGTCTGTTCTTAACCTGAAACTGTTCTTAACCTGAGGTACCACTTTAGCTAATGGGACCTCCCGCTGCCGCCACGCAGCTATCGCCCGATTTCTGTTCTCATCCTGTAGCAAAGTTCTTAACCCGAGGTACTATTTCTGGGTTAGCAGAGTCTGTAACCTGAAGCGTCTGTAACCTGAAGTGTTTGTAACCTGAGGCACCACTGTAATAATAATAATAATAATAATAATAATAATAATAATAATAATAATAATAATAAATCCAAGCCCACACTTCAGTATAGAACAGGGTTTCTCTAACTTGAGTCTGCAGCTGCATTTGGACTATAATTCCCATCATCCCTAGCTAGCAGGTCCAGTGGTCAGGGATGATGGGAACTGTAGTCCAAAACAGCTGGAGACCCAAGTTTAGGAAACCCTAGTCTAGAATCATTGAATCATAGAATTGTAGAGTTGGAAGGCACCCAAAGGGTCATCTAGTGCATCCCCTGCAATGCAGAAATAACTTTTCATTGCTGTGCTACAGCTTGCTCATCAATCTCTTCTGTTTTGTAATACATACCATAATTATGAGGGTTTATGTGTTGACCATGGAATGCTATGTCTCAACTCATCAGGAAATGGATGCATGCAACTCTGACTAAGAATTATACATTCTTTGCATGCAGAAGGTCCAAAAGTCAAACTGAGACCCAGGGGAGCTGCTGCCTGTCAGAGTAGACATTATTGGGCTACACGGACAAGTAATCTAACCAGGTTTGAGAACTTCCTATGGTGTTCCCAAGACAGTGCTCACTGTATGGAAAAGGAATTGCTCGATTCTATCTTTTGTGGGACACTCACACTTTTCTTTGACTTTAGTTAGAGCAGAATCCTGACTACTCCTCCCCACCACTGGGGCTTTGTGGGGTGATACGACCATATCTATGTTCCTGCCGCTGCCATGAGATGATGGCAATGAAACCAGCTCATGATCTGGGCCAACTCAGTGCCTCCCTGCCTCTGGAATGCCCTGTTTAGGAGCCTTCTACTGATTTCCACCAGAATTGAACCCACCAACAAGTACTCCAAACCTCTGGCACATTTGGTAGGTCAGAAGGTGGAGTATAGCGACAATTTACTGATGCTGTCATCAGTGCCTAGCAAGCGGCTGGCTTCCTTGGCAGAACTCGGCAGAGGAACACCTCTGCCTAATCCACACACCCCAGCCTGCCATAAGCGTTTTTTTTTTTTTTTTTTGTTTTATTCCACTGCTAGTTATCTGTAGTAAACTTTCTGTCCCACGATTTCATTTCCAAACAAAGGTGCTCAAAATAAGTCAACAAAGAGACACACACCCCAAAATACAGTCAGTTAAGAGAGCCATTAAGAGACCCAAATAACACAGAGAGTTAACTCCTCCCCATCCACTGTTGGCATAAAACCCCAGACTGAAAGTGCTAGGTTACTCCATGATTCTCCACTGTGGCCTGCAGATATATTTTAGTATATAGAAGAACAAGAAGAAGAGTTTGGATTTGATATCCTAAGGAGTCTCAAAGCGGCTAACAATCTCCTTTCCCTTCCTCCCCCACAACAAACACTCTGTGAGGTGAGTGGGGCTGAGAGACTTCAAAGAAGTGTGACTAGCCCAAGGTCACCCAGCAGCAGCATGTGGAGGAGCAGAGAATCGAACCCGGTTCACCAGATTACAAATCCACTGCTCTTAACCACTACACCACACTGGCTCTCTATAGTATCAAAAGCTGCCGAGAGATCTGCTACAATCCACAGGATTGTATTTAGCTATCATTCTTCGGCTGACGATCCATCTTCCGAAATAATCAAAGCAGGATTGATCCCTGCACCACATTTTTTTTTAATTATATTTGGAGGATCATATATTAAATCCTCCTGGGCCTATCAACAATCATCAGAGCTGTGAAAGGCAGACACATCTTCACTGAAGAAATCCTGGATTTATATATTTATGCAATTGTTGTTTTTATTTTTTAAAGGAAGACAGTTGTGCAACATTGCGGACATCGTCTTAATTGAAGCTGTCCCTATGTTCCAGCCATGAGGTTTAACCGAAAACAGCTTTGGGGATATCGTGGTGTAGGGAGTGGGGGAAAGCAAAATGTCCTGATTGCATTGGGACTATATTAGCTGCAACGCTGTCTCAGCAGCTGGCCCACAGGCCTTTGAAAGCAGAGTTATTCCAAGAACTATATAAATAAACAGAGACCTTGGGAATTTTTATTCGTCCAAAAAACCTTCTTTGCCAAGCCAACCATTACCCAAAGTTTCTCTGAATGTGTGCCTCATATGTAGGGTACTTGACACAGAGGATGTGATGACTGTTTGCCTGTGCCAAATTCTTTAGACAAAGATCTGGCAAACTCTCATTCCAAGGTGGGCGGATTTTCCAAGGTCTAAACTCTCAGTCATTACTCAGTTAATTCTAATTGGGAGGACTCTTTTTTTTTTATTGCTCCTACTGTCCATCAGATATGTTTCTTACTCTGAAGTCAGTGGACCTCTGCTGTGAATGCATGTCTGGGGGTGGGGTGGCGGGTGGCACTGTATCGATATAAATTTCCAGAAAAAGATTTCACATTTTTCTGATTCTCAGTAATCTAAACTCAGCATATTTCTGTAGCTTTTTGAATCAAACAGCTTGCAGTTTCCATGTGTTTCTGCTAGGCGTCACTGATCTCACCTGGGAACTAGAAATTCAAATGGTTCCCCCCCTCCTTTTCCTGCTAGGAGGAAAACAAAGACTCGTATCCAAAAATGTGTTTTGCCACCTGGCCACAGGTTACGGGGCAAGAGCAACATGTGGGCTGCTGTTATTCCAAGTGAAGTAGCCATGCCACTTCTAAGAATATTGGTTTTGTTGGCATCCGTCTGTCACGAGAGACAATGGAGTTAGCCTCCAGGGGTGCAGTCAAACCGCTGCGCTGGCAGCTCCAAAGTGATCTCTCTGGGGCACAAGCCTGGACAGTGTATATGGAAGTCCTGGGCTGCCCAGACAACAAGACCCCCCTCTAGAATTTGCTGATGTGCTCCAAAGAAAAACAGAGAAATACACTTGGCACCAGCTTGGCTACAAGAGTTGCCAGAAGGAGGCGTACAAGATGCCACCCAACTGTCTTAAGGATTCCACTCTGGATATGTGTAGGTTTTACTCCTTAGGCCTTTCTTCTCTCAAATATAGTCTCATCCGCTCAGTCTACCAGGACTTGTCTTCACATGCAGGGGAAGCCCCTAACTCACTGAAGGTTTGAGACCCATCAGCTACCCTCGCCTCTAAAAAACACTGAGCCAAAATATATTTCCCCTCCCTCCCCCTAAAAACAACAACTCATTGACAGGTTACGTGATGGCTCATTTATATACCATGTTTTGGACCAAACAGCATATTAATATAAATAAATACCATACATTTAAGGCACTATGATAAAACTTTAAACAGTCATGGCTTCTCCCAAAGAACTCTGGGAGCTGTAGTTTGTTAAGGGTGCTGAGAGTTGTTAGATGGTCACTATACCCCTCCCAGAGCTACAGTTTCCAAAGTGGTTTGACAAGCAATGCCTCTTCACAGGGGACCCTGCTAGATTTGTGGATCCAAGGACAGGACCTTTTTCGGTGGTGGCCCCATACCTTGGAATTTCCTCCAGGAAAGTACAGATGGTTTACTCATGGCTATTATTTTAGGAGAACTCTGGATACTCCCCCCCCCCACCTCCAGTCTGTATTTGGTTAATATGTTGTACTTGAAAAGGGCAGTGGTAGAAATTGCTGCTGTGTGTTTTAATTAATGGTTTCGTCATTTGCTGTATTTATGGATTCTCTGATGCTTTTATGTTTGTTTTCTTTAAAATGTGTTGTGGTTATGCTGTGCTCTGAAAGGTGCTAGGGATGTGCTCATTCAATAAATGTTGCATAACCTCCAACATTTTGTAAGAAAATTTTGAGACAACCCCTCCCCCCCCCAGCATCCCTCATCTCCGTTGCTCGCTGCCTCCCTGCCGCTGACCCCTTCCTTGCCCACCCACTCACCTCTACCTTCCCTCCCCTCTCTTCCCTTTGCTGTCTTCAGCTTCCTGCTCAGCAGCCTAGATCAGCCTCAGGAAGGTTGTCCTAGGCCCCATAGCCATGGGAGACACAGCACGACCTAGAGCAGCCTCAGGGAAAATTGGAGCATCCCAGATTGGGACCAGAAGCTGTGGCAGCTTCTGTAAATTCGGGATGTCCCGATTAAATCAGGACACTCAAGGGCTCTGTTGTTTTTGGCACTTGTTTGTCTCGAGAGAAAATGGAAGTGTGCACCTTCAGGGGTCAAGTCAAAAAGTTAGAGAGTCACAGTGTCTGCTGTGGCTATAGAGACCAATACAGGAGAGACATGTTTTGTTGCAGCTGGGGCAGAAGAAGGCATCCGGTTGTGCTGCTCAAGATGCACCACGGCGTTTCTTCTCTCTATGCTCCTTCCAGCAGCCATTCCTCCTCTAGTCACTGCTGTGGGTAGATGACCTGAACATCAGTCTCCGGGCACTGTAGTTGTCTGTTGCCAGCCTTCATGTCATGTTTGCAAACTTCTTTCTAACAGAGAGTTGCTCTGCTAACAGGCCTGGTGCCTGGGGACAGCTCCCCTCAGAGCATATCCTTGGGGATCCTGCCACTCTGAGTACACGACCATTAATTCATATGCCTAAATGTAGTAAATGCATGTCTGCAGCTGCCTTATTTTCCAGGTAAGGATGCTGAGGGCTGGGGAGGGTTAAATCTTTCTGAGTCAAATATCATCCCCTCCTCTGCCCTCTAGACAGAAAATAGATAGCTGCAATTGCTCATTTAAAAGCTTCTGGCCAGGCTTCTTAAACAGTCAATCTTGGTCAGTTCTATCTGGTTTGCACATGTGTTTCCTGTTTTTCTTCTAAATTCTATACCGTTCAGGGACCTGGGGAATGAGAGTCCAGGATTTTCCTGAAAGGAAGGGCCGTTTTGTTCATTATTGCCTTGGGAATGTGTTAAAGTTTAGCATGTGTACTGCAGGCAACACACCGCTTTTCCAAGGGCAGTAATCAGCTTTGCTTGTTAAATAAAAGAAAAAAGAGGTACAGCCTAAAGGAAGGCAATAATCGGAATGTTTCTTTTAGATGTTGGCATTATCGACCCAAGATCCTTTTTTACTTTAACACTCATGGCCTGCCAAAACTAGCAGGGATTTCGTGAAATGAAAGCAAGGCTCTTAAGTGCATAACCAAAGAAGGTTTAGTCAGTGGTAGATAAGGGGTGGTTTCCAAAGTCTCGTCATCTGAATTTATCCTCCAGATTTTGGCGTTTCAAATGACGCGGTCTCGTTTCAAAAGCACAATGATAGGGTTGCCATACGTCCAGGAATTCCAGGACATGTCCTCTTCTGGGGGTCCTCCATGCCCATCCGGGGGGGGGGGGGTCGTACATTTTAAAGCAAATGTCCTGTATTTTGGGATTTAAAAAATAATAATTGTGTGTGGGCAGCTCTGGTTCAGGTTTGGACTCAGACTACTGCCGGATTTATGTATAAGATAAACAAGCTATAGCTTAGGACCCCACTCTCTTTGGACACCCCCCTCAAAAAAGGGGAAAAACTGAATGTACATTTCCAACACTTAAGATAAAAAACAAATAAAATAAAACCTACATAAAGCAACACTGTTTCATGTTATGGAGGCTCCTATTTGTTATGTGCAAATGGCTTTAGATACATATTAGGTCCATAAATTACCATACAGCATATATTCAACACAAAAAACAGCCACAATTTGTTGTTGACAAAGGACAGCTGGACATATAAAGGGCCCCATTACCTTCAGTAGCTTAGGGTCTCATCAAATCTAAATCCAGCCCTGGCTCAGATGACCCAGGCTCTGGCTGTGGCTCTAGTGTGGGTGGCTTGGGCCCGGCGGCAAGGGGCTAGCAGTGGTTGCCCTTAAAAAGTTGCTCAACAACTTTTTGTGTCCAGATTTTTATCTCTTGAAATATGGCAAATCGGGTCTTCCCTCAAAGAGGGCATGTGTTGCGGTGTGACCTGGCAACCAAACCCTTTGTTGTGGGTGGGATCGTTTGGATAGCCACAACACCCTATTGGTAGGTCCCTCACTGCTGGGAGCAATCCAACCAATGGGAAGCAAGTAAAGGACATCGAGGGACCTTTCTAAGCCCATTCATGTGTACCTGAGCTTCCTCTTGGGGCTATTGCATCGGAACACCCGCCCACCTCTCCCTATATTTAGGGCTTGCGCTTGACCTTGCTATGCCGTCGTGTGTCTCCTGTCGTTGGGACAGGGGCACGGCAGGAATTTTCCCCACTTGGCTGATTGGATGTTGCCATTTGGGTTTCGACTGCCGCGTAGCAAATCGTCACAACTTGTAAGGTTGCGGGTAGGCTCTGGTTCAGGTGATAGGGATGGGAGAAGGGTCTCGCCATCCCTATGTGAAGGGTATTCCGGTAAAGGAATCCAGGGACTCAATGGTTTCGTCAACCCTGAGAGCGGTTGTGCCTGTGCCAGAGTCCAGGGGGACATCCGGGTGGAGGACTAGCGGGGTCCCACTTTCCATTGTCCCTGGTGTTCACCCTTGGCTGACCTATGATAGATCTCTAGGTCAGTGCTGCCTGCAAGGGTGCAAACCAGAGCCTATGCAACCACTCACTTGATTGTAATCAATAAAGTTGTGGCCTAAATTTTGCCAAAAACCAAACCAAAATTTGAGTCTTGACTGAATTTATATCTAGGGGATGGTTAAAAGGTCTAAACACGCAACCCTACCAATGTCTCAGAAACATTTATTTAGAGATTTATTCGTGTATGCTACTACAGCAGCAAAAATGTTAGTTGCCCAAAAATGGAAAGAAGAAGTCCCAGTAAAGGAAGAACGGATACAAAAATTTATGGAATATGCAGAAATGGCGAAATTTGCCAGAAGAATAAGAAATCAAGATAACAAACTTCTTTTTATATAAAAGAATGGAAATGGTTTATTGACTAAATTGTAAACAGATAAAAAACATCAGCAGGATTACTGTAATAACCTGCAGTTTCATAAGAGTATATATTTGCAGTAGATAATTAAATGAGCAAGTTAAATGAATTTGGATACACAGAAGATATTAAAAAATAAATTTAAGGAACCACAGAAAGAGGGGGAAGGAAGGAAGTCAGATTTTGAAATGTTAAATTGATTGTAAAACTAATGAAATGTATAAATTTGAAAAGCATAAATAAATTTTTTTAAAAAAAACCAGCATAGAGGGAAATAATCCATTTAAACATATTCCTACAGCATACAAAATACAGCCATAGGAAGCTTTTAGTAGCACAACAAAGCATAGAACAAAATGGTCTCAGTCCATCAGAGGCCTTGGGGAAAGTGAAATCTGTAGCTAGTTCCAAAAAGAAGAAGAAAATTATTTAATAATAATAATAATAATAATAATAGTAACAGGAAAATAAGAAGCCATGCCCACTTTGACCACACCCACTTTGACCTGGCCCCTCCCACCAGTGGCCTGAAGGCCCTGGGTGGTGGTTGGCCAAGAGGAATGTTGTTCTCAGGCCAAAAAAATCATCCCTACTCTTCTTTGATGTAAGGCAAAATCGTATACTCAATGTACTCACATTATAAACTACATTAGCCTATTTTCACTCTAGTAGATGTGGCTACAACATTAATATTTGTACAGTCCTTTGGCTATTTCCTTTTGTTCCACATAAGGGATCCACAGACACATCCACATCCTCAATGAATTTATGTTGGCAAACGTCCCTTTGCAACAAATGGGCTGTTTCCAGGAGAGTAAATTTCATTTCATGGACCTTGCTCCTGATTCTGGCCACTTGGTTGCCTTCTATAAAGAACTAGCACCAGGTTCCTGAGTTTTAGGGCAAGGATTGTAGTTCAGGCTACGGATTTGGCATTCGAGAAATTAAAAAACAAACAAATAAATAAATAAATAAACCCCAGCGGATAAATGAAGTAATTCACACAATCTCCTGAAATAATCCCAATTTTTGAAAAAAGAGATGTTATTTTATTGAATTCATTAGGTAACTAGTAATTTGCTGCTGTCACTGCTTATGGAAAATATGACTTGCTCTCCTCGTTTATTGGGTTTTAAAGAAAAGCCTGTGCAAAATGGGAAGCAAAAGACGCTTTTCAAAGTTTGGAAGTTCCAGCATGCCAGGAAAAATAAAATAAAAATAAAATCTTTGTTTATTTATTGCTAATTACAGAAGCATCTTTATTGGATGTGGGCCTCAGTTATATTCCGATACAGACATTGGATTTTGCCAGCAGAAGAAAGACTGAATTGGGTGCTACACACAGATTTCATGGAGGTGAAAAGTACAAATTGAGAGCCAGGGCTGTGTTCTCCCGTTAGTGATGACCCGTGTAAAGCAGGGGGGGGGAAGAGAATGGGTGCTATTAATGATGCTCTGAAATGATCCTGTTACCTGGATTGGGATTTTCAGCCCATTTCTTGCAGCTGGATCATGGCAAGGGTGTCATTGAAGGGGTGACCATTGAAGGGGTGACCATTGAACCCAGATGTCTTTAGTAGTAGTAATTTACATTATTGAGGTTTAAGATTTTGGAGCTTTAATTCATGCTTTAATTCCTTTGTATGTTTTAATGTTGCAGTCAGCTTTCTAACCTATATGGTGAAAAGCCAGAATGAAAATTTTAAATAAATACATAGGGGTGTTTCATTATTGGAAAACAGTGCGCAATGTGCTTTTGGGAATTGTTCTCGGCTAATAGTGCTCCGCAGTGTGGTTTGCAATCACGGAATCATAGAGCAATAAAACATTTTAAAACAAAATAACTCCAACTTTCTAAAAATCAGTCTAAGATGGAAGTCGCCAGCATTACCCCCAGTGTTCTAGAGTAGCCTCCATAGGTTAAGCTAGAAGAAGTGAGTCTTTAAAGCCTGTTTGCAGCGCACACACACACACACACACAGAACTTACAAATTAAGTTGGGCAAAAGTAGGCTCCCAGATTTCGCCACCCTTCTTGCAGGTGGCATAATGTGTGAATTTTGCTTAACATTCCCCAGGGCAGAGAGTGGAGAGTGCCATCTATAGTATAACAAAACTATTTTTGGTTTGCATTGGTCAGTGAACAAAGCAACGAGTTAATAAAAGGGGGGTTGGAAGGGTAGGGGATAGCCATTGCTTCTTTTACCGATATTAAAATATTATTATAACAACAAACAACAACAACAACAACAACAACAATTTATTTGTACCCCGCCCATCTGGCTGCGTCATCAGGGATGGGAAACCCTTCCAGATGTTGTTGGACCCCAGCCTCCAGCTGCTCCAGCCAGCATGGCCCACGGTCAGGGAATATGGGAGTTACAGTTCCTCTATATCCTCTGATTCTCTAGTACGTTTCCCAGTTCCTCTCCTCTTATCAGCAGGGCTGCGCGGTTGCTGAGTCATCTCTCTCTTCACACAATCGCCTCAAAGCTTCAAGGTCAGTAGATATCTCCCACAATAACGAAAGGAATCCCCCTAATTAGTAAACTAAAAATGCTAAAAAGTGCTATGGAGTGCCTAAATTTTATCCAGCTTCTATGCTCATTAAAACAGTCTTTAAAAGATAAAAACAGAGAGCTCACGCTGACTAGGTGCTGTTCGCCATCTTGCTGCCCCGGAAGCCAGTTCAATGATGTTTGGAGGGCATCCCCTGATAGCGTTGTCATCTATTCCTAGAAAAATGTGAGCACCCTTTTTGGGAGAAAAGCATGCTGGTGGCTGCTGAGGAGGAGGAGGAGGAGGCAGATCTAACTTCCAAGGAGCATGCCATAGCAGGTAATGTTTTCCTTGGAGGTTTGATCTGCTGCCCCTTTGATTCCTGTCACCTGAAGCAATCACCTCACCTTGCCTCATGGGTGGGCCTGGCCTGCTGAGCGCTCACCAAAACTCCCTCTCGTGTTTACCCAAGCAGCTTCCTCCGCCATGTGCTGGTTTACAACAGGCAGGGAGCTTTTCCTTGGTGTGTTTTCTTACAAGCACGTCAACTATTTATTACCATGTTTTAAGACAAACATTTGCAATGCGGCTCACAAATAATTAAGCGGTTTAATTCCTTTTCAAAATAGAACAGTAAAACCATATTAAAGCAGCTCAAACCCATTTAAGAGAAAATTGCAGCGACAATAAAATCAGAATCAACAATAGCACATAAACACACAATTGTTTCCCATTAATTTCAGAGGTCTGGTAGAATAAATTAAATTAAAAAAACATGTTGCACAATGGCCTTGTATACTTTGCAACTCAGGGGCAGGCTGCTAGCAAAAGCAGAGCTTGCTGAAAAGTCTCAGTGTTGTCATGCTAACTGGTTGCAGAAGCCGATCATTTGCCTCTGAGCTCCTAAGGCAAGTAGATCCCTGGCAGTGTTTGAAAATGTATGGTGTTGTCTACTCGCAAAGGGCTTAGGCTACATACAATATGTGTCTACTCAGAAGCAAGTCCCAATTAATTCAATGGGGCTTACTCCTAAGTAAGTGAAGTTAGGATTTCAGCCTAATTAGACTCTATGGGCAGGATTGAAACTAATGTCCCCGTGCTTGTGTAATGCCCCCCGTGCACCCCCAAAATTGGTGGATGACACCTGCACTGGGAGTAGGCATGGAGGGGAACATCGATTCAGTGCACTTTTACAGGCAAAGCTACCTAATTCACACTTCCTGAAGCAATACAAGAACCAAAACACAAGTCATCCTTCAAAATTCGCTGTTCTCCGAATTTTGCAATGCAGTTCTCCAGGTAAGTAATGTATACCAAAATGCCCACACCAGGGTAAAGTGATCTGGACTGCTTTTCCACTCAAGCCATTCCTTAGCAATAAAGCAGTATCCAGCCCTCTCTGTTCAGGTTTGCAGCTTTTCCCTTCTGATTTCAGCTCACTCTTCTTTCTGCTCCAACTACAGCTCTTAAATGCAAGCCTATGGCCCCTGGGAGGCTATCTGAAGGGAAACAATATTTTGCAAGGAGATGTTCTGGGGGTGTGGCAGGGGCTGGTCTGTGGAGGTTTTATCAGTCCAGAGCAGTGTGTAGTTAAATTATGGAGCTCGCTCCCACAGAAGGCAACGATGGCCAACAACTTGCCTTTAAAAGAGGATTAGACAAACTGAAGGGATTGTACACAGATGGTGGTGATGGCTGGTTGATGAAAGACCCTGTGTGAGAGGCAGGGAAGGGACGATCTCCCAAGGTGGGAGGCTGGGGAAAGAAAGAGAATTTCCCAGGTGAGAGCTGGGAGCTGGCCACCCCTTCTGTGTGAGACAGAATCAATCTACCTGTGAGAGAGGGCTCTGCATTCTTCTTCCTGTTTTTTGTTTGTTTGTTTAGTTTTTTATTGTGTTGCATTATGAAAAGCCTCAATAAAATCTTATTTTTTTAAAAGGGAGGAATAGACAAATTCAAGGAGAAGGCTGCCAAAGGCTTCTAGCTACAACGGCTATATGCTACTTCCACTGTAAAAGGCAGCTGGGAATCACAGGTGAGCAGAGTACTGTTGCACTCATGTCTGGCTTACAAGCTTCCCACGAGTGTCTTGTTGGCTACTGTGAGAACAGAAAGCTGGAGCCTGGGTAGCTCAGTTGGTTGGAGCATAGTGCTGATAAACCCAAGGTTGCAGGTTCGATCCCCATATGGGATGGCTGCATATTCCTGCGTTGCAGGAATTTCGACTAGAATATCCTCAGGGTCCCTTCCAACTCTATGATCCTATGACTAGGTGGCCTATTGGCCTGATCCAGCAGCCTCACAACAGCCTTTGGGTTTCCTTGCCACACCTCTGAAACGAGGAAGCAGGGAGAACATCACCCTTCGAGATGACATATTTACTTGCCTCAAGCTGACACACTGCTATTGCCCTCGATTTTTTGGTTACGGGCTTCACCGGAGGGACGCAATTGGCTACTGAGAGAAGCAGCATGCTGGACTAGATGGGCCTTTGGTCTGATTCAGCAGGTCTATTTTCATGTTCTTAAGACCTTATTATGTGCCCAACCTTTGCAAATTTCTACCTGTCCCGCTATGTCATTGTTTTTATCGCCTTGGCTTTATTGGATTTGTTATGTTATCTAACTCTGGGAACTTTGCCGGCTGAAGAGTGGGGTATTAAGTTTATTATATAAACCAACCAACCAAATAAATAAATCTCTCGCTATCTCGCTCAGCTAATCTCCCATAGCAATTGAGAAGAGGAGGAGGAACCGGGGTGTGGGTGTGTAGGAAATCAGAAAAGGGGCAAAAAGCCAGCCAGCTTGGCAACTCCTTCCATCCACTTGAACAACGAGCTATCCTTTTTTTCTTTTTTTCTATATTTACAATATATATATTTCTTGATGCATGCCCTATTGGTTTTATAAATTGTCCACACACAAAAGAAATAAACGTACCGATGCAAACTGCAAATAAAATACTGCACATCAGCAAAGCATGTCAGTTCACAAGACCAGATTTATGTGGGTAAAACCAAAAAATTTAAAAAAAATAAGAAAAGAGGAGAAGGGGGCATTCTAAGAGGGAAGAAGGGAACGCAATGACACAGCCCATAGGACTTACACCCCCATCGTTCAGCCCTGACATTGAGGTCCAGCTCCAAGGGCCTTCTGGCAGTTCCCTCACTGCAAGAAGTGATGTTACAGGGAACCAGGCAGAGGGCCTTCTCCGTAGTGGCACCCGTCTTGTGGAATGCCCTCCTATCAGATGTCAAGGAAATAAAAAATTATCTTTTAGAAGACACCTGAAGGCAGCCCTGTTTAGGGAAGTTTTAATATTCTGTTGGGAGCCAACCAGAGTGGCTGGGGAAAGCCAGCCAGATGGGCAGGGTATAAATGATTAACAACAACAACAACAACAACAACAACAACGTATCATGCAAATAGCTATCAATAGGGATGTTTTCAGTGTATATCCATTTCCTCTTGGTTTTAAAGTATCTCTGTGGGGGGTTTTCTGTGTTCATTTGGTTGTAAGTAGCTTTGTGCTGCCTTCAGAAGATAAAGTGACTAACACATGCAATAAATAAAATAAAGAAATTAATCCCAGATCCCAGAATAAAATATTGGGGCCAGTTTACCTGCAAGATCACCTTGCCCCATACACGCCCACACAACTGATTCGATCCGAGGAACTGAAACTGTTATATGATACTCGTTCCACATTTGTAAGTAATCGAACTTGTGGTATTGCAGCAGCCAGACTTTGGAACTCCCTGCCTATTGACATTAGGTAGGTACCTTCACAGTGTTCTTTCCCATGCTCACTTAAAACATTTTAAACATCTGCTTAAAACATCCAGACATGTATAATTTCTATGTGTTTTTCATTTCCGCTACTGTTGAGTTCATCTTTTAAATACCTTTTTAAACCCACGATTTCAATGTTTTATTTTATATTTTTGTTTGGAGGTTTTCTTAAAATCAAGCGGTTTATAAAGTTTGTGAAATTCACAGGGGGGTGGGCTGAAATTTCGGTTAATGCAGCTGTGCAGCACATGTGGTTTTTTTTGTTGTTGTTGTTCTTGTTTTGGAAAGCCGTATCCATGCTGCTTGGCAGTCTCACGTGAAACAAAACAAACAAAACGAAAATGCTGGCAAGTATTCTTAAAAGCCTTCCCCTACCTCCCCACACCCCTAAGGCAACAGTCTGCCCGATAAACAAGCTTTCAGAACATGAGAACCTAAGGCAAACATCGAGTCCAGCATCCCGTTAGGAGATAGTAGACTTGTAATCTGGGGAACCGGGTTGCATGTCGATATCCCGATCCCTCCCGTGAATAAAGACACAAGACACCATAGATAAGGTTAAAGTGGAGAATGAAAGGCCACAACTTTATTGGTTCCGGATGTTGAGCGGTATTGGCTTTAGGCATTGGATCTAACTAGACTATATCCGACTCCAGTACGACGTGCTGGCAGTCCAGGAAGGGATAACCACTGTTGAGTGAGCCCTTGCTGCTGCACATCAGCTAAGGACTCACCCTGTGATCACCGATCTGGGGCGTGCCTTAGGCCCTCACCACCCACGGCTCCGGACACGGACACGCCCCCCGGACTCCTTTACGAAGTACCCTTCAGCACTTGGGGGGAGGTGTTGGCCCGTCCTCCCCCCCACCTCCTAACCTTCCTGACCTTATCCAATGCCTAACCGCCAAACCAAAGTTGTGACGAGTTGCTACGAGGTAGGCGAAAAAACCACAAGGCGGAGCCAATTTGCCAGGTGGAAAAATTCCTACCTGGCCCCTCAACGGCGACCAACCGTGGCCCATAGCAAGGTCAAGGAAAACCTAACCTAGAGGGAGGGTGGGAAGGGGAAAGCTGAACGATCAGGAGCCCAGGGAAAAGAGGGCGAGCTCTGGCTGCGGACCCACTTAAGTGCAGTGGGCACGCCCTAGCCGGCTGCGCCGGTTGGCCAGCCGGCTGGGCACCGCACCCAGAGCTCCCCCAATAGCGCCAGGGGATGCAAGCATCCCCTGTGCACGTGGAGGGCTCGTGCTCCACTGCAACCCCCCCTCCTTTCTAAGGGCGGAAGGGGCTTTGCATGTCGATATCCCGATCCCTCCTGTGAATAAAGACACAAGACACCATAGATAAGGTTAAAGTGGAGAATGAAAGGCCACAACTTTATTGGTTCCGGATGTTGAGCGGTATTGGCTTTAGGCATTGGATCTAACTAGACTATATCCGACTCCAGTACGACGTGCTGGCAGTCCAGGAAGGGATAACCACTGTTGAGTGAGCCCTTGCTGCTGCACATCAGCTAAGGACTCACCCTGTGATCACCGATCTGGGGCGTGCCTTAGGCCCTCACCACCCACGGCTCCGGACACGGACACGCCCCCAGGACTCCTTTACGAAGTACCCTTCAGCACTTGGGGGGAGGTGTTGGCCCGTCCTCCCCCCCACCTCCTAACCTTCCTGACCTTATCCAATGCCTAACCGCCAATCGAGCCAAAACATTTGGCTCGCCGCCAATACCCTCACACCCGTAACCAATATCTAATACCTAGTATAATATCCGCTAACCACACATCATTTCCCGCATCTGATAAGTGTACACCATCATTCCTGTACAAAGCCGTTTCGTTGAATTTTATAGCGGGGTGAGCAATGACCCGACCCCCCAGCGCAACCACACGGCGGGCCACCGCCTTCTCCAACAGCTTTCTGGCTCTGTTCACCGCAACCGGGCAACTGCGATCACGCCAGACACTCCGCTCCAGCAGCGAAGACCATAAAATGGTCATATTTGGGTAAGCAGCCAACAGTTCATCAAAGTCCATGAAAATTTTCCACTGTAAGTCCACGCCTTTGCGATAAGCCAAATCGTTTTCGCCCATCTGCACAACCAAAGCATCAGGTGGGCCATGCGCTGCAGCCCTGGTCTTCACCGCAGGGAGGAACTCATCCCAACGCATCCCTCTCCTGGCCAGCCAGGAAATGTCAACCCAAGAAGGCAGCCTGAGGTTGCGACCCAACCACGGTGGAAGGCACGATCCCTGGCCCAGTGTACGATGCTATGTCCCACCATCCAGATTCGCATGCGACGGCTTCCTGAAAGAGGTGCAAGAAAGGGGTACTGAGTACATTGTGCAAGTGAACAGGCTAGCAGGTGCATGAGGTAATCACATGTTGTTTCGCAAATAGCGCTTGTATGCTTTAGACTTCCACCGACCCAGGTCTTTTATCCTCTCCACTGATAAACCCATATGCATGGCTGTTGTTGCTGCTCCAATTCGAAAAGAGTGTGCCGCAAATTTAGAAGGGGAGAGACCGCATGCTGCGACCGCTTTTCTCAAGACCCTCGTGAACTGCAGACGAGTCAATAATGATCCATCCTGATGAATCAGTAGGGGGCCCGGTGATGGAGGTCTGATCAGGAGCCCAGGGAAAAGAGGGCGAGCTCTGGCTGCGGACCCACTTAAGTGCAGTGGGCACGCCCTAGCCGGCTGCGCCGGTTGGCCAGCCGGCTGGGCACCGCACCCAGAGCTCCCCCAATAGCGCCAGGGGATGCAAGCATCCCCTGTGCACGTGGAGGGCTCGTGCTCCACTGCAACCCCCCCTCCTTTCTAAGGGCGGAAGGGGCTTTCGTGTCTCCACTCCTCCACATGCAGCTGCTGGGTGACCTTGGGCTAGTCACACTTCTCTGAAGTCTCTCAGCCCCACTCACCTCACAGAGTGTTTGTTGTGGGGGAGGAAGGGAAAGGAGAATGTTAGCGGCTTTGAGACTCCTTTGGGTAGTGAAAAGCGGGATATCAAATCCAAACTCTTCTTCTTCTTCCCGTTCTCACAGTGGCCAACCAGATGCCTGTGTGAAACCAGCATGCAGCACAAAGCAATTGGCACTCCTGAGCATCATTGCCTCTGACTGACCAGTGCCAGCAAGGCTAGAAGAACCATTAAAATGCTCTGCTTCCCCCTTGGCCTTGAATAACAAAACAGAAAAGCTTCATATTCCAAACCGCCAACTGGGGCAGAAGTTGTGTGACCAATTCTCCAGCACTTCCTTGAAGGGAAATCTGATAACAAGACCTGGCTATCTCAACTGAAGAAGGAACGAAAGATAGCATTTAAAAGCTGCACTGGGCCATTTGTTCATTACTTAATATGCGGTTCCAGCCTTGAGTGCACGCGGGCCTAATGACTTCCTTCCTCCTTCCCAGCAGTAATTCATTCCCATGCAAAATCAGATAGCGGGCTCGGGGGGCCATGGTCTAATACACACTGCACCTGTGATGTTATCCGTGACCCTAATTACAGATGTTCCAACATAAGGAAGCATTTGGATTTCCCCCCCTCTTCAAAAGAGGTTTTGGAAGATGCAAAGAAGTTAGCGTTTCTGTCCCGTCCCGTCCCATCCCCCGCACCATAATATATTGTTGCCACATGAGCACTTGGCTTGCTCACTTGTTCCATCTCACTAGGGGCTTGCAAGCGACAGAGTTACCACCAGGGACAAGCCATAGACAGCTGTCAGAGGCAGACCAGAAGCTGTGCCAGGGACTCGTAGCTGGAGGAACGAAGTCAAGAGCTAGAGCCAGACTTTATACTCCTTCCCGTTTAGGAGGAGCCAATGGCCAGAGTCATGGATCCCAGCACTTTGATCCTGTGAAGCATATCTAGGTGTAGCAGTTTCTGTTGCTGCATGCCCTGCCCTCTATTCCAGTCTTCCTCAACTTGGTACCCTCCACACGTTTGTTGGGCAAATGATCATCCCTGATAATTGGGCAGTTGAGCAAGGCTGTCCTATTCTCTGTGAAAAGGAGGTCAGAGAAATTCTGCTCTGTCCCATCAAGATAACCATAAAGAAGGAGGAGGAGGAGGAGGAGGAGGAGGAGGAGGAGGAGGAGGAGGAGGAGGAGAATTCATTATTTATACCCACTCCCCATCTGGCTGGGTTTCCCTAGCCACTATGGGCAGCTCCCAACAGAATGAAATGCACAATAAAATATCAGGCATTTAAAACTTCCCTAAACAGGGCTGCCTTCAGGTGTCTTCTAAAATTCAGATCTGATGGGAGGGCATTCCACAGGGCAGGCACCACTACCGAGAAGGCCCTCTGCCTGGTTCCATCATAACAGGGATGGGGAATGTCAAGGAGTTGTTGAACTCCAACTCCCATCATCCCAGACCATTGGCCAGGGTGGCTGGGGCTTGTGGGAGCTGGAGTCTAACAACATCTCGGGTTCTCCATTCCAGCATTCCGGCGATGCATGGTTGCAGTGCTGTGTGCTGAAGGAAATGGAAGAATTCTGGTGCACGCTGGAAATGATCTGCGTTAAAATGGCCATCCAGCTTAAGTTAGGAGAGTATCGTTCAGCATAAAGCCTCTTCTGATTGAAACAGGCTCCACGAGGCCTGTTCTGCTTTTTCCTTCTCTTTTTTTTAACCATTGGACAGAAAAGGGAGTAACTGCTTATATGAAGGCTTGCAGGTCTAATTATTTCTGACAGTCCTCCCATCATTTTAATAGGATTCCAAAAGGGTAAAGAAAAACAGATATTTTTTATATTTCGGCCTGGGCTGTCATTGTGAAATAAGTCAGGAGCAGAAGAATCGCTTAATGTTTTATGATGAGCGTTTCTAAAAGTGCGCAGCACCTCTCCCTTTCTCTCTTGCTACAGATCTGAGTGCAAAAAGTAGAAAATGAGAGCCAGGAATGGCTTTTTCGTGATCTATCTGCATTTGGCCTGCTGGAAGGTTCAAAAGGCAGATATAACACCGGCAGTTGTATGTCACTACTAAAAGAAAAACGAAAAACCCACAAAGTGAGTTTTGGCAGTAAGTGTTTACAGGCAGTTTGCCAGGATCCTGAATCAGTGTTTATGGGAACATCTTCAAATAGCTCCCAAATTAATGACTGTATCTACCATCACTCTCATATGATGCCTGAACATGAGGAGAAAGTAAACAATAGTTAATGATCTGGGATCTGCTGGCAGATGCTGAATTTGCTCTGGTTCTGATTTTCACTTATCAGTCGCAAGCTGTTCTGATCGGATTTTATCCTGGGGCGTGGAAGAGGAAGGGGACACACACACACACACACACACACTGGACAGCTGCCCCTGGGATTGTTATTCCTTCCACAGCCTCTTCCACTGAGGAAGTTTCATATACAATCAAATTACTTCACAGGATGCAACTTGCTCAGACTGAAAATAGTCCTTTAGGCTGTAACTCTTACCTGTAACTCTTACCTCTTATCCACTTACCTGGGAGTAAGCCTCACTGAACTCAGGTGGAATCTACACACATATTAAAAAAAAGTTCGGAAAATGCTTCTTTCTTTTTAAGCATTTTTTTTAAAAAATACATCAAATTTTCCATAAGGCTCACCATCGCCACCTAGTGTCATATTGTAGATTGCACTTAAAACACACTTAAAACGTTTTATTTATAAAACGTATAGCTAGATATGTATAGTATAATTAGATATGTACAGGGTTGCACAGTTAGAATATTTTCCTCTTCGTAATGCATAAGAAACCTGAACAAACTGTACAGGGTATGGTGTTTCCTATTTTACCTATGGTGTGTACAGTCCCATGTCTGACTCATCTAGAGGCTTCTTAAGTAGGGTTCCCCCCACACACACACACATAACGCTCAGATTTCTGGATCAAGCTACCATGGGGTTGTTTTAAGTGTGAAAGTTTTCGCACAATATTTTGAATGTGTGCCCTCCTGTGGTAGGAGCTGGTGTTACCCAAGGGGAAAAGAAACATTTGAGCACAGAATTTAGCCCCTCATATGGTAGACAATATATATTGTTTTGCATTTGGCTTCCGCCTTTTTTTAAGGCAGCTAACACCAATAAAACCAAAGTAATACACCAATACACTACAGCAGCTAAAACAAAACAAAGCTTTAAGAAATATAGCAATTAAGGTGGGTAAAATATTACCAATGCTGCAAACTTATACATGTTTATGCAGAAATAACCCCCGTTATGTTAATGAGAGTAGTTCCTTGGTATGTAGGCAAAGGATTGCATCATGAAACCGGTTCATCAGGAGCGGCTCACCCAGTGACGCAGAGCTGCAGAAAAATTGTAAGCAATGCTATTTTGAAGTAGGATCTCTCCCTGTGTTCTCTTGCCTAGAGCTTATGATCTTGCCCATTCTCAATGTTTCTGCTGTGGAATACCCTCCCCTCTTATTTTTTGTTTCATTTGGGCACCAACCTAAAACAAATCTAAGCCTTAGACCATCTTGGCTGTGAGTTCTGGAAGACCTACTCCCTGCCTTGCAGGCCTTTCCCCACCAGGCCTGGGAGGACAGAGCCCTGACTGACTCCAGCTACAAAAGCTGAGGCTGCTGAACTCGCTCTTGGGTTGGGGTGTTGCTTAGAGGTTTTTGTTGGGGGTTGTTTTTGCTGTTATTGATATTATTTTTTGTGACTTTATTTTAGATCTTACTATGCCACCTCATGAGAAGAGAAGACTCCCTGGAAAAGACCCTGATGTTGGGAAAGATGGAGGGCACAAGGAGAAGGGGACGACAGAGGATGAGATGGTTGGACAGTGTTCTCGAAGCGACTGGCATGAGTTTGGCCAAACTGTGGGAGGCAATGGAGGATAGGGGTGCCTGGCGTGCTCTGGTCCATGGGGTCACGAAGAGTCGGACACGACTGAACGACTGAACAACAACAATGCTTTAAGTGGAAACTGTTCAATTTGGTTGTGCATTTCTTGATGTTTTCATGGAATCATAGAATCATAGCTCCGAAAGGGACCCCGAGGATCATTTTTTAATTGTTTATGGCTACTTTTATTTATTGTTTACTACTTTTGTTATGTTGTATTTTGGGGGGGGGGTTCATGTTATCAGCTGTCTCAAGCATGGTTTGAATTAAGAAAAGGCGGCATAGAAATAAAATTGTGCATATATGAAGAAAATGGCTCATTGGGATTTCTATAGGGTGGCCAAGGTGATGCTTTTATGGCGCCAGCAAAAGCTCCCCTCAAAATTTAGAGACATTAGACTTCACACATTACACTCAACCCAAGTACATGCCAGTGTGTTGTAGTGGCTAGAGTGTTGCACTAAGACCTGGGAGGCTGGGGTGTTAATCTCCACACAGCTATGAAGCCAAATGGGTGACCTTGGGCCAGTCTCTGTCTTTCAGCCTAACCTACCTCACAGGGTTGTTATGAGGATCAGATGGGGAGAGGGGGAACTGTTTATGTCACCTTGAGCTCCTTGGAGGAGAAGGTGGAATATAAGTGCTTGTTGTTGTTGTTGTTGTTGTTGTTGTTGTTGTTGTTGTTAGCTACCCATCTGACTGAGTTGCCTCAGCTACTCTGGGCAGTTTCCAGCAGAGTTCCCTGCCCTCAAACGTCTTCTAAAAGTCAGATAGTTGTTTATTTCCTTGACATCTGTAACTTCACTTCTTGCAGCAAGGGAACCACCAGAAAGCTCTCAGAGCTGGATCTCAGTGTCCAGGCTGGACGATGGAGGTGGAGACGCTCCTTCAGGTATACAACAGGTTGATATTGCCGTGCTGTTGTTTTTTTCCTTCCACCAGTGCAGAAATCCTGCTTGTATTTTGATTGCTTGGATAAGGGCAAAGATTGTCTGAAAGGGAATGACTTACATTTTGCTGGAAATTTAAACATGAATGATACCCAGTGGAACTAACGTCATATGTTCCCGACAACTGAGCAAGGAATTCTCACATTGTAGGTTGCCAAATCAAATAAATCCCCATATAGCTCACATGAGGCTATACCTCCTTTGCTTTACCAATGCCTCTTGCACGTGTTCTATTTTATTTCTCTAATGAAATGGGAGGGGGGGAGGAATTGAGGCTAGCAATTTATGAGATCCAGGATGGTGCTCTGGTGAGAGTGTTGGACCAGAGAAAGCCATGTTTAAATCTTTGCTCAGCTTTTAAGCTTTTTTTCCACCCAAGGTGACCCAAATGCAGGTTGTCACAAATTTTAAGTAAATTGGGTCCTGCCTCAAAGTGTTGCAGTGCGACCTGGCAACCAAACCCTGTGTTGTGGGTGGGATCGTTTGGATAGCCACAACACCCTATTGGTAGGTCCCTCAATGCTGGGAGCAATCTGACCAATGGGACTCAAGTAAAGGACATCGAGGGACCTATTTAAGCCCATTTGCAGGTACCTGAGCTTCCTCTTGGGGCTATTGCACCGGAACACCCGCCCACCTCTCCCTAGATTTAGGGCTTGCGCTTGACCTTGCTATGCCGTCGTGTGTCGCCTGTCGTTGGGACAGGGGCACAGCAGGAATTTTCCCCACTTGGTTGATTGGCTGTTGCCACTTGGGTTTCGCCTGACGCGTAGCAAATCATCACAACTTGTAAGGTTGCGGATAGGCTCTGGTTCAGGTAATAGGGATGGGAGAAGGGTCTCACCATCCCTATGCAAAGGGTATTCTGGTAAAGGAATCCAGGGACTCAATGGTTTGGTCAACCCTGAGAGTCGGGGGGGGGGGCATCTGGATGGTGGACTAGTATGTCTCCGCTTTCCACTGTTCCAGGTGTTCACCCTTGGCTGACCTACGATAGAGCTCTGGGTCAGCGCTGCCTGCAAGGGTGCAGGGAGCTAGTCGAACCAGAGCCTATGCAACCACTCATTTGATTGTAATCAATAAAGATGTGGCCTAAATTCTGCCAAAAACCAAACCAAAATTTGAGTCTTGACTGAATCCAGGAGCAATATTGCCAGTAGTGTTCAGAGTTGCAGTGTTCTCACCTGACCTTTCATAGACCATGTTTCTGATGCTTATTGGGAGGTAGAGAGGGGGAGCGTTGTGGCAGCAGAGAGCTTGGTATAGTGCACATGCCTTGGTGTAGCCAATGCGATGCTCCCACCAGTGTGGTTACCCCATGTTGCCATTGTTGCCATCTTGCCCTCCCCACTTCCTGATAAGCATCAGCGACACAGGTGATTGGAGGCCAGGTGAGCACCACCACCCTGCTCCTGGATGTTGGGGTCCAGGAATGAATCGCAACGATGGCCAGTAACTTTGATGGCTTTAAAAGAGGCGTAGACAAATTCATGGGGAATAAGGTTATCAGTGGCTACTAGCCATGATGGCTATGTTCCACATCCAGTGTTGGAGGCAGCCTGTGTAGGGCTTTATAGGCATAGCTGTCAACTTTCCCTTTTTTAAAATGGAAATTCCCTTATTCCAAACAGGATTCTTCTCAAGAAAAGGGAAAAGTTGACAGCTATGTTTATAGGGCTGATTTCTTCAGCCCTGAGTGCTCACTGGAAGGACAGATCCTGAAGCTGAGGCTCCAGTACTTTGGCCACCTCATGAGAAGAGAAGACTCCCTGGAAAAGACCCTGATGTTGGGAAACATGGAGGGCACAAGGAGAAGGGGACGACAGAGGATGAGATGGTTGGACAGTGTTCTTGAAGCTACTAACATGAGTTTGGTCAAACTGCAGGAGGCAGTGGAGGATAGGGGTGCCTGGCGTGCTCTGGTCCATGGGGTCAAGAAGAGTCGGAATACGACTGAACGACTGAACAACAACAACAACAACAACAACAGCAACATGTTTATAGGTCAAAACCAGCACTTTGAATTGTGCCCAGAAAGAGACCGATATCATCTTGAGGGAATCATGGTGACTAACCCTGGTTAAGACAATCTTAAGTTGTGGAATTCCCACCCAAAAGAGTTGCATCTTGGGACCTTCATTTTACAGCTTTCGGCGAACACTGAAGAATCACCTTTCTGGCCTTTCTTTTGGCACACGAGATGTATATTTTAAGAACCCACCTCATTGTTGCAACTGTAAGTTATTTTTTAATGTTGTGTTTTGATTGTTGTAACCAGGCCTGGGGTGAAATGCTTTGGTGGGTTGGTAGTGCATGGCTATATGGTTCTGCTTCCCTAGGACGATTATTGTGAAGGTTTGGGTTCTTTGTCTTTATTCTCAGAGTATTGATATGCTGCAGGCCCCCGTCATTTCAAAAGGTTTGACCATGGTCGACAATATCGGAGAAATTTCCCATTTAAATGTTACTTTCCCCCAGGTAAAGATTTGTGATGGTTTCCTGGTGTTTTTCACAGCTCCCACTCACTTTGGATAAGCTTCTAGAGGGAGAGTCACTTTTGATACATGGCATTTAGCAAGCATTTCCACACTGCTTTGGCCTTTCATCTGTGAACTAATAAGTCCTTGCTAGCAGTGTGCCATTCATAAGCAAGCAAACTCTCTTCTCCATTGTTCCCCTAATTACTTATTGTTGATCGGTCTGACTTGCTGCACATTGTTTCAAAGCATGATCAAAGACAATCTCCAATTAATCTACTAAACTAGATGTCAGATTAGCAAATTCTTGTGTGCTGTTATGAAGATTTTATTTTCAGTCGTCAATAAAAAGCTTGTCAAGGAATAATGGCTTCAATATATCTCTGGCAGGTCAGTGCAGAGGTCATTTTCCAAAACATGCAGAGTAGCAATTTGTGGGGCCTTGTTTATATCCAAGTGAAATCTCCATCCATTTTGTTCAATTTCATTTAACGAGAAATAGATCTTCGCTGACAGTCTTACAATGCTGGGGAACAAGCAACTTATTATACAGATTTGTGCTCTTTACTATGTAAAATATATATGTTGACCTAGTAGAAACTGTGGGTATGATCCAATTGAAGGTTCACATTTTATTATTTACTAGCAGCCTCATACCCAGGGGTCGGCAAAGTTTTTGTGGCTTGGGCAATGGGCAGGCTCACGGTCCCACAGACGCTGCGGTGGGCCAGAGTGTGTGTGTTTGTGCACGTGTATGCACGCATGCGCAAACACTATTTCCAGCGCTCCTTCCAGCACAGAGGAGGCGTGCACAGCTTTCCATTGGCTGTAGGAGCTTCCTGCAGCCAGTGGGTAGCCGGTCAGCATCACGAAAGGCTGTCCCCGCTCTGTTCCGCGCCGGTCTTGCGCGGTGCACGGGAGCCGACCGAGTGGGCAGCGGGGGTCCATGGGCTGGTTAAATGACCCCCATGGGCTACTTTCGGCCCATGGACCTTAGGTTGATGACCCCTGCTCATTCCAGATGTCACTTGGGAATTTTAAGAAACAAAAGAAATCTGTACAGTTTTGAAATCAATGGTTAAAATCACTGTAGCTTGGAAAGCTTCAGTCTGCCACTTTGATTCAAAATGATGTCCAATTGTATCCAAACATAGATGGAAACCTGCTTCTCAATCTCAGGAACCGATATGCAAAATCTGGTTACAAAATCTTAAGAGGTGTCCAAGTGCACAGTGGAAAAAACAACTCTCCAAAATATATTGTAGATAGTAGATGACCATCTTTCTGCATCTTCCAATCTCTCCCCCCCCCTCCACTTTATCCTTAGCTCTCTCCATGTCCCCCATACGTGTGCTGGGGCTTCTGTTTCTACTTATCATATTTCGAAAGACAAAAAAACAAACAAACATGATAGATAATTGCACCCCAGTTTTGGGACACAATTCATCAAGTGGAAGACTAATGGTGACCTGAGGTGCTGAGTTATGACAGCTACGTAGCCATGCCAGGCACTCTGGAGATTTGCTTAAGTTAAAAAAAAAAAGTATTTGGGGAAAAGAATTGGCACAGTAAGGGTGTTCCAGGGTGAAGAGGATTTTTAAAAATTATTATTCCCCACTCTGAGGCCACAGAGTGCGTTCCACCCATGAAGAGGGAGGTGTGGCCTCCTAAGTCTCTTTTCTTGCCTATAGCCAGTGCTTTTTTTTCCTTAAAAAAATTGTTTAGGGGTACTCTCATTTCCTTACTCATAACGAAATACTGCCCCCTCAATGAGGCCAAACTTAGATTCACAAAATATTTAGGGGTATGCGTACCCCTGCATCCCCCCAGAAAAAAGCACTGCCTATAGCTGCAAAAAGAAGGGATGTGGGTGGCGCTGTGGTCTAAACCACTGAGCCTACGGCAGGTGTCCTCAAACTCGGCCCTCCAGATGTTTTGAGACTACAGTTCCCATCATCCCTGACCACTGGTCCTGCTAGCTAGGGATCATGGGAGTTGTAGGCCAAAAAACATCTAGAAGGCCGTGTTTGAAAAAGCCTGGCCTAGGGCTTGCCGATTAGAAGGTTGGCGGTTTGAATCCCCGCGACAGGGTGAGCTCCCGTTATTTGGTCCCAGTTCCTGGCCACCTAGCAGTTCGAAAGCAAATCATAGTGCAAGTAGATAAATAGGTACCACTCTGGCAGGAAGGTTGCCAGAAGTGGCTTAGTCATGCTGGCCACATGACCTGGAAGCTGTCTGCAGACAAACACCAACTCCCTTGGCCAGTAAACCGAGATGAGCACTACAACCCCAGAGTTGTCTGTGACTAGACCTAACAGTCAGGGGTACCTTTACCTTTATAGCTACAAAAGGTTTACCTTTATAGCTACAGAAAGTGTATTTCTGACTTTGGAACTCCAATATCCATTGGCGCAAATAAGACATTTGTCAATAAGGACCCTAGCTCAGAGGTAGGACATAGGGTTTGGATTCAGAAGCTCCCAGGTTCAGTCTCTGGCATCTCTAAATAGGTCTGGGAATGTCCCTTGTCTGAAACCTTGGAGAGCTGCTGTCAGTGCAGAAGTAGGTATTTACTTCTGGGAAAAAGGTTTCTCACCACCGAATTAGAACTTACTGTCATAAAGTCTGATATCAGATAATGGCTGTAGGCTCCCCAACTCCTGCTCCAACCCACAGCACTCTGGTAACTTTGGTAGAGAAGAACCATTTCAAATTGGCTAAATGTTACTCCTTCCAAAGTCTTCTTTCTCCAGAGAAATCTACCTTTCTAGAATCAATCTCCAGTCTACAGATTGGGGAATCTATGGCTTTCACATGCTGTTTGACTCTAGCTCCCATCAGCCAGCATGGATCATGGTCTGTCATGGTGGTACCTGTAGTCCAAGAATATCTTTAGGGCCATAGATTCCCCGTTCCTGCAACAGGCAAACTATAGGATATTCTTCACTTTATAAAATTTGGTCAAATGAAGCGCCGTAAAGCCTATTTTCATTTCTGCAAGCCATAGAATCACCATAGTCCTGAATGTTCCAAGGCTAGTAGATATTTTCCCCTAGCTCTGCATGCTGAACTGAGGTCAATTTGTACCTGAACTCTCTTTTTTTCATTTGTGTCAGCAGATTGCTGCAGCTTTCTAGAAGACAAAAGAAAGAAAGCTGAACAGCTGAAAATAATTAATATTGGACCTGACACATCAAAAATGTAATTTGTCACTTGTGATTATAGCATGTATCTTTAGTTTTATTTTTACATCCATCACTGCTCTCCCTTAGCTATCATTAGATTCCACATGGTTAGAATTAAGCCTGACCTTTGACCCTCCTTTACCAGATCCAAATCATTCCATTGCTTCAAAACTGGAGCCCAAACCAGCCCAGCAAGAGCATAGATGAAGATAGTATAATGTTCATCTTGTATTCTGTGGGGTATCGTCTTTGATGTGCGTACCTTTGGGCTCCATGCTGATTAACGTCCAGTGATGAGAAGAGGCATCTCCCAACATAAATATAGCACTGGGAAAAGAAAAGCATTCAATTGTGTTCCTTGTTTAAGAGCAACCGAGATCAATCTGCTCTCATCAATTCTGCTGAGGTTATATCCTTTGGCTTAAATAATTTCCGTTATTTTCTGTAGTGCCAAATGAGAAGCCTCCATGGATTATCAGAAAATCTGGAATTCCACATAGTTGGTTTATGGTAGGTAAAAGAAACCAACAACATAAATAGCAATGGAGGCGGAATCCAGTTTAAACAGATTTATTTGCAGAATTCGGTGGTTCCAATCCAACAGAGTTTTGCATCAAGTGCCTACTTATGTCCAAGCCACTTGTGCATTGCCAGGTTATTGTTTGGAAAGCCTAATTATATTCAAAATTACATTTTTGAATTTGTATATTATATGTTGTTGTTGTTCAGTCGTTCAGTTGTGTCCGACTCTTCGTGACCCCATGGACCAGAGCATGCCAGGCACGCCTGTCTTTCACTGCCTCCTGCAGTTAATTTGACCGCTTGGTCAAAAGTGGCATATTTAACTGAAGCTAATTCCGCAGGAATGGCATCATTCACTGAAGTCCCTTGTGGGTAAGATAAATTATGAATTAGTCGAAACTCCCCCGGTGCCTTCTTAGGCACCACCCCCAAGGGGGAAAGGTGAAGGTCGGGGTACGGAAGGGTAGGGAATGGGCCTGCAATCCTGCCCAATGCCAGTTCCTTCTCTATTTTACGCTGGGCCACTTCCGGCAGAACTCTAACTGGTTTTTGATTTTCCACTTCTGTCGACCAGGCGGGAATGCCACTGGAATGTGAAAGCCTTCAGAAAACCCTTTCCAAATAGAATCTGCTGCTGAACGATCAGGATATTTCGCTAACCATTTCTCCAGAGGAGATAGTTTTATGGGAGTATTTGCCAATGTGAGCAAATTCTCATTTAGACTCACCGGTTTGAGGAGAGGCAGACTTAGCCTCCTGCTTCGCACCCCTCCTCTGGCCACAAAAGGGCTTCTTCACACCACACCACATTTGTAGCAAGAATGGGTGTATTTGCAAGCCTGCCTCTGGCAGGAGCCTTTGTTATACTCCCAGCAATAAAACACCCGCTTAGCAGCTTTCTCGGGTTCAACTTTCGGCACTGCAAATTCCAAGGACTTAACCTCTATATGTGGCGCAACATAGGTAGACCAGACACCAAGATCTTTCGAATCCCAATGGGCTGTATGTACCCTGCAGGCCCTACATTGAAAGTTATGATTGTAGGAAATGGCAGCCGCTTCCCCAGCCATTGTGTAGGCCGACCACACTATGGATAGGTAAATCCAAAAATGGAGGCTCCACTTGGGGTAAGCAGCAGAAACTACACCTGCGAAAACTTGAAAGGCGTCAAGCCATTTATCAAAAGAAAGGCCAACTTTACTGGATTTCTTCCTCAATGAGGCCCCGGCTTCATCCTTAACCTGGAGTTCCTCATCTGGGGGAATTAGTTTGACCATATCCACAAATTTTCCATTTAGGATCCGATTCTGGATCCTAGAAGACAAGTGTGCACCCGGGATTATGTCTCTAGCTGAATTAGTAGAGACTTTGGTATCCTTTACTGGCACACCATTGATACACTCTAGGGGAAGGCCATATTTAGCTCTATGTGTATTAGCTCTCCTTAACCATGCCCAACAAGGCAGCCCAGAGGACCCTTCCATATGGCCCCAGTACAGGATGGGAGGGGAATCCACTTCATCATCGCTAGTGTCGGAAGACATACTGGTGGAAGAGGATGATTCAGCATCCCTGCGCCTCTTGGCCCTGTGCCTGGAACGGCCACTCTTGTGCTTCCTGCCACCGCGTGATGGAACTGTGGGGGTTGCGAGATCCTCATCAGATGATTGAATACTGAATACTGACCGCCTCCATGACTGGGCGTGAACAAACCTGCACAGAAGGAGAAACAGAAGAAAGTCAAAGACTTCTGGACACTGAAGCTTTCCCCACGCAGAGTTAAAATTCCCAGCAACTCTGGGACTACAGTGCCCAGAAGTCTTTGAGGGGGAAGATCTGCTTTGAATGTGCTTTAATGGCATAATGTGTACACAGCCTGAGTTTCCTTAAAGAAGGCCAGTAGGGTCTGAAACATGTTGGAGCAATAAACTCTTTTCTTGTTTAACAACTTGTTTTTTTGTTTTGCTTTGGCTTCCAGTCACATTCTGGATGAAAGAAATTGTGTTTTAATTTAATTTGTTAAAAATAGGCAGAAGTGCAGAGCCATGAAAGTCATAAAAATGTAAAGATCGTTTCAATTTTACACAAGTGTCCTTTCTTTTTTTCTGGCATTTCCAACCTAACCTGTAACTTGTTTTTTAAAAACAGTAGGGGGGGGAGAGCATAAGTTTACTATTAAACCTACTGTAATTTTTATTGCATTCCTCTTTTTCAGGTGTTGTTGGGAGTCAAAACAATGTTAAAAGTTTCCGCCTTCAAAATGCTTTTTCTCGGTACAGGTACAGGGGTTTTTTCCTCGAATTGTAATTTTTTTTTCTTGGCAGAAGTTTATTGAGTCATATTTTCTATACAATAAAATGGAACATGTTTTTCCCCCACTCCAGAATTGCATGATCGTTTGAACTCAAATCTGAATGCAGTCCAGGAATACAAAGTTGCTTAATAGTTATTCAGCTTCAGAGTTAGGTTACAGACTTAAGCCAGCAAAACTGATAATTGCTTGCTGTTTATTTTTCAAATCAACCATTACTGTTTGTTTGTTTGTTTCCCACTATCTTTCCCACTATTTAGCTCCTAGTCCTACACAGGAGGGGTGTGGGTGGGTGTATTTTGGAGTGGGTGCCTAGGAAATATTAAAATCTTTGACAGCTCTTCTTGAGGTATATTTCCAGTTTTATTTGATAGCTTTATGGAGTTAATCAGCGAGAAGATCAGTCGCAGCATACAAGCTTTCTTTAATGCCATAGTTGGGAATCTTTATTTTTTTCTTGTTTTATTCTCTTCTTAATTACTTGGTTTTAAATGTGCATTTCAAATTTGACTTCATTTAGCAATGCTTTCTTTTGAAATATTTAAGATTATTTTTGCTAACTTTGTGTTGAACATGTATTTTATAGTTGACCTCCTTTCGAATAATTTTTTTTGGGGAAGTCTTTAAGATAATAATTTAGTTTGCTGTTAATTATGTTGCTTTGAGGGTATACTTTATATTTGACTATTCCAGCCCTGGAAACCCATATAATTATGGGAGATTTGCCTGCGTAAAAAGACTTTGGGTGATATTTACGCATACTGCGCAATGAATCATGGGGGTATAGAAGCACACATGAACACAAAGGGTGGGCGATTGGCGACAGGTCTGATGATGTCCACTGTTGTGTCATGCCATGCCCAAGGGTGTTGAATGGAATTTAGCGCAATATGGCGGCACAGCGCTCAAAAGGTTCTAGAACACAGCAGGAACTGCAGTGCAAAAGGAACATTAGAAATAGTTTGCATCATAGCCAGTAAAACAATTGCCGTAAACCCTGCAACTGAATGTAGGGTTAGGGTCAGGGTTACACCCTCCATAAAACACCAGTCTGGAGGGGCCCTCACGCTGCAGCCTGATGCACATGTAGCAGCTGAGGGCCCAGTTGAAAACAGATGCCGAGCACATAAAACGTGCACGGGCAAGTTCCTGCTTACCTTATGTCGTGTTTAAATGAGGCCTAAGGCACTTGACTGAAACTACTGACAAGAAAATGGATTGCAGGCATATTAGGCTCTTGCTAATAAACGAGATCCTCAGCTTGAAAAGTTCAAATTTTCGTACAGCCCGTTTCCTGGCACCGACCCCATATAAAGCAAGTGGACTCTGGATAGTTTCACTGCTTCTGTCTTTCATTTCTTGCCGTATTGTTGATTATCGTGCTATTTTGAGAACAAGAAGCTGAAGCGACTGCATTGCAACTTGGACTTCTAAAAAAGAAAAAGAAATCCCCTTTTCAAGGCGCATGTTTTTTTTACCCCCCTTTTGCTTTTATTCTCCACACACACACACACACACACACACACACCTTAGTCTGTTCTTTTTGGTTCCTGACAATCCCACTTTGTTTTTATTGTGAAATTACAGAACAAAACTTTAATTACAGTGTTTGGATGGCAAGCAATTAGCAGACTAAATGTTTTGCTCTTGGTAGTCGAGTAGTTATGTCTTGTCTGGAGAGACACCCATCACTGCATGCATTTGTGAGGGAGGTTAGACCTGAGGTCAGGGGATTGGAACTGCCAAATACATCACATTCTTTGGGCAGGTATTCCACAGCTAACAGAAAACAGACCTTGCTTCAAACTCCTACAGCTGGCTGGGAAATCTGGCAATTTTTAAAATAGTAATATGCAAAATGGTAGTTCATATTTTAGATCAACTCAGCCTAAGCCCACCTTAACCATAACACCAAATAAATAAATAAATCTTTGGGAGTTCAAAACATTTCACAAAAAGCCATGGTAATAATAGTCGTTCATAAAATGGGGGGAAGCAATTCTGGAACCCCCAAAAGTGCAACCTATTATAGACCTTTTCGTGTGGCAATATAAAAATGGATTTGTTAATATAATGAAACATCAAGTGTGTGTTTAAAGATAACATCAGGAATATAGTAGGTATATTGGAATATTTGCAAACTAGAAAGGATAAACAAGCAGCATTAGTATCAATAGATGCGGAGAAATCATTTGACAAATATCATGGGAGTTTATGGAAAAATTATTAAAAGAAATGAAATTAGGTGAAAAAATCCAAAAAGGTATTAATGCGATTTATAATAAACAGAAAGCAAAAATAATTATTAATGGAGAGTTTGGAGAAGAAATTAGTATATTCAAAGGTACAAGACAAGGCTGCCCTTTATCACCAACACCAATGCTATTTATAATAGTCCTAGAAGTTCTATTACAGAAAATAAGGCAAGACAGTTTAATAAGAGGAATTGTAGTTGGAAAAAAAGATATAAAATCAGAGCCTTTGCCGACAATGTTATGATCACAATGGAAAACCCCTTTGAAAGCATATCCAGAACAATGGAATGTATAAATGAATATGGCAAATTAGCAGGGTTCAAATAAAACTATGGGAAAACAAAAATATTAGTTAATAATATGGATGAAAGAGATAAAATGGAATTACAAAAAAATACTGGATTGGAAATTTAAAAGAAAATAAAATATCTCGGAATTAATTTGACCCCAAATACTATAGATTTAATTAATGAGAATTATGGGGAAATCTGGAAAGAAGTAAAAAAGGATCTGGAAATATGGGAGAAATTAAATCTATCTTTATTGGGGAAAATATCAGTAATAAAGATGAATATATTACCAAGAATGATTCCGATATTAGGTGGAGAAAAATGTTTCAGCAATTGGAGAAGAGATTTGGCTAAATTTATATGGTATGGGGGGAAAAACGAGGATAAAACATAAAATTATGATCGATAAGAGGGAAAGAGGAGGATTTGGCCTTCCAGATTTGAAGCTATATCATGATGCAGTGGGTCTGACTTGGCTGAAAGAGAGGATAAAATTGGATGATTCAGACATATTGAACCTTGAGGGAATAGAAACGAGGTTTGGGTGGCATGCCTATTTAATCGATGAAAAAGTTAAAGTTCATAAAGGTTTCTTAGAACATATAATTAGAAAATCAATATATAAAATTTGGGAGAAATATAAGAAAATTTTAGAACCAAAAATTCCTTGGTGGGTTTCGCCATTAGAAATTGTAGCAGTTAAAAAATCAAATATGAGAGAGAATTGGGCTAACTATAAAACATTGCTACAAGAAGTAAATGGGGATTTGAAATTAAAGGATTATTCAGAAAGTTCATGTTTATGATTGGTTTCAATATATTCAAATTAAACATAGATTAGTGAAAGATAAAAAGATAAGATTTGAAAAAGAAATTTCCAAATTTGATAAATATTTAATTCAAGAAAAAGCTAAAAATATATCCAAATTATATAATCTGATTTTGGAATGGGAAACAAAAGACAAATTAGTTAAAGCATCTGTGATTAAATGGGCACAGGATATTGGTAAAAACATAATGTTTGAGAATACAGGGTATTCCAACATGCTTTCATAATCTCATCCAGAGGATTTATTAGACAACTCATTTAAACACCCCAGTCCTATCTTATTTCTTGCTTTCCATTTCCTCACAAATGTTTCCATAAAAAGCAAATGTCACTATGTTGATCCATGAGGGGAAAGGGACTTCAAAGTACTAATACCAGCCTTAGGACCATTAAGAACGGCATACAAATGTGATGTGCTTTTGAGTTCTGAAGAGCTCTTCATCAAGCAAGCTGTTACACAAAGCAAGGTGTAGTGAAGTAAGTGAAAAAGAAAAAAGTAGGAAAAAATTAGGCCAGAAATTGTAGCCATGAGGTCAGCTTGTAGGGTTACCGTTTTACCTGTAGGGTGAGTTCCAAGATGGCAATTGCTAGTCTCCAGTTCATCATCAAGATGTGATGGAACTCAATATGAGATTAGCATCAACATGAGCACAACCTAGCTTAAATTCCATAGGGTATGTGTGCCATCCCTACCATATATGTATGGCCAAGTTTGAGAAGGGCTTTCAAAATATTGGGTCTACAGATTCTTCTGTATTTCTTCTTGCAGAGATTCATGTCTTCACTTCATTTTTCACATATGTGATTTCAGTAAATCTATTGGAACCCAACGCACCCCCCAATTACCGGTAAACAGGGATGTACTTTTGGAATTCTAAATAGATTTCTGGAAACACGTGCATCTAGTCTGTGTGGATGTTCCTTGAAATGCTGCAACTTTGGAACTACTGTTTTTTGTCGGGGTATGGGTGCTGGAGCTCCTCGTGCACGGCCTTGGACTGGTTATGCACGAGGTACCAGTTGCGGGGAAAGCGGCCAGCGTTCCGCGTGCTTTTGAGCACGGTCGCCGGCCAAGCCTCACAGTCTGAAGGATAATGAGTAAGCCAATTGAAGACTCTGATGGTGTGTGAGTTCCTAGTTGCCTTCTTTAAAGAAAAGTTGCCTCGTGAAATAAAATATATACCCTGACTCTGAATAGGCGGACCCAATTAAAGAAATTAAAAATTTTTACTTTACTCCCCCCTTTAACCCCAAAGGAAGACAGACACCGGTTGTATCTTTAGTGGCTTCGGCAGAACCCGCGTAGGCTCGTCCCCTAAGCTAAGTTCTCCTAAGCTTAAAGACCCTGCGCGCCCGATCTTCCGCGAGGCTAACTAAATAAACTAAAACCGAAATATCTTCCGCGGGCCTAACCCTAGGCTAACCTAAAAGAACCTAACTAAAACTAAAACCGAATGATCTTCCGCGATCTAACTCTAACTAAAGAAAAACCCATCCAACCCGTCCAGCCCGCTCCTAGCCCCTTAAACTAAACTTGACTTCAACTAAAACCCAACTAAAAGACATAAACAAACTTCTCCTGCCTAAGCGGGGTGCCTCTGCCTTTTATTAGGGAACAAACGTGACATCATCATTAGTACTTTAACCAATAAAATCACTGTTGCTGCCCTCCAAAAAGGCGGGAAGCAAGTTTAACGCTCATTAACAACTTTGAACATGACCGGATCTACAAAATAAAGGCGGATTAATCTCATAAGTGAACCACACTATTCATTCATGCTTTCACTTTCGCTTTTACGCGCAATTATACCAAAAGTAGACCTCGAAAAACTTATAAAATAACCAAATAAATATGAATCCATGGCGGATCCGTGAAACGTATTCCGACATATCATCTTTCTTTTTTTGTTTTAAATTAAATTATTTTTGATTTAGTTATATAAAAAAGAAGGTTAGAGATATCATAAGCATTTATCTGACACAAACATTACCATTTGTTTAGATATAGAACTCGACATGAAAGGGCAGAGCATCAACAGTGCCAACAGTGTCCACATCAAAACTGTGATATAAACACTAGCAACACCATCAATATCCATCCCCTTCATCGGAGGAAATACTTGTACAATAATGTAGCAATAAAGTCATGAAAATAACAAACCACTAGCCGAACATAAAAAGTGATCGATCCGATACACTGTAAACCTTTAGGCATATATAAATACTTCAATATGTAATGTAACACAACAAATCACCTTATAAGCATGTATACTTTCGCGTGCAGCGTAAAACAACAAATTACTCCCCAAACACAAGAGAGGACCTGATGCAGGTCCAAAATTAAAAATAACGAATAACGACTGCCCAAACATAAGAGAGGTCCCGATCCGGGACCCAAAATTAAAATATAACTAGAGCTGGGGCTAAATAGCCTACCCAGACCCCTCCCCCATTTTTTTTTAATTTTTTTTTGGAAAACTGAGGAAAATGGATAAGGAAACATAAAAGGTGTGTGGCACTGAGGCTACAGAATCGAGGGAACTTTCAGGAAGACAGATTCTGGACTTACCACAGCGACCACAGGTAACGGGGAACTAGGGTCCGATTCCAGAAAGGGGATTTAAGGCACCTAAGTACAAGTGGTTTGCGCCACCAGAGGGGATTTAAGCTACCTATATAAAGGTGTCCCAGCCAGGATGAGGATTTAAACCATCTACGCAAGGGTTTCCAGCGAAACGAGATGGGAATTAAACCAACTACATAAAGGTCTCCCATGAACAGCAGGAAACAAGGTGAAGGGGAAAGCTGGGAACCTGGTTTACTGCCAAAGGTAGCATATAGAGGGGAATTTTTTCAAAGAAAAAGGGGTACCAAGAGGGTAGGATACCACCAGACTTGACATATATATCTTGAACAAATCCGAGAATGACCAATACTTTGACCAAAGGAAATCATTTCAAATAAAGTATATAAATGTTACCACATTTTGAATTGCAACTTTTGCAAGCACAACGAGGAGATTTAGGATCATTGAAATAAAACATATATGCATGAATATGTCTATGACTAGAACTGCACAAAGACAATGTTTTTAACCTTACATAAACATTTCCATATCATCAAAATTGTGACGCTCTAAATGGAAACCATTTCAGAAAAGCTTTGCATATATAAACATCCATATCATTAATTATCAAGCTATAAGGAAAACACATGTAACATGCGAGGCGGATATTTCAAGAAGCATACAAAGGTAAATATGCAATTTGTACAAGTACAATATAAAGTACAAGACAGGTTTAGAACTGCAAAATGGTGTTGGAGAGGAGGATGAAGACGATGAATGAGTTGCCGGTCGTCTTCTTCTCCGAGTACACACGACCATGTAGAAGAAATAGTCCTGGAACTCAGGAAAAGTTCATGGAGCTCAGGAAAGTACTGAAACATCGAGCTCTGAAGAAACAACGATACCTGTAGAAGAAAGAAGGTTAAGCAAGCAAATCAGGGTGATCTGCTAGTGAATGCAGGTATGGGAGTAACTGGAACAAATCCAGGCAGCCAGGAACCAGAGGCCGCCCAGAGGCAAACAAAAGGCCTAGGCAGTAGGAGGGTAAGGCAAACTGCCCAGAACTCAACTGGTGCTATTAGTGGAGCACTTTTGAAGAGTTACTGCATTTGACACTGGAAATTAGTGCAGTCAAACAACGAGGTGGATATTCTCAACTTGGTTCCTTAGCTCTCCAAGGGCGCACGCACCTGGCAGGCACCCAAACAGCCTTTTCTTCAAGGGCAACTGCAGCATACCCACGACCCCAAGTGATGAGTGGAACTGGTCCTCGCCATTCGATGTCAGGCAAGAGGCGATAAGAGACCAAAGGTCGAGGAAGCTGTTCTTCTTTCTTGAAGTGGAGATCCACTGGGGAATGAGGCTTATTATGTGGAAAGAGAAGAAAATTTAAGGTGAACAGCACCTTTGCAACTGCCAAAGGGATCTCCGAGGCTGGAAGGTGACGTCCTGCAGTTTGTTTATGGAGCAGAGTTTTGAAAGTGAGGTGTGTCCTTTCAATGAGAGCTTGGCCTGTCGAATTAAACGGAATCCCATGAGATAGGGAAATGTTCCATTGCACACAAAAGTCACTAAAGGCCTGAGAAGCATAGGCCGGGCCATTATCTGTTTTAATGGCTTGAGGCTTTCCCATAACTGAAAAGGTTCTCATGCAGTGCTGTATGACGTGCCTCGCAGTTTCTCCCTTCAGTGCTGTAGCCCAAATGAAACCTGAGAAGGTGTCCACTGTGACATGCAGCTTAGACATGGGAGCAAGGGCTGGGACATGTGTCACATCCATCTGCCACAGCTGATTCGCCTCCGTGCCTCGAGGATTTACAGCATCAAATGGCAAGCAGATAGGAGACTTGGAGCACGAAGGGCAGCATGAAATAATGTCCCTTGCTTGTGACATTGGAATGTTGAAGGTCTTGTGTAGAACCTTTGCTGATTGGTGGAAAGTTTCATGGCTAGTTACAGGATTGTTGAACAAGGAGAAAGCTAGAGTCCTGAGGGCAGCGTCAGCTACTGCATTTCCTTCCACCAGGAATCCTGGGAGGTTAGAATGAGAGCGCAAATGTGCAGCAAAAAAGGGAAATGAACGTCTCTGTAATAGTTCTTGAAGCTGCGCGAACAAATTAAAGAGATTTTCGTCCATGGACAGAGACAGATAAGCAACTGGAAGCGATGATAACAGTCTATATACATACTGAGAATCTACAACGAGGTTGAATGCTTCTGTAGTGAAAGTTTGAAAAGCTAGAATCACTGCTGCCAGTTCTGATCTTTGTGCTGAAAGTTGTTTCTCTGTAAACACAGTTTTCCATTGTCCATCCTCCCGCCATGCAAGGACACCATAGGAAGAGGAGCCATCTGTGAACAGAGTTTTTGCAGTGGGAATAGGTTGAAGCACCAACATGGATGAAAGGTGATAGTTTACTTGTTGCAACAAAGTGAATCTTTTGTCCTTAGGAGGATTATACAAGAATGAACCGACAAAATCTGCAATAGCAATCTGGAAACTATCTGAAAACTGAATCAAAGTTAGCACTTGTTCCTGAGAAAAAGGAAGGTAGATGGAAAGTAGATCATTTCCACTCAGGCGAATTGCACGGCCTCTGCACTTAACAAGGAGATCAGCAACGGCGTCCATACTGGGGTACACATTCCTTTGAGGCGTGTGCGAAAGATGAATCCACTCCACGATTGCCACCTTTGAGGAGGTATCCGGAACGTATAAGGCTGCTGTCGGCAATCTTGGTGTAGTGAAGATAGCACATGAAAGAGCGCAGTTAGCTGTTGGCACACGATCTACAGCTATTTGGTGCAGTTTTGTGTTTACCCCTTGTAAAGCAAGACGCATCTCAGAAGTGCATGGAATAACATCTGAAGGAGATGTATGTCCCTTAAGAGCAGAAAACAATGGCGAGAGTTCAGATGTTGGAACTGCTAGAGACTTTCGAGCCCAGTTTATCTGTCCCAAGAGATGCTGCAATTGTGTTAGAGTAAAGGATTCTGGAATGACTATGCTCGGCATCTCTGGCAGGGCTGTATCTTGAAGCAGTCTGTGACCCAAGTAATGAAATGGAGCAGTGCGCTGTACCTTTTCTGGGGCAATACAAAGCCCAAAAGAGTTCAGGATGCGCGTAAGATGCTCAATATGATGCTCTGAGACCTTTTCTCCATGGATCAAGATGTCATCCATGTAATGACAAACTTCTAAGGCTGGATATTGTGCTCTGAAAGGCTGTAATGCTTTATCCACAAAGCTCTGGCAGAGAGTCGGCGAATTCACCATTCCTTGAGGGAGTACCTTCCAAGAGTATCTGGAAGCAGGTCTGGTGTTATTAAACACAGGTAGAGTGAAAGCGAACTTTTCTTGATCTGCAGGTGCCAGTGGAATGGTAAAGAAACAATCTTTGAGATCGATGATTGCAAGCTGATGGTTTCTAGGAATGAGGTTAGGGTTAGGAAGTCCACACTGAAGGGGACCCATTGGAACAATTCTTTCGTTGATTTTTCTCAGGTCTTGAAGCAAACGCCATTTTCCACTTTTCTTCTTGATGACGAAGATTGGAGTGTTCCAAGGGCTATTAGAGGGTTGCACACGATCCTGGTGTAGTAGCTCTTTGATTAGGGCCTCTGCTGCAGCGAGCTTTTCTGACGTCAGCGCCCATTGGTCGACCCATACAGGGGGTCCTTCCTTCCATGTGAGTGGAAGAGCATGTACTGGCGCTGATGCAAAGGCCCACATCAAAAATGCGTATGGACAACAGTTCTTGCTTTAGACAATAAGTCTCTACCCCAAAGGGTGATAGGCACATCCATAACAAGTGGACGGAGCTGCACCATGGAGCCTGAGTCTGACTGGAAGGTAATCGGATGTACGCTCTGGTGGGCGGGTTCGAAACCTCCGACTCCGAAGACTTCCTGGGTGACAGTCGTTGCCCACTGGTCAGGCCAATCTTTTCTGGCGATCACTGTAACATCTGCGCCTGTATCAAGAAGACCCTTGATCTTTCGTCCACCCATTTCTAAGACGAGATGAGGGCGTTCTTCTGTAATCTTGATTAGCGCCATTGCTGCCTGAGGAGGCAAAGAGTCTACAGGAGCTGTAGGCGTAGAAGTAAGCAAATAAAGTCTGGCAATTTCTAAACCTTTTGTTAGGACACAAGGAACAGTTGAAAATCCTGGAATCAGCAACTGCGATGAATCTGTGATTCGAACTAGGCCTGCAGTCAGTGTGACTGTGGCAGGGAGGCGATCCATCCTAGGCAAAATAAGGCAAATTGAAGTGTCTGGGAATGGACCACGAATGGATGTTGGCAATTGCTGAGCAAACCATGGATTTGAAAAGTAACAGTCCTCTGTTAAGAAGAGTGGTATACCTGGGACAGAAGATTCTTCTTGTTCTTCGTTGGCAGTGTTTGAAGACATCTTTTTGGCTTCGGGTTTTTTGCACTGCTGAAGTTGGCAACTCTGAAGCTGCTTTGCGTTGAGTTGGCAAACTTGAGGTTCTTCCGTTGGTAAGAGTTGCTGATGCTGTCGAACCTGTTGGCATTCAGTCAGTTGTGCATCAAACTGGCAGGATGGAACTTCTTCTTTGACACAAGACAGTTGAAGTTGTTGTCCATGATAATTATTTGGTTGTGGCGGGCTGAGCTTAAAAGCTGGAGGTGACACAAAGGTGTGGACATTGTTAACTGGAGTGATGTTTAAGCTTCCACAAGAGGGAGCTGTCTCACTCACTTGCATTCTTTGGCCACATGGAAAGTGATCATCAGCTGGGCTGCTACCTGGATATTGCTGTTTCATCAAGGGCAAATGTCCTTCAATGACAGATTGACCTTGACTCAAAGGTGAGTAAAGCTCAGGTGCTGCGAGGTTGACCTTAGTAGGATGTTTTCTCAACGTTGAAGGCAATTCTGCGATCAAAGACTTGACTGTGATTGCTTGTTGTGAAGCGGGGGTTACATCAGCAGGAACTGAAGGGCGGTCAGCAGAAGGTGAACTGAATGCTGTGTTCTCTACTGGAACCCTTTGAATAGGTAAGGCAGATGATGAAACCTCTGGAACCTGAATGCTTGATGAGGTCACATCTTTTCTCTGGACATCTGGAGAGTAGATATCTCTCTGGATCACTCTTTTTTCCTGATGACCTGGATAAGGAGTAGCGTTGTTCACCTTTCTGGGACGATTGACCTTCATGATGTTCTTGAACTTGCACCCTATTGTTTTACCGGGGCCGGGGCGCGGCCCGCAGAACCGTTTCCCTGAACTGGAGATGAGGTAGGTGATGTATTTTGTGGATTCAAACGACAGTCGTTCGCCCAATGAAATCCTTTCTGACAGATGGGACATCTCTCTGGCGGCTTGGCAGAAGGCCTTGGCGTTGTTGTGCACTGCGACCGGAAATGCCCATCGCCTCCACACCCATAGCACTTCTTGACTGGCGTAGAGCTGTCTTGACGTGGCATCTGTACCGCAGCTGCCAAGAGCTGTGCTTTGTAGGAGTGGGTACCGACATTCTGGCAGACGCGTAGCATCTCAGTCAATGTGGCATCTGGACGAGCTGCAACTGCTGTTAGGGCATTCTTGCAGTCATCATTGGCATTTTCAAAGGCAAGTTGTTTTGTCAGCATGTTTCTGGCATGACGATCTTCTATCTGGCGTTCCACTGCAACAATCAGGCGATCCACGAAGTCCCCATAAGGCTCCTTTGGACCTTGCCTAACTGCAGCGAATCCTGATACTGAGCTAGCATCTGTGCGATTGGGTAGTCTGCGCCAAGCTTTGACTACAATGTCTGCTATGGTGACGAGTGCAGCATCAGGTATGGCTAGCTGTTGATTGAGATTGGAGTAATGTCCTGATCCTGTGAGCATATCTTCTGTGGCGAGTGGCGTTGCACGTCTGGCTGCTACTTCTTTCCACTCTTGCAGGCACAGAAGAGCATCTGTAGGCGACAGGAAGGTGCGAAGAATCAACTTCCAATCAGATGGCAGAAGTCTACTAGTGGACAGTCCTTCAAGTAAACTTCTAGTATAAGGAGCTTGAAGTCCATTTTCGCGTATGGCTTTTCGCAGCTCACGTAGTGTTTCAAAAGGGATAGCTTGATATCTTGCAGGTTGTCCTCCATTAGCACGAATCACTGGAAAGATGTGCATTGGATCAGCACTAAAGTCTATTTGTCCCAAAGCTGCTTCTAAAGCTTGAGTTCTGCAAATGGGTTGCATTGCTGTAGGGTCTGTAGGTGGCATCAGTGAGTTTAAATCTTCTTGATGCTTTCCAAATGATGAGCCACTAGATGGCGCTAAAGAGTCTTTGACATCTGGATGCCTTGAAGATGGCTGACTATGAAGACAAGATGGCTGACTTGAAGTTGGATGAAGACAAGATGGCTGACTTGGAGTTGGATGAAGACAAGATGGCTGACTTGGAGTTGGAGCATAAGGTTGTTGGCTCTGTACTGCAAGTCCTGGCATCTGGATCATCATTGTTTGGCTTTGCTCTTGTCTTGGAATCTGCATTGGCATTGGAGGTGCTGAAGGGTTGGTAAATTGCTGTTGTGCTGCTTGCATTGAAGCTTGGATTGCTGTTGATTGGAAATCAGCTTGCTGCAAAACTGGAGCTGCTGGCTTGAGCGCGGCCTGCAGGGCAGCAGGGTTTGCTGGCAAAAAGGCTGCTTGCTGCTGCTGCTGCTGGATCGCTGGCAAAAGCGCGGCTTGCGATGGAGGAAGCGGGACCGTTGCTTGGAGCGAGGTCCGCGGCTGCTGCTGACTTGAAATCGCTGGCTGGTAAAAGGCCTGCGATGACTGCTGAGCGACTGGCGGTGGGGCAGTCCGCGGCGGGGCTTGAAAGGCCGACGGCGTCTGCTGCACCGGCACAGGCGGCAATGAATCTGGCAACGACAAATTGGACAAGGGCGAGTGCGTGTACGACAACGGGGCCTGAACTGGCTGCTGCGAGGGGGCCGAAAGTGGCACAACCGCAAGCGGCAGCACAGGGGCACTATTAAAAGCAGTATTTCCCAAATTCACTGTTCCATTAAGCAAAACATTTCTTGGAGCGATTTGTTGAAAGCAGTTTCTTACTTTGCTCCATACTAATTGTACAGGAATTCCGATTTTCGGGTTGGCCATAAATTCTAACCCGATCCTTTCCCATGAGGCTAAATCTTTCGTTCCTTCCTTAGGGACCCAGGGACAAATTTCCCCAATAGTTTTAACTAAAAGCTCTACTTCTGATTCAGAGACAGGGTGACCATTTCTTTTCAAAAGGTACAATAAATCTTCACAAAATTTTACTTGAGCGGTTGAGAGTGAGGAGCCCATTTTTTAAACACTTTTCCAAAACTTTTCCTCCCCCACCCGTAGGCTTCTACTAGGGGACACCGGTTCTACCCGTAGGCTTTAACCGAAAAACCTGGCACCCGTAGGCTTTAGCCAGAAAACCTCCGCCCCCACCTGTGGGCTTCTACTAGGGGCTACCGGCCCTACCCGTAGGCTTTGACCGAAAAACCTGGCACCCGTAGGCTTTTGCCAGAAAACCTTTCCCTCCCACCCGTAGGCTTTTTCGGGAGACACCGGCCCTACCCGTAGGCTTTGACCGAAAACCCTGGCACCCGTAGGCTTTTGCCAGACCCTGGCACCCGTAGGCTTTTGCCAGACCCTTCCCACCCGTAGGCTTTAGGGAAGACCTTATCCTGCCCGTAGGCTTACACTAAACTCCTTGCCGCTCTACCCGGGGACCCCTTGGGGCAAAAATACACGCGCGCAATTTCTATTTACAGTACTTTGGGCAAGCGGTGGATTCGCGCTACTGCAGCGAAATCCTGGATAAACCGGGCCGTTATACCTCACCTCTCAATGTCTGTTTCCGAGCCACTTCCGATATGTTGCCTTCAACCGGAGTCTTCGTGGAAGCGATTTTTGACTACGCTTTGCCTCAGAGAGGGCACCACTTGTCGGGGTATGGGTGCTGGAGCTCCTCGTGCACGGCCTTGGACTGGTTATGCACGAGGTACCAGTTGCGGGGAAAGCGGCCAGCGTTCCGCGTGCTTTTGAGCACGGTCGCCGGCCAAGCCTCACAGTCTGAAGGATAATGAGTAAGCCAATTGAAGACTCTGATGGTGTGTGAGTTCCTAGTTGCCTTCTTTAAAGAAAAGTTGCCTCGTGAAATAAAATATATACCCTGACTCTGAATAGGCGGACCCAATTAAAGAAATTAAAATTTTTTACTTTACTCCCCCCTTTAACCCCAAAGGAAGACAGACACCGGTTGTATCTTTAGTGGCTTCGGCAGAACCCGCGTAGGCTCGTCCCCTAAGCTAAGTTCTCCTAAGCTTAAAGACCCTGCGCGCCCGATCTTCCGCGAGGCTAACTAAATAAACTAAAACCGAAATATCTTCCGCGGGCCTAACCCTAGGCTAACCTAAAAGAACCTAACTAAAACTAAAACCGAATGATCTTCCGCGATCTAACTCTAACTAAAGAAAAACCCATCCAACCCGTCCAGCCCGCTCCTAGCCCCTTAAACTAAACTTGACTTCAACTAAAACCCAACTAAAAGACATAAACAAACTTCTCCTGCCTAAGCGGGGTGCCTCTGCCTTTTATTAGGGAACAAACGTGACATCATCATTAGTACTTTAACCAATAAAATCACTGTTGCTGCCCTCCAAAAAGGCGGGAAGCAAGTTTAACGCTCATTAACAACTTTGAACATGACCGGATCTACAAAATAAAGGCGGATTAATCTCATAAGTGAACCACACTATTCATTCATGCTTTCACTTTCGCTTTTACGCGCAATTATACCAAAAGTAGACCTCGAAAAACTTATAAAATAACCAAATAAATATGAATCCATGGCGGATCCGTGAAACGTATTCCGACAGTTTTTGTTTGTTTTCTCAGATCTCCTTCCACCTTCACAGAACAATCCCAGCTCATCCGAGATCACATACTGAATGAAATGATGTCACAGTACTGCACAGCCAATCATATTTGACTAGATGACAACATATCTAAAGGCAAATTTGGAATGTGGGCAATGCTTTGAGATAGGTGGTTCTCCCTCCTGCCCCCAATTAAAGAAGAATTCACAATTGTCCTTCAATTTTAGGAACTTTTAGTAGATACTGGGTTTTCCCATGGTGCAAAGGTGTCTGCGAAGTGTTCATTGAACCCCTTCTAAAAAGGTGGTGGAGAAAGTCAAGATGGAACAGCTTTCATCCAACTGCCCACAGGAAGTATTAACTTTCCCATCTCCTTGTTGACACTGTGCCACTGCTGTTGAAGCAGTGCTAGTGCAAACACAGAGCTAACAATAACATACATTTTTTAAAAGCCTTAGATCACTTCCCCTTTTCAAACAATCCTTTCCCTTTCCCTTTCCCTTTCTTATGAGAGAGAAAGCCATTTAGTGGGTTTTAATGGTTTGGGGAGATCAAGCTATTTGTTTTTATATCCACTCACTCCATCCAGAGGCATCTTTCTAACTGACCAGCAGGACTGGATTAAAAACCACAACTAATGAATGAAGCATACTTAAAAGGCATAAATAAAAAGAGTCACGGTTTACCTCTCACCACAAGAAGGAAAACATACAACCGTGATGGGTGGCGTATCGCGGTTGCTTTATTGTGAATCACAATATAGCAGGGGAATATGAAACCTGGGGTACTAAGGGGAATTCAGTAAACAGCAGTGAAGAGGATGCTGGTGAACAAAGTATGCCGGTGATATTTAAGTTTCCATCCATGCACTCATTTCCATCAATTCCAGGAGGGCAGGAGTGGAAGTACTGGCTCAGCTTCAAGGCTTTTGAGCTGATATACAAAGCCCTGAACAACTTGGGTCCCAGATACATTCAATGACTGCCAGAGCCCATGTATCCCAGCTCAGTCACTGAGATAATCTAGAGCAGTCTTCTTCAACCTTGGTTTCCTAGATGTTGTTGAACTTCAACTCCCACTGGCCCTATCCATTGGCTAAATTGGCTAGGGATTGTGGTAGGTGTGGTCCTGCAATATCTGGTGCCAAGTTTGAAGAGCCGTGATCTAGAGCAATGTTGTTAGTTGTTGCCCATGTTATAGAGGCCTGACTGGCCTCGACCAGAAGTAGGGGGTTTAGCCTTTCCAGACCTATTCTGCGGGAAACTCATCATGTAGAGATTCAGCAGGCCACCTCCCTTTTGACTTTCAGGCATCTCTTGAAGACTTTGCTGACAAGCCTATGCAGTTGTTTAAAATTTTCTCGTAGCCAGTCATTTTAATGATTGTTCTGTACTTTTAATGGGAAATGGGAAAGGCTCTTCCATTGTGACTTGGGCAACCATTTATGCTTAACTCCAAAAGAGGAAATACAGCACCCAAAAAGAAGAAGACAAAATGGGAAAGATAGATATGAAAAAATGTGCCTATGCTAATTTAGAGAGAGATGCAAACTTAGAAATCATTAACAATAATTTATACAGAAGTACCTAGTGCATCTCACCATAGTGGGAGAGACTGACCAGGTGACCTCTGTGCCTCTCAGGTGCTCATATTTGATGGCAACTTCAAGGCCTCTGCTCACCTTTCGTCTGGGTTTTTATCCTTAAACTAGACTTGGACTGGCCAGCTTTTCAAACAGAGTACGCTAAACAGAGACGTACCACCCTTTTTCCAGGCCCAAGCTAGTCTCTTCACAGTCCACTCCCAAATCCTGGAAATACTAAGGCAAGCTCCAATGTTGTTTTGGTTTGCAATTAATTTGACAACTGCTTTTAAAAGAAAAAGCAAAAAATAAATAAATGAGAGTTAATTTCATTGGGCGCCCTCCACCCTTGATTCAATCCTCTGGCTTGCCCTGAACTTTTGAAATGCAAGACATGCTCATTCTGTGGTTGGAACACCAGCGGCTGATTCTGATTTATTTTTGGTTGGATGTCAACACAGCTGATGTTGGCATGATTTGTCAAGCATTAAGATCAGCCAGGAAAATGGGAGGGGGGGGTAGAAATCCACAATCTTTCCTGAAAATTGCATGTAGCCAGGTGCTAGAGGGCATGTGAGAGAGGATGGGTTGCTATGCCTTCCAAAGCTCATATAAGCAAGTGCTAAATGTGGTGGAAGATAAAAGAAAATCATCAAACCTCCTCTCCAAAATGTAAGGGGGGAAATGACAAGCTCCAGAATCCGCCAAGAATCTTAATAAATCCATGTTCTGGTAGATTAAAAAGGAAAGGCATAGGAGGTTCAAAGCCATGAGGCCATTCTAGGGCTCAAGCTAGAGTTAATAAAATCTGATTATTATTATTTTGCACTGACCTGCCTTGATATTGCCAGGAAATGTGACATTCTTCCTAGTACTGCCAGAATGAATGCCCTCTAACATTTGCCAGACGAAATAAGTACTATAGGGTGAGGTACATAAGGATGGAAATAAGAAGAGCCTGCTGGATCAGGCCAATGGCCCATCTAGTCCAGCATCCTTTTTTCTCACAGTGGCCAACCAGAGGCCTGTGGGAAAGCTGCAAGCAGGATCCAAGTACAAGAGCCCTCTCCCCTCCTGTGGCTTCCAGCAACTGATCTTCAGAAGCATGTGGCTTCTGCAAGCACAGCATTGCCATCATGGCTAGTAGACACCAATAGCCTTATCCTAAATCAGTCCAAGTTGGTATTTATCACTGCCTCCTGTGGAAGCAAGTTCCATTGTTTCACTATGCACTGTGTGGCTGAACCTCTCGCTTTTGTTTCTCTCCGTTTCTCATTTTTCCAGCCCCAGTTCAGCTCTCTGGATTTCTGCATCAGTTCATGAAATATTTCTGAAGTTCTCATGAAAATTTGTGAGCATCTTAGTGCGCTTTTATCCTGACTAAACACCAGGAAGAATTTTCTGCCAGTGGTCGGAGCTGCTCAACAGTGGAACAGACTCCCTCGGAAGATTGTGAAGTCTCCTTCCTTGGAGGTTTTTAAGCAGAGGTTGGATGGCCATCTGAGAGCCAGTGTGGTGTAGTGGTTAAGAGCGGTAGACTCATAATCTGGGGAACCGGGTTTGCATCTCCACATGCAGCTGCTGGGTGACCTTGGGCTAGTCACACTTCTTTGAAGTCTCTCAGCCCCACTCACCTCACAGAGTGTTTGTTGTGGGGGAGGAAGGGGAAGGAGAATGTTAGCTGCTTTGAGACTCCTTTGGGTAGTGATAAAGTGGGGTATCAAATCCAAACTCTTTTCTTCTCTTCTGTCGTGGATGCTTTAGCTGAGATTCCTGCATTGCAGGGGGTAGGTGACCCTCATGGTCCCTTCCAACTCTATGATTCTACAGTTGATCTTAGCCAAAAGGCCGGGAAGCGATTTTTTTCATCAGTGAAACCAAAAGATACCTCAATTCCAAAATGCCATAATATGACCAACCTAGAAATACCAAAATAGTGAAGGGCCTTCACTTTGGCCAGATGCCAGGCCCTCTCCTCAGCTATCCAGGAAGGCCGTTTTAGGAAGGTACCGTACGAGGAGAGAAAATGCCCCTGTGGCTCAGGGCAACTAGAAACTGCTGGCCATGTCTTCTTTCGCTGCCAATATTATACAGACATATGAGTCCTGCCAATACTACACAAATTCCCTGGACGGACAGAGCAACTCTATACCTTCTCGCTGGTTGAAGATGCAAACCCAGACGTAACAAACTCAGCAGCCAGATTTTGCACTGCTATGACGGTCATTCGCCGAAGAATAGTTTGGGTCACTTACTCACTAAACTGAAAGCTCATACTGAAGACCTGTTGCAGCCTCCATTCTATAGTTACCTTTGCAACAGCTTGCTCTTAACCCTCTAGCTGATTTTAAGTCTCCCTCATGCATCTCCCCTTCTAAGAGTCACTCCTCTTACCTGTTTTATCTGTTTTATGTCCTAAATTACTGTGTGTTTCTTTCATCATCTTTATTACGGTCACATGCCAGCATAATAATAATAATAATAATAATAATAATAATAATAATAATAATAATAAATTCCTTCCAGCAGCACCTTAGAGACCAACTAAGTTTGTTCTTGGTATAAGTTTGTTCTTGGCCAGCATAAGTTAAGCTGGTCTGTGAACGCGATAAAGATAATGATGATGATTCTATGATTCTTTGATATGCTAATGGATCGAAAATAATTAAAGCAACAGGAGATAAAACTGCATCAGCAGAATAAAACAAGATACATACGCAATAAGTAGTGGAAATATACTAGGTGTGACCAGAAAGTTCAGTGAATGGTCACAGAAACTGGACAGCGAGAAATATTCGAAAATACATACCTTACAGGTACATACCTTACTTCAAAGTAGCCCCCCCCCCGATACAATGCACAGTTGACAACGTTCGTAGAACTGTTGGAAAATTCTGGAGAAGTCCTCTTTTTGTACTGCTTTCAGTTCCCTTGTCACAGCAGCTTGGACGTGTGAAATGTTGGAAAATCTGTGCCCTTTCAGTGCAAATTTCAGTTTGGGAAAAAGAAAGAAATCCGGTGGGGCCAGATAGGGAGAATACGGAAGGTGGGACAACTCAGTAACCTCAGTAATGATTTCACATGGAATATGCAAATCTTCCACCATCATTTGGTCGGACAAACACCGATCCTGCCTCAATAACTCACGAATTCTGTTGACATTTGCCGCTGTTCTCCTCATTGATGGTCTGCCAGAACAAGGTTCATCTTTGATGGATTGCCGCCCTTCACGAAAATGCTTAAACCACTCATACACTGTCTTTCGAGTTACAGATTCATCTCCATACACAATTGTGAGCATTTCATGGGTTTCCGATGCTGATTGTATGTTCAAATATTTATCACTGTCTGATTTCTGTGACCGTTCGCCCAACTTTCCAGTCACATCTTATACATTCCACTGCTTATATTCAGGCTTATGAAGGACCACATGCAAAATAAACCCAGACTGGAAAAAGACTGATCCATCCATCCCTCTCTCTAGATCCTTAGGCAGGGGACTTTCACAGCCTTGCCTGGGGATGCCAGGGATTGAACCTGGGACCTTGAGCATGCAAAGCAGATAATGTACCACTGAGCTACAGTCCTTTTCAGGTTAGCACTTGTGCATCTGATGCATAGTCAAGTTAAAAATGATATCTTCCGTGACCCATTTAGGTAGCTGTGTCCATAGGTTCAAAAGCTGCGACTCTTGTTTCCTAAAGAAATCCATTGGTTACAGGGTTTGGATTTTTTAAATCATAATCATAATCATAATCACAAAGCATAATGGCCCTGACTGTTTTTGTTGAACTGCAAAGCTGTAGATAAATGGCTCATGAATCAAGGGCTGGCAGCTTGACTTTCTGGGGTTTATTAATTCCCATGCTATTTACCTCTTTGCATGTGGCATAGCAAAAACAATTTGAACTTCAATATACCAATCTTCTGCACCACTTGATCATTTTGTGTTTGGCTTGGTTAAACAAGTGCCTCCAAAGGAAGACAATGGAATGGTGGAGGGTCTTTTAGTTGGAGACTGCCGAGTCACTAGAAAGTGCAGCCATGGCTAAAAACTGTCATTTTTCTAGAGCAGTGAATTGGAAACATGGAACTCCGCCATGAACCTTAAGGTACCATGTTTCCTCCATATTAAAGCCTCTCTCATCATAAGAGCACAGGATGTATTACAGGAGCTATTTGTAAGCAGGGTGAAGGTTCAAAAATGAGAGCAATTTTTTTTGAGGGGGGGGGGGATTTAGTGGGTAAGGTGCCAAACTAGCTCCCAGAGAAATATATAAAAGGATGTCATATAGAGGAGGGAGAAAGGTTGTTTTCTGCTGCTCCAGAGAAGCGGACACGGGGCAATGGATTCAAACTACAAGAAAGAAGATTCCACCTAAACATTAGGAAGAACTTCCTGACAGTAAGAGCTGTCCGACAGTGGAATTTGCTGCCAAGGAGTGTGGTGGAGTCTCCTTCTTTGGAGGTCTTTAAGCGGAGGCTTGACAGCCATCTGTCAGGAATGCTTTGATGGTGTTTCCTGCTTGGCAGGGGGTTGGACTGGATGGCCCTTGTGGTCTCTTCCAACTCTATGATTCTATGATCCCCATTCAGCTACAAAGCTTGCCTAGCCTACCACACAGGGCTGTGGCGAAGATAAAATAGGTGAGACTGAGGGATCGTGTACTCTGCTTTGGCAGAAAGTACTTCCAGACCCTCCAAGTGTCCCTATTTTAGAGGGACAGTCCTGGTTTTACAGAAGCCATCCTAGTTTCTGATTTGATCCCAGAAAGTAGGATTGTTACTTTACTCTCAGCCAAAGTGTGCTTAAATGAGACTAACTGAGCAGGAATCCATCAAGCCATGGCTTTCAAATGTGTTTCCACCTGGCAACTCAGTCAGGCTGGGGAAATGTGGAAAGGACCTTTCCTTAAAATCCTGCACCAGTTGCCCCCCCTTTTTTCTAGAAACATCAAAGTAAGAGATTTCTCACCTCTCCCAAGCTTTTTACCTGTACCATTTCCTGATCAAGTTTCTACTCATTCTGAAACAGCTGCCTTGCATAACCACAGCTATGGAAATTGGACATAACATAAATAGTTGGGCTCCATATATTGGCAGCAGAAAGGAAGAGAGGAAGTTAAATTCCTCTAGTGCTTTTGCTTATTGTAATAGTTCAGTTGCTCTGACATTGTCGGGCATGTGGCTCCATTTGTAAGTCACTGGGAGGTCGCCATTTGTTCTTTTGTTAAAGACAGAAAAAATACGACCTTTTCCTCCATTGCGGCTGCATGAACCATGTTTTGTTTATTTTTAATTTATGAATCTAAAAAGCCATTTTTAATAGCAAGATTTCTCAGAGTGCAATGTACATTAAGCAAAAAGAAAACCCAGCAAAGATTTTTTTTTTAAGCGAAATGGGATAGGCAGAACATTTTTACACCAATAGCTGCTGATGACTAGGGCTTACTAGTAATTAGGAATCAGCAATACCAGACTTCCCTGCTTGGCTAGGCTAGATTTTCTCTTCAGTTCTCCAACCAATAAATTTGTACAGCTGGTTGAGCTGCTACCTTAGTAAAGAAAAAGCGTTTTGTATGCATTCTAACACTGTGACACCAGATGGCACTGTGGAGTCCCGTCTTTCACCAACGTGATTTCCCACTCAGAAGTTTACAACATGTTTTTTTTCTGAAACTTTTTTTTTTGATGTGTCTAGATCCAGCCCGGTGTGAGAATGAGCCTTCCACCGTGGCTCTGTAACAACTCTTTAAAAAGGATATTTGAGAATCCGCCACAGCTGAAAGCAGAGACCGCTCCCTAAACTGGCACAGGCACCTCCATATTCTACAGCATGAAAACAAAAACAAAAAAGTATCCGCCTTAATGCTGTAATAATGTAAAGCACATTCAGTAAGGATTATTGGTGATGGATGGATGTTTGTAAATTCAAAGCCTGTTCTCAGACGGAGCCATCTGACCCTTTGCCTGAGGCAAGATCAACAACGCTTAATCCATGCCCTCAGCTAGACTTCAGCTCTTTGGCCTTCCTCAAAGCCTCTGTCCTTTCTTCCTTCTTCGGAAGAATTGCAATAAAGTACACAAAAAGCAAGAGAAGGGAATGAACTAGATGAAGGAGGAAGCAACCAGCAGAGCCAGCTCAAAAATCCAGGCTTCCAGAACTGGAAACATTTTCAGATAAACCCACAGGTGCAAATCATTGTTCTCTCTCCCCCCCCCAAACTCTCTTTCTCTTTCTCTCTCCTTTTCCCCCTTTTATTGAATGTGAGCAAACTCTGATCTGACAGTATGCACAATTTCCCTTAAATTTCAGGGTGAATTTCAGATGTGTCCATTTCAAAGTCTCTCTGAGACTTATGGGATATAAATTTGTTTTTTAAAAATAAACAAACAGGGTGGCCTCATGAACTGCTTTGTGGTGGGCAGTCCTGTGTTTGAAGGGTTGTGAGGTCCGTCCAAATCTAGTTTTAAGATTTAAAAGAGAAGGAAAAAGGGACAGCCGAGAACTCGAAGTTGCTCATCGGCAGACTGAGCAGGTTCACAGCTCACCTGTTCACAGTCTTCTCCACAATGTATTACATTTCTGTTTTACTGACTTTTTTGCAGTTGTTTTGCTCCTTGTGGTTTTAAATGTTTTTGTTATCTGTATGATGTAATTTATCTGGAACCCTTATTTTTTATTCTTTCTTAAATTTGTATACCACCCTTCATCAGCAGATCCCAGGGTGGCTCACAACACAAAAACACAAGATAAAAAACAACCACAAAATACATAACACAAAATCAAAAACAAAAACAAAGGACTAGCTCCCCCTTAGGGATGAAGGGGCCCAGATGGGTCCAAATATCTATCCATTGGGCTTTCTATCTGAAAGAATCTCTCTCTCTCTCTCTCTCTCTCTCTCTCTCTCTCTCTCTCTCTCTCAAAAAATGTTCATTTGGTTTTCAAATCAAAGTTTTACATTCACATATCCAATATATAACATATAAACAAGATTCCAAGGAATCTCCTGGATGTCCCTCAGCCCCTTTGTGGGTTCTATTGTTAATCATTTCCTCCTGCATCTTTTATAAAAATCCATTATCTCCATTATGTCCAAAATTCACCATTAAACTACAAGTGTTATTCCAGTCCTGTTAACAGTTTTAACTGTTTACAATGGTTTTTACGATAAATTATATATTTTAAAAATTCCCATTCCTTATTGAAATTTTGGTCTTCCTGATTTCTGATTCTTCCGGTCAAATGAAATAATCTCTCTCAACCAGCAGGTGAGCATAACTGGTATGGCTTTAATGTTGTTGTTGTTGTTGGTGGTGGTGGTGGTGGTGTTAAATGTTATTATTATTATTTATTGAATTTATATACCACCCTATACCAGAGGATTTGACAGATTCATGGAGGACAAGGGCATCAACAGCTACAAGCTATGATGGCTGTGTTCTACCACCACTGTCAGAGGCATTATGCCTCTGAATACCAGATTCTGGGAATCGCAGGCGGGCAGAGTGCTGTTGTGCTCATGTCTTGCTTGCAGGCTGCCCACAGACACCTGGCCAGTCGCTCTGAGAAAACGATGCTAGACTAGATGGGCCATTGTTCTGATCCAGCAGGCTTGTCTAATGTTCTCGTGTTTATATTTTCTATTTCTTAACCATGCTTATGCAGTCAAAAATGCACTTCCGGCAAGCTGCAGCCATCACACTGCACACTGCGAGCTTGTAGGAACACATGGACCTACCTTACATCATCTCCTTGGTCCATCTAGCTCAGAATGCTTTCGTTCCTTACTGGTGCGGTATTATTATTATGGGAGTTTGTTCAGCCTTTCATCATAGTCAAATGTCCTACATCCATTACAGTCTGCATGACAATGTGCACAGGTAGCATGAAGCAGTTTCCACAGTTCAGCCTTATTTTGCCCAATTTTCAGCAAGACCTTCCTGGTGGGTTTCTCATCCTGCATCCCCAGCTGTGTTGTAAGTCATTTGGAGACCTCTGGGTACAAGGGATTAACAAGTCTAATGATAAGAATGACAACAGCAACTCTGCTGGTTGCATCTTAATTAGTACTGTGCCCAAATCTGGGATCATGTGATGAGTGAAGAATGAAAAATGCCCCTAATCAACAGACATGCAAATAATAAAAGCATTTTTCTAGTGGTCATGAACTGAAAGATCTTTCTCCATGGCTGCTTCCATCAAGAATAAAAGCTTCGATGTTCATCTTAAACTTGTTTACTTAAACCAGCTGAGTGTTGATCTTGGGAACAATTTGTTTAATAAATGGGTCATAATGAAATGGCCAGACATAAATAAGGCTTCTGATTAGGTGCTATTCATTCTGTACACAACTGTATCCAGAATAATTCTCGTAACTACAAGATCCTTTCTAAATTAAATTTTCCTGACTGCCTTGTGAGCTGTCTGCACACAATGGTAAAAATCAAAGTGGCTTCTAATGGTTTTAGGAAATTGGTCGTTCTCCTAAGGCGGCTTCCTTTAATATCCCAACAGACACTGAATCAAATAGTCATCTGATGATTTGTTGGCCTACTTTAGGATATGAGCTATTTCAGTCATTTGTGACTTTTACAGGGGTAATTCTTGTGTGTTCTGTGGAGGGGGAAAATAAAAGCCTTTGAGATCCAGAAGACAACAGAAAACTTTCCATGACTTCAAGCTTGTACAGCTGCAGCCCCCAAGGATCTTCAGATCCATAAAGATATTGCAACAACAACAACAAAAACTCTGCAGATACTTTTTGAACCAATAGGCCTACCAGTATTTATGGACTGAAGCCACATGAGGTCACTTATGTTGCTGAAGGTCTGGGTCTGGTCAGTGCCTGTATGGGAGACCATCTGGGAACCAGACCACTTTAGATTCCATGAATGTAAGAAAAACTTTTTTGGCAGTTATGCCACAAGTCAGTCTGAAACCATACATTTCTTGTGCATGCTGCATCCAGTACATACACAGCCTTGGCATGGTTCAGCTTCTACTCTGCTGTGCGAAGAAGAACCAGCCAGTCGGGAAAACATCAGAGAAACAGGCCAGGCAGGAATGCAAGTTCTAAGTGGACTACGTATCCCAAGATGTGCTAATTGGTTTGTAGAGTTGTGACCATCAGGATTCTCATTGCTGCCAAGGGGCTCTGATAACCACTGAATTCCTCGTGCTTTCATCCATAATGTCGCTGCCCACTCTGATCATGCAAGGTGTGAGAAGAGCAAAGTGATGGAAGAGCACCTCTTAGCTTCCCTTGTGTGTGCAAGCCGAGCAATGGTGGTAAGGAGAAGCATGGCCTGCTTGGGAAACTTTGTCCCATACGGCACTGGAAGGAGCACTGAGTTCTGTGGTGGGCGAAGCCATGCATTAGGCCAGCGGCGGAGAACCTGTGGCCCTCCAGATGTTGTTGGACCCCAGCTCCCATCAGCCCCGGGCAATATGGCCAATGGCCAGGGATAATGGAAGTTTTAGACCAGCAACATCCAGAGGTCCACAAATTCCTCACCCCTGCTTTGGACCATATGTGGTTTTCCCTCAAATTGCTAGGGTTCTTGCTAGTTCCACACAGTGGGTAGCAAGCTATTGCCCAAACATTTCATTCTGGGATGTATAGAATTAAATCCCAGAGGCTGAGGTGGGACACAATCCAGGTCTCCCTGTCTCTGCTCCGATGCCCTAGTGACCAGGCCAGAGTAGGATTTCTGTAAAACGTTCAGCGATCGGTGAGAGCATTTGCTCAAAGCCACTTATGGTCCTCTTTAGCAGAGTGCACACACAGGCCATTGATGACCAACTCCTGCTTGTTCCACAGCCGCCTCTGTACCCAAGTAAACATTTATCTTGGCATTTGCCCCATTTGTTTACCAACCATTCACCAGCTGGAGAGCTTTGGAGAAATTAATTGGGTTACATAAAGATGCTGTTTATTATTTGACAGCCTTCTTCGGACTGACCCTTGTAGATGGCAGCTTTGAAAACATTCCCAGATGAAAACACACATGATCTTCCAGGGGAGAGTTAGTTTAGAGAGCAAATGCATATGGGAGACATAAGAAGCCTTGTGTGTGCATCTGTGAGCTGCACTGAGCCAGAGTGTCTCCTCAAAGGAGCATGCGCCAACTGTTAATGCATATGTTTAATGATATTACCTCAAATGCACATTGTCAAATGACAAACCAAACCATTTCCCATTATATCCCAGTGTTTTCATCTTTATTTAGGATGTGATCCTACGCTTGTTGACTCAGAAGACTGCTTCATTGTGTTCAATGGGATTTACTCCCAGGTAAATTAGTTTAATGGACCTACCATAGGCCACATTTAGACCATACATTTAAAGCACTATGATGCCACTATAAGCAGTCATGGCTTCCCCCAAAGACTTCTGGGAGCTGTAGTTTGTTAAGGGCTGAACACAGCTTGTCTCACTTTTCAGTAAACAAGCATAGACTTGCACAATTAGCATTGAATGAAACTCTGTTATGTACTTATATTGGTGGATGGGGCCAATTTCTACATATGTGTATGACAGTGGTACTGCTGTTGTGACTCACTTTGCATCAGGCTGTGACCCAGTACTGGGTCCTCCTGACTCACCAGCAGACCAGTGAGCTAGACAATCATCTGGATTTCCTTTTTCAAGTAGGACTCAATAGCCTACAAGGCCTCATCTATGATTTAAAGAGGCTTCATTTTTGTTTATTTAATTTCCCTGCACTTGTAGTCAAGCAACAACAATTTGGTCAAATGAAGGTCAGCATCCCTATGAAGTCAGAAACTTCACTACGCTTTCCATATGTCTCTCCTCCGGCTCCCATGAAACCACCAGGAAGTTAAACCATTTGGTTTCCTTCTTCTATCCCTGGGCAAGAAAAAGAGGTTTCAGACAGGCGCTTTCTCTCCTGTCACATGGTTAGTCACAATCCAATGGGAACTGACATTCCACACTGAAATGCCACCCTGGTTTCCGACAGGATCCAAACAGCTTTCTTGCTTAAAGGCTGATAGCGTCAGAGTTTGGACAGCCTGATTCTGTGTTAGTCCTGTTGTTAACGAAAAGCAAAAAGTCAGAAACAATCTGATTCTGCCTGATTTATTTATTTGTTGCATTTTTTAAAAAACGAAACCTCTCTATTGTCAAGTTCTTTTTCTGTGTAATTGTCTCTTGGAGGCTGAGCAATTATTTACACAGTAAAGCAAGTTTCAGCCAAACAACCCCCACTCTCCTCCCCTGCCCCCTTTTATTATCAACATCCTCATCCTCTTTGTGTTGCTTTCTTTTGTACTCCCCCCACACCCCAATCCCTATGCACCTTCTGTCTTGTCTCTTAGTTATGGGTTACTTTCTAAAAGCCAACATCAATATTTCTCTCTGCAGACATTCACAATTAGGGGAATTTTTATAGCCAAGCGGGGGGCTTCGGCAATTCAAGATATTGTGTTCTCTTTCTTCCCCCAAAGCTGCTTTGTGGGTTTGGAGGAAACTCCTTCGAAGCAGCTCTCCACACTTCTGGGTGCTTTGTAGGTTGTTGCCGTGTGCTTTTGTTGTTGTGCAAGTGGATCCTCATTAGTTTGTTTCTGCATGCTGAATCCCCGGCGGCTGCTTTGAAGACATGTTAATTATAGTAATAATTTCCAAGTCATTTACTAGTCGTTGCCAATTTTCTTACAGGAGGGGAGAGGGAAGCTAGGACTTGTCCAAACCACTCCGTCTTGAACAGAAATGCCTTGAGATCTGGATATTTTTATTTTCTTGTAATTTATTTATTTGCTCCAGTGATAGTTGCCAGAAGTGATTTCCCCCCCCCCCCCCGCTCTCAAGGCCTTTTCTAAGAAACTGCTTGATCCAAACTGTACTAATCCATCTCCCCCTGCCCCCCCCCCTCAATTTTGGGAATGGGGAATAGGGGAAATTAACCATCAGCAGGAGTGTATGAAAGCTGTAAGTCCTGTTAGATGGAACATATTCATTTACTGCTGGCTAAATGCATCATGATTATATGCAAGCTCACAGTCTCCGAATTCTAACCTCTGAGCTTGTGAACATAAGATGGCTCACTGTGGTTATTGGAACAAGAACTGCCTGTCTCAAAGGAACCGACTTGCTGAGGTGTAGGCAACTTTCTGTGTGGCACTCAGTTCCCACCAGGCTAGCGGAGCCAATTCTTGGTGAATCAAGCACATGGCCAAATGTCCTCAAAAGCAGACAAAGAGCTAGTTCTTTGCGTGACAGTTTGCATCGGATATTTGAGGGCACGTTCACTGCGAAAGGAATGGGAATGTTGTTCCCTTCGAAATTTACAGAAGGCTGAACTGGGCTGGCATACGACGATTTCACCAATTCATATCTCCAAATCTTGGCATTCTTGGTGAAAGTCACCACATATCTATCCACTAAGGAACAAAGTTATTGTTGTACTCATATGGGTATTAGTGGCCATCTGTCATGGATGCTTTAGTTGAGATTCCTGCATTGCAGGGGGGCTGGGCTATGGTGCATTCTTTTTCTTTCTTTCCTTAAAGTATTTTATTGCTTTTTTGCATATAATAAATACAACTGATTTACAGAAGCCGTCCTGGTTTCTGGTATGATCCTGGAATGTCCTGCTTTTCCTTAGGAGTTCCCTATTTTCATCGGAGAAATGTTGGAGGGTATGGAGTTATGTGACCTCCGAGTCAAGGAGGTACAGTAAGTAACTATGCAACCTTTAGAAAACATCTGAAGGCAGCCCTTTATTTTTTAAATGTTCAATGCTTTATTATGATTTTATCTATGTTGGACGCCACTTATAAATAAAGTATAAATAAAATAATAATAATAATAATAATAATAAAACAATACATCCCTATTTTCATCAGAGAAATGTTGGAAGGTATGTGACAATAGCAGCTAGTCTGTCATTGCTTGGAAAAAAGCATAAAAGGCACAAAGCAGCTTCAAGTTGCAACTGCTTAGAACAAGCATACAGGTGAAACTCGAAAAATTAGAATATCGTGGAGAGGTTCATTTCTTTCAGTAATTCAACTTAAAAGGTGAAACTAATATATTAGATAGACTCATGGCATGCAAAGTGGGATGTGTCAAGCCTTTATTTGTTACAATGGTGATGATTATGGCATACAGCTGATGAGAACCCCAAATTAACAATTTTAACTTTGGGGTTTTCATCAGCTGTACACCATAATCATCACAATTATAACAAATAAAGGCTTGACATATCTCACTTTGCATGTCATGAGTCCATCTCATATATTAAACTCCAGTAGCTAATGAAAACAATTGCTTACATAAATGGACTTTTCAACGATATTCTAATTTTTCGAGTTTCACCTGTATAACACATCTTAAAGTCTCTAGGCCAATACATCTCTCCAGATGTTTCCATGGGTCTGGGAAGGTTGCCTCAATTGATTATCACATCCCATATGGGAGAAGAATGGATACCAGGTGTTGTAAAATGATAAAGGACTCATCTTACCTCTGGCTACCCTGACAGGTCAATTTCTCAGCCAGAGCAATACACCTGAGCATGCCACGAGTCTATTGGAAGGCCTGTTGCAGAGGACCAACATTTCTAACTGAGCATCTCCCAGCAAAAATGCAGCCCTCCAGGCCTCACTATGTGGGCCCTCAAGATTCTCTCCAGGCCACGCCTCCTCCCTATCCACACCCCTGCTCCCCAAGCCATACTGCTTCCCCCAGCGCTACTAGGCACCCTCCACAAGTGTTTTGCCTGACTGGAACGTGCCCTCGAACTCTTGACTATGCGGCAGCTAGACTGGTGACTGGGAGTGGCCGCCGGGACCACATAACACTGGTCCTGAGAGATCTGCATTGGCTCCCAGTACGTTTCCGAGCACAATTCAAAGTGTTGGTGCTGACCTTTAAAGCCCTAAACGGCCTCGGTCCTCTATACCTGAAGGAGCGTCTCCACCCCCATCATTCAGCCCGGACACTGAGATCCAGCGCCGAGGGCCTTCTGTCGGTTCCCTCACTGCGAGAAGCAAAACTACAGGGAACCAGGCAGAGGGCCTTCTCGGTAGTGGCGCCCGCCCTGTGGAACGCCCTCCCATTACAGGTCAAGGAAATAAACAACTACCTGACATTCAGAAAAAACCTGAAGGCAGCCCTTTTTAGGGAAGTTTTTAATGTTTGATGTTTTTGTATTGATTTCTGTTGGAAGCCGCCCAGAGTGGCTGGGGAAATCCAGCCAGATGGGCGGGGTACAAATTATTATTATTATTATTATTATTATTATTATTATTATTATTATTGACAATGCCTTCTGCTTGGTTGTTTGGGGAACTGTGCCAAAACCAGCCTATGACAAAGGTAATATTTACATTGCTTGCTCCACCCACTTTTAGTTCTGCCCCTGCCCCTGACAACCCTGTGTCCCCCAGGAAGGTTGCTAAGAAGAAAGCATTGCCTTAAAAAAAGATGGTGTTGGTACATGAGTCAAAGGTGGTTCCAGCCTAATCAAAGCCTTAGTGCAATATTTCCACAAGCCCATTTTCTCATTGTTAAGCACATAATTTTTGCTCCATGCGTGTAAAAAATAATGGAGGGAAGGGAGATGCTTTATTCCCAGTGACATCAGAAGGGGCTTCCCCCGCCTAACATCTCGCTAGCACCTGATCCTTCTGCTTTGATTGTTAACATGGGCTGCTTTAATTAATATCTTAAATATAATTAACTATGAGGGTTCAGTAGCAGATTTATCACCACAATCAACCTTCGGGCTTTATTTTATCTATAATATCTGAGACAGGAACAATCATGTCAAGCACATGACGGCTTTTCTGAAAGCCCTCAAGGCAGAGTGAACTTTCAATGGTATTTCTATTTGCTGGAGTTCCCCGAGATTTTCAAGTGAGAAGATCCAGGGCTTCTTTCGGTTTGGCAACTTCTAGTTTCCACCAGCTGAGGCATCTCATTGGTTCCAATAAACAATAACAGTCAGAACATTAATCCAATAGAAGGAGACAGAGCTTGAGAACTTCCCATGGGTGAGCAGGGAGGACATATTAGGGAGTCAAGACTTTGATATTACACAGAGCTTGAACTTAATAGAATGGCTCTGTTTTATTTAGATTTACTACCTAAGCTGAAGATTCAAAGACCACCAGCAATACAATCCTTACGATGGCATTGCGCAGAAAGTTGTACTCTCGCATAACTCCCAGACAGTGACATTATGTGGGCACTGCAGAGTTTTTACATGTGATGTGATGCAAACCATCGAATGTTTGCTTTTGAATTAAACAGGCATTGTGAGACAAGTTGGAAGCAAGAGCTCCCTCAGATGAAAACGATCCTCAGGGACATTGTCTTGTTTTAGGAACAATTCTGGGCCTGTCTGACAGCTAAATAAACTCAAATATAACTAGTATTCAAAGCTCTGAATTGTTCCAGTGAGTACGTGGACCTTCATGAGGCATGGAAGAGTTCCCTGCTTTATCAGGATTAACGTTAGACCCTGGAAGAAATGTGGGTTGCTAATTCTAATGTGTTGAAATGGATGAGGTGTTTTAAATGCCATTTATTGTGATTTATTGTTGCATTTTATGAATAATTTTCTTTTTTTGAAAGATGGGATAGAATTTCAATAAAATAAATCATTTTGTTGGAATTCCCCCAACATCTCTACAAAGAGCAAATACTTTCAAGTAAATGAAAGGAAGGCACAGGAAGTGACATGATCTGCCATGGTTATCAGCACAATGTGACTCCCATTTATTTTTAATGGGACTTGTGTGGGGATGTTTCACCTGAAGAGAATCACACTTAGCACCGTAGAAGTTTAGTGCAGAAAAAAACATTTGCCTGTAAATCAATGGGAATAGCTACTAGGTCTGTTGTGACACCCTAATTGGCATGAACTTATAATTTCCCCCTTACAGCGTTCTATCAACACCTTTTTTCCCCTTCCCCCTCCCTTTTTTACATCTACAGTGGTGCCCCGCTAGACGAAAATAATTTGTTCTACGAGTGTCTTCGTAGAGCGAATTTTTCGTCTAGCGAAGCGGCAATGGAGAGCAGAGGTTTTCGCGACGAATTTTTTTTTTTTTTGTCTTGCGAGGCAGCCCCATTGACATGTTTGTCTTGCGGGGCAGCCTTCCGCTAGCGAATGCCATTTGTCTAGCGAGTTTTTTGTCTAGCGAGGCATTCGTCTAGCGGGGCACCACTGTATATCACTTGCATGGGCAAGCAACATCTAAATACATCTCTCTGATAAAATGATGAGCAGAACACCAACTTGAGCTCCTTCGAGGAAAGGTGGGGTATAAATGTAACAATAAATAAACAAATCAACAAAGCAAGGCCCAAAAGTCTCCAAAGAAATAAAGATTATGGCTACAGACTTCCCCGGTGCTTCTGCTTGGAGCTCCAGATTGATCGCTGCCATCTTAGAAATGATTTTATTATTATTATTATTAAAGGAAAAAGGGATATTCTGTAGGCCCTGGTATTTGCCCTATCATGGTGGGTGCTGAGACCAGGTATGCATTGTGTTGTGGCCAGTGGCCTTAATTAAATTTAATGACAGCTTATTCAAACAACAACAGTTATAAACTTTGAGCAGTTTACACAAACTAGCATAAATAAATAAAAATACTGATAAAATCATTAAACTTTCAAAACAAGTCAGCGTAACACAATTGTTGTTATTCAGTTGTTCAGTCATGTCCGACTCTTCGTGACCCCATGGACCAGAGCACTCCAGGCACCCCATCCTCCACCGCCTCCTGCAGTTTGTCCAAACTCATGTTAGTAGCTTCGAGAACACTGTCCAACCATCTCATCCTCTGTCGTCCCCTTCTCCTTGTGCCCTCCATCTTTCCCAACATTACTCCAATTCAATCCAATTCAACACCTTTATTGGCATATATAAGACAATAGAATCATTTTTTCAAAAAGGCCATCCATACGCATTATATTTATATTACATACAGTAAAAAGGGAAATCCTCCTCAGCCTATTATGTAGACCAAACTACCCTTGATTTAACTTCAAAGATCCTGGTCAGAAATTGTACCAAAGCTCTAGTGAGTGTTGGAGAGTCGTCTCTCAAAAGGAACTGCACCTTGAGTTGTTTGTTAGGTGGGGCCTCAAGCCATAGAGAGGACATTATAAAATCAGCACGGAGGATGTTAAAAAGAGGACAGTCCAGAATTATGTGGTCTAGAGAATCGGGTACATTCTGGCCACAGGTGCAGAGTCTATTCTGGTAAGGAATGCCTCTGAGTCTTCCAGACAACATGGAGGATGGAAACGCATTGAAACGGGCCAACATAAATACTCTACGATGTAAAGGGGTCACTAAATTATAAAAATAATTGGGCATCATTCCATGATGGGGTTGCAACCCTAAATGAGCAGGGGAGCATACCGGGGGCTGGAAGGGATGAAGTTTTTGAAATTCATTATCTAACAGCCTCTGCTTAATTAGTGCAAAAATGTGAGATTCATCAAATGGCGGGAGGGAATCCACTGTAAAACCTATTTGCCTGACTTTAAGAGTGATGCCAGAAAACCAGGTATACTCCAAAAATATAGATAAAACCAACAACATTTTTAAAAAATAAAATAAAATGTATGGGTATGTTTGCCAAAACATAAAAGTTTTTAGCAGGCGTAAAAAAAATACAAGAAAGACACCATGCTTCCCATCAGCAAAAGAAAGATTTTTCTGATAAAAAGATGCCAAATTTAACTTAAATAGCAGAGTGGGCAGGATTTAAGAAGAGACAGCAGAGCATCTGAGAAGCATGCCAAGTATATGAACAAAAAGGCACAACTTTATTTTCCCAACTCCCAAACTCATGAAGTTGTGAAGGCAATAAAACAAGGATTTTCGTGCATGAAATAAGAAGGAGTTCTGAGCATTAAGCGAAGAGAGTCTAGCAGCTGAAGTACATTAGCCCCGCTCTGCTAAAGATAACAGGAAAATTCACAACAGCGAAACACCAGGAAATGCGTAAGCAACTACAGTAATATGTGATTCACCACATATTGCTGGAAATAATAATCTCTAGACCGCTGACATGCATGGAAGAGAAAATGGTCACATATATACCTAACCAACTCAGGTTTGAACCTAATAGTTATTTGTCTTTTTATTCATCTGGGACTCACTACCAGGAAGATGGAGGCAGATGGATTGGTGCCCTGTCCCCAAAACAGATAACCTTACGTTTAACCTGGAACTTTATTTATTTGTTCGTTTGTAAAATGTATTATCTTTCTTCACATAAAACTCAGTCTGATGACCCTATGAAAAAGCCCCAATAACAGCAGTAGTTTGTGAGGAGGGTGGGGGAGAGAGTCACCCTCCCAACCATGGTGTGGTGGTGGACTGGGGGGCAATTTTAATTGAGACGGTGTCTGGGGAGGTGAAAGTTAAATGTCCCCTCTCTATGGGCTGTGAAGTGGATGGAAATTGCCCAGTTACATTCTTAAAATCTCCATACACTGTTGCAAGCTGCACAATTAACATGATGTGTACTTAAGCCCTAACTTTGGGCAAGGGAGAGAGATGCAAATGAATGGACAGAACTGAGATCTGGAGAAAATGGTGAATGTTATTTATTTTAAAAATTCTCCATGTGAAATTACAGAGTTATGGAACTCAAGGCACAGAGTAACAGTCAGCTGGAAAATGTGGTGAAAGGGGCAACTGTCATGTTCAAAGGGTCGAGTAAATCCCCTATGAGGAAAGGTGACAACATTTTGCACAGTTTTTTTTTTTTTAAGTTTAGTAAAATGATAAAGGGGACATCATAGAGGTGGATAAAATTAGGCCTCATGTAGACAAAGCAGATAGAGAAAAGCTTTCCTGTCACGTCCCCCCACATGACACTAAAACTCAGGAACATGCAATGAAGCTGAAAGTTGGAAGATTCAGGTCAAAAGAAAGCAAGATACTCCTGTTACCTTCCCACCCTAATAATATGAGAGTCCCGTGGACTGCAAGAAGATCAAACCTATCCATTCTCAAAGAAATCAGCCCTGAGTACTCACTAGAAGGACAGATCCTGAAGTTGAGGCTCCAGTACTTTGGCCACCTCATGAGAAGAGAAGACTCCCTAGAAAAGACCCTGATGTTGGGAAAGATGGAGGGCACAAGGAGAAGGGGACGACAGAGGATGAGATGGTTGGACAGTGTTCTTGAAGCTACTAACATGAGTTTGGCCAAACTGCGAGAGGCAGTGAAGGATAGGCGTGCCTGGCGTACTCTGGTCCATGGGGTCACGAAGAGTCGGACACGACTGAACGACTGAACAACAACAATATGAATGTGGGTGTTTTTGTTGACCTAATAAAGGTATTGCCCTAATATGGATTATGGAAGAAAGTATCTCCATAAATACTGCACCTATTTCTCTGCAAATTGACAGGTTTAAACCACTCTAGAAAGGCTCCTAGTCCTTTGAATTTCATCAACTTTGACCAAAAGGGGGGAAGCTATAGGCATTTTTAGATTTCCCATTATAGTAAATGGGTTAACAGAGAGTTGCATCAAAAGGAGTGCCATGTGAACATTGCATCAGCACAAGGATTTCTGCTTGGACAATGGGACGTTTCCCCTTCCCTCGCCTTACACCCCTCCTAAATATGTCTCTTAGGGGTTCTCTCAACCTTCCACAACACGTATAGGGTGGTATCTGTGTATATAAAAACCCTAGTTTGCACTACAAGGGTTCATGTATAAGCTTAGTTGCTGCATCCCAGTGTACGCACAGACAAGTTACAAAGTGGACCCATAAAGTAACAGCAGTTTCAATAACAACAGCCACCCATGTACTTTGCCAGATACTGGGAGAGAGCAAGATAAAGTTAATATTTGGCAGATTCCAGATGCAGCTGAATGCAAGCTAAAAATAAATTTTCTTTGTTTCTCTTCTTAATGGCCAGTCATTAAGGCAACTGTGCAAATGTAACATATTGTGAAGGTTCTCTTAAGAGCTGCTTTCATCCATCTTTATTATTTATTGGTTCAAGTCAGATGACACAACCGAGCTACTTTATAGTTGGAGGTGCGGCTGATGGGTTGTTTGCCCTATCTGACCTTGGAAAGGGCAAACGTAGTTTAAAGATGTTTATAAATGGTAAATTTTGTGGCAGAGAATGATGTGAAAATAAATCGAGCACACTCCTGAAATGATTAAAAGGAGGACATTGTATAAACAGGATGCTGCAGTGGGCAAGCTTCTGAAAAGTACGATACAACGCTGGGAGCCAGAGTGAGCCGTGAATCAATGTGTTCCACAAGCGGATCATTATAAAGGATTTCTGTCATTGCTCTTGCTAGAAACGGCATTTGTTTCGAGGGCAATGGCTGCAACGTTTAACAATGGATTACCTGTGGGATGTTGATGTTTAACATTATAGAGAAATGCGAGGTGAACTGGAATGCCTTTCGTAATTGAACAATGAAACAATTCATCACTCCCAAATGAACAAATTAAACAGCTAGGGCCCTACCTATCTGAGAGACCAAAGCTTTCCATTCATGCTCCAATCTGTTAGGGGCTGCTTCGAAGCTACTTACATTGTTTAGTGCTTGTTTTTGTAAATGCTGAGAAGGACCTCCTGGTTTCATCTTTGTCAATTACTTTCAGCACCTGATGCAAAATCGGCCATGTTGTTTTGATGCTGCCCTTTGTGTGCCGTTTTCTTGCATTGCCATTTATTTTACTTTTATTTGTGCAATTTTGACAGCTTTTATACACACATCATGCAGTATCCATCTCTTACCTCTGTTCCTAAGACTTCCCAATCCATCTATCTAGGCAATCTAAGGAAATCTTGATCTGCTGCATATCCTGGTATTTCACCCATTATCATCTCAAGTCTTCCTTTTTTTGATGTTATCTGCTGCTCATATGTTAGCTCCTACTTGTAGGTTAAATTGTATATTGTACCCTCTAAGGCAGGCATCCCCAAACTCGGCCCTCCAGATGTTTTGGGACTACACCTCCCATCATCCCTAGCTAACAGGACCAGTGGTCAGGGATGATGTGAATTGTAGTCCCAAAACATCTGGAGGGCTGAGTTTGGGGCTGCCTGCTCCAAGATAATCTCCACTCTTCTCTTAACTCATCATTATTCCTTAGTTTCGTAGTCATGGTTACTAGTTGCCATTTAATCCTGTTGAATGTGGTGACACACATTTTTTGCCAGTAAAATCATACACTGGCACCTGGTTGAACTGCATTGGGAAACCATGGTTTTCCACTGTGAGAATAAACTATGGCAAGCCATGGGCTCACATTTTCTCCCAACCCTCTCCTCTTCCTCTGTGTTTACATTCTTCTTCCAGTACCTTGTGATGTCCTAGCTCGGAAAACTGTGGTTTGTTTAAATTATAGCCAGTGAGAACAAATTAGGGTTTCAGAATCTGGCTCCTTGACAAACCAAACCATAGCAGAAACAAGCTGCAAGTTCCTCAGTTTTGAGGGATTCTGGTTTGTTCAAAACTGGAGATTAATGATTGCATTTTCTCTTCTGACATAGGAAAGAAGAGATGTGGGGAGAGGAGAACATGAGAGCCAAGTTCACTCACAATGATTCATCCTATGACATATCTGAACTGGTCCAAAGGCTGTCCTGATGATGTCACAGACACTTGGAAACTCAATCATGTCAGTTACTACAACCAATCAGATTGAATGGGACTGGAGTTATAGAGAAGTACATTTTGTTATCTACCATGGACCAAGGCCTAATGGGAGGCTGCTTTTCCTGGAAGAGCACAATGGCAAGGTAAAGGTCAGCTTGGCCCCATTCATTGGCCAAAGAAGGTGCTACTGCTCTCCATTTGCATATAGAAAAACACTCTATTCTTGCAGCCAGTTGCCCTGGAAGTATGGAAGTAAGGGGAAAGGACCCTGGCCCTGGCTGTTGGCCAAAAGGGTCACTAATGCAAGCAAGGAGACCAGCAAGGTCTGTTGTGTTTTATTCAGTTTGTACCTTGTATACCATGCAACGAAGTGGTCGATACAATTTGTTAAATAAATGCATAGCTTCCTAGGTGGTTGCTGTTTTTCTTATCCTCCATATCTATAGTCCACCGTTCCTCAAAAGGGAAAGCTACCCAGTTGGTGTCTCATTTTATCCTAACAAAAACCCTGTGCGGTAGGTCAGTCTGAGATAGGTTGAATAGTCTTGCCCCAAATAACTGTTCCATGTGCATCAGTTTGAAGTCCTGTATTCTAGCTGCCACACCAAAGTAGAAACATCAGCATCTCACTTAACTGGTAACTGGGGCAAATGCTGCCAAAATAGGTCTCCCTCCTTCATTATACCTGTCCAAAGACATAAAAAAAAAATTAAGTTCATGCCAGCATAGAGCACATTATAGTTATAGTCTCAAGATAATATGGATGCCTTAAAAGGTAAAGGTAAAGGTACCCCTGACCATTAGGTCCAGTCGCGGACGACTCTGGGGTTGTGCGCTCATCTCACTCTATAGGCCGAGGGAGCTGGCGTTTGTCCGCAGACAGATTCTGGGTCATGTGGCCATCATGACTAAGCCACTTCTGGCGAACCAGAGCAGCGCACAGAAATGCCATTTACCTCCCCGCTGGAGCGGTACATATTTATCTACCTGCACTTTGACGTGCTTTCGAACTGCTAGGTGGGCAGGAGCTGAGACCAAACAATGGGAGCTCACCCCATCACGGGGATTTGAACTGCCGACCTTCTGATCAGCAAGCCCTAGGCTCAGTGGTTTAGATCACAGCGCCACCCTTAAGTACTCACAAAGTCTTTGTTTGCCACCTCTGCATCTAAGAAACATATGGTAGCCGTTAATGCCTCTGCTGTACTTCTAATAGACTAAGCGTCTCATCGACAATGTTTTTCCAGCTACATTAAAACAGATCTACATCATACATAGCTGTGAAGTCTGGACAAAGATTGTGCTGCAATGCCAAATGTTCTCTGTTGTCCTCGGGGCATTGGATTTCTGTATTTTTGGTCAGGCAGGCCATGGCTATCAATTAAAACTAAAATTAAATAAAAAGCCGGATACATCTCTAGAATTTAGAACTTACTTTCTAATCCAAACCTGGTTCCTGTTATTACTAGCCCCATGTGACTATTAGAGAGAATCTTCCCAATTCAATGTTCCTGATATTTCCTTAATGGCATGGAGTCCGGAGTGCAGCTAACGAAAAGCATATTACCAAAATTTGAGTGTGCATAATGGAAAACATTTCACTGGGCTTTCTCCAGAGAATGATGTATTGCGGCCACACCCTCCTCAATGAGCGTGGAGAGCTTATCTCTCAAAGGAAAGCAACATTATATTTAGTTCATTACAGAGATATTTAACGGGGAAGGGAAGGGTTTTTTAGAAACACCACACATACACAGTCTCTCTCTGCTTGTGCTGTTAGTGACCCTTATCTTTACTGTGTATGGGATAAAAATTCACGAGCAGATGTCTCACTTTGCCATTTCAAGCACAACCTTAAAGAGGTTAAAAGCAGAGAAAATGGGCTCTTAGTGCATAGATATTTTGGAAACAGATGTTTAAAGTCTAGTATGTGATTTCTATTCAGATCCCTTTTGAGTGTGCGCATGTGTTCTAACTAGAGATTGTGAATTGTATTCATATCACTTTAAACAGTCGCTGCGCCCCCCCAAAAAAGAATTCTGGGAACTGTAGTTTGTTAAGGGTGCTGAGAGTTCTAAGGATACCGCCCCCCACCCGAACTACAATTCTTGGAGGTTTAAAAGTCAAACCCTCTTCCCAGAGAACTCTGGGAATTGTAGCTCTGTGAAGGGAACAGGGATTTGCTCTCATCACCCTTAACAAACTACAGTTCTCAGCATTCCTTGGAGGAAGCCATGGTAGTTTAAAGTTGTATAATACTGCTTTAAATTTATAGTGCAGGTGTGCCTTGGGTCTTTAGAAAGGCAGCAGGAACTGTCTCTAACTCCACAGGAAGTGTCAATGGGAGCTGTTGGCTATTGAGAGTCACTGCAGTTACTTTAGAATTATTAGTTTGTTTACTGGGTAACTGTGCCATGCAATTATACTCCTGCTTTGCTTTCAGCATGGAATTAAGTTTCAGGCTGCCCTTAGATGGGATCTTTAAAAATCAATCATGCAAGAATCTGGGTTACTGTGAATTGCCAACACAATAACAGTCCCTTCATCTCTCCACGTGGTGTGACTACGAAGGAGCTCCACTCCTCTCACATTCAACTTATCTGTAAGTGGGATATGGCTTAGCAAAACCTTCCTTGCCCTTTTGCGCTCCAGATGTTTGGACTACAATTCCTATCAGCCCCAGCTACCATGGTCAATAGGCAGGGATTATGGGAGTTGTAGTACAAAATACCTGGAGAGCAGCAAATTGGGGAAGAATTGTAGGGTTGGAAGGAACTACGAAGGTCATCTAGTCCAACCCTCTTCAATATAGAAATCTCATCCATGACAGATGGCCATCCAACCTCTGCTTAAAAACCTCCAAGGAAGGAGAAATCACCACTTCCCAAGGGAGAGTGTTTCACTGTCAACTAGCTCTTACTGTCTGAAACTTCTTCCTAATGTTTAGTTGGAATTTCCTTTCTTGTAATTTGAAGTCATTGATTTGAGTCCTACCCTCCAGAGCAGGAGAGAACAAGCTCGCTCCATCTGCTGTGTGACAGCCCTTCAGATATTTGAAGATGGCTATCATATATCCTTTCAGTCTCCTCTTTTCCTGGCTAGGCATACCAAGCTCCTTCAACCGTTCCTCATAAGGCTTACCATAGTTTTCAGACCCTTGAATATCTTGGTTTCCCTTCTCTGCACAAGTTGAATAACACTTATCCCAATCCAGAACAGATCCTTGGAGGACCCCATGTCTTACCTCTCTGCACTGAGAGATCTGCTTGTTTTACCCATGTTGTTTAGCCAGTAACTGACCCACCCTCTTATCCCATGACTGCTAAGTTTACTCAAAAGCCTCTGCCAACAGTATACCTACAACAATTGTGGTTAATTAAAAAAATTGGACGGAGATGGCTTTTCTCACTACTGCCATGCTGCAATTCAGCAATCTGCACCCTGGTGAAATTCTGGCCTCCGCACAATACAAAGTATGGAAGATATGGCCTGGATCCAATTGTAGTCAAGGGCAACTGATGGCAGCCAGTGGCCTTGGTAGCTGGTCCCTGTTTGCATCTATTTAGTTCAGTGGGGCTCACATCAGGATGGATGTGGGTGGGATATCAGATCCATGCAACTGTCTCCTACTGCATCTGGTTTCTTTGGGAGCAAGACACTGGAATTTAGCGACAAATAATTGTTAGGAACTCCCAGTGGGTAATCAGGCAAGAAATGCATTTCTGGCTTCAGAGGTACCTGGATGGATGGTTTTTCAAAATTAAAATAAAAGGTCACTAAAGGGAGCGGGAGAAATCCTTAGGACAAAAGGATATGATAGATGATAGCCCTGTGGCTTAAATTGCCATTCCAAAACCATATTTTGTAGCAAGCACACAATCCAAAAAAACCACCCACTCAGACTCTGATCTTGCTAGATGAAGCTGCATTAAACAGTAATGCCTTTTTCCTTTAGTAATTGTTTTTATGGTCAGTTGGGTTGCCAGTTTATTAAAGAACAGTTCTTTTATTTCCATTTTGGAATTACCCGGGCGTTTTATAAATGATGCAGTCATGACTGTTCTTGGCTTTAACGTGGCTTCATTTTGCTTGAGTAATAATAATGAACTGCTAGATTTTAGCAGTACGTGGGCTGCTTGCAGATAATCGACAGGCATTCCTGCAAGCATACCATTCTTACACTTGGTGGCCCATCTGTCCCTGAACCTTCTATAATGAAATGTACCCTAGAGGTGCTTAACAATCCTGGTATTCTCCCAGAGGACCACATGAATCCAACAAAGGAGGCAGGACAGAGTGAACACAGGTGACCTCCCTGGGGTGCAAGCCTGGGCAGTGCGTATGGAGGTCCTGGGCTGCCCAGATGATGACCCCACTTTTGGCCCTGCTGATGTGGTCCAAAGGAAAACAGAGCAATACGTTTGTCACCAGCTTGGCTGCAGGAGTTGCTGGAAGGAGGCATACAAGGCACCATCGTATTGCCTTAGGGACTCCACTCTGGATTTGTATAGGGTTCACTCCTTGGCCTTTTCTTATCCCAAAGACATCCTGCAAGGCATCGGAGGTTTAGGATCAGAGTTTCCCTTCTCCTTGGTGGGCCACCTTTCCAGGTTGAGGAGTCCCATCTGCCCCTCATTTCCCTCTACATCTCATGCAGAAACCACCTTCTTGACCGTTGGAGCCACTATTGATCTCATTTGCTCAATCTGCCAGAGCCTGTCTTCACATGCAGGGGAAGTCCCTTACTCACCAAGAGCCATCAGCTGCCCTCCTCTAGTTTAGCCAGCCAGACAAAGCTTTTCTTGGGGTGTGGCCACTGTTGCATGCTGACAACTTCGAGGAGCCACAGGTGAGAGTTGAGTGCAGAGGAGGGGGGCCAATGAAGTGATGCTATTTGTCTGGGATCCCTCTAGAATGGCTGGAGGCAATGTTGAGAGTCCCTGGAAGGCAACCCATGACAGCGCCAAGTAGGTAAAGGTTCAACCAAAGCCTCAGATTTTCAGCCTCCTCCTTGGGTTTTCAGCCTGGCCTGGCCTGTGAATGCAATAGAACTAGAGTAGACTGTACCACTTCTGGTTGCACGTGGCTCCCATGAAACCTCCCTTCCCATTAGGGGGAATTGTTCCAGCCCAGCACACTCCCCATTGTGTTTTCTAGATCCAATGTGTTATGTGAGTGAGGATTGATAAATGGGATTCCTCGCCTCTAATTTAACGTGCTACAGCTCCTTTGTACCAACTCTTTCACATCACGTGCTAATTCCTAGGCAGAAGTGGCTCAGCAGTAAGGACAGAGCAGCAATGCTATCTTCTGAGCAGATGGATCACCATTGCATACCAAGAGGGAGATTAAGAGAAACAAGGTGGTGGGGAGGTCAGCACAGTGCACACACACCAGCAGGAGTGTTGGATAGGCTCCGCAGCCGCATTTGCACTGTGACAACCTCTCTGCCATCTCACCCTTCTCCCAGGAAGCAACAGCAGCCCTTCTGTCTGTACGCAAGTCTTGTGGCTCAACTCCACCCAGTGAGCCACTTCTTTTCTTAGGCCTCAGGCTGGGAAGGAAGCAGCTCAGTTTTCACATGGGCAGTCAGAGACTGAATTTTATTGGCCCTCTCTTCACAGTGAAGCTTGGTGTGATTTTGCATGCAGTTAGCCAAGCAAACCTCCCTGTGCATTTCTTGCTCTGCAGTGTTTCCACCTGCCACTATCAGACTTCCTAGTCTCTCATTTGCCAAGCCAGGAGAGAGGCACGAGCAGTATGAGGCAACTCCCAATTTGTCAATAGCCACTTCCAGCCATTAGATAAGGTTTGCGACAGCTCAGATGTAAGAGATTAAGGACCTTGTAAATTCACAGAGGAACCTTGAACATTGCCTGGTAGTGTGTGGGCAGCCATTGTAGACTTTTGAGCACTGGAGTTATGTGATGGTGATAGTTCGCCCCCAGCAACAGATTCTTTTGACCTTTTCTGTCCTGTGAAAAGGACCACCTAGTTGATCCCCACCCCCCAATAAACCTTCAAAGAAGCTTTGAGATGAAATAGTGTCAAATTCTGGTGTTATGAGTGTGGGTTTCCTTCTCCTACTCCTTTGAGACCTTTGGTGAGAACTGAAGCTGTCTTACAGGTTCTGGAACAAACTTTGCCATTATTCCTGGCAACGTCTAGAGGAAAAGATGTGGATAACCACTTCAAAAGTCATTTTCATTTTTCAAAATATGCATTATTCTCCTGGCATTGAATAGACAGCAATCTCCCTCAAGCTTCCTAGTGCCATAAATTAAATATTCTAAACTTAGTTTAGGATAAAGCGAGTTCTCCTTCATGGAGAGCACGTGTTGCAGTGGGGGCTAACAAGACACCCCTCTGTTGCTGGGCGGGATCGATTAGATGGCCAAGGCAAGTGATTGGGTCCTGCTGGTTGTTGGGGAGATTTTCATGTAGCAATGTTTGATAGACAGCCAGAGACTATATATTCTCAGTGCATGCAGCATGCGGCCCTCTTCGCTGTGTGCATTGGATCACCCGCCCTCCCTCCCTACAATTTAGGCTTGTGCGTTGACCTTGCTATGCCTGTCATGGGGTCGTCTGCTTTTGGGGCAGGGGCCTGGTAGGAATTTTTCCATCTGGCTGATTGACTGTTGCCATTTGGTTTTCACCTACTGAGTATCAATTAGTCACAACTTGTAAGGTTGCGGTTAGGCATTGGTTATTACGTTGGTTGGTGGAGGGGAAGTGGTTGGCTGTGCCTGCCCCTCCAATGCTGCTGCTGCGCAGGAAGTTCCGTTAAAGGAATCCAAGGGCTTGTCATGCTTTTGTCCGTATCCCCCAGTCAGGGGCCAGGGCCACGCAAGAGCCCCTGGGAGCATTTGGGGAGAGGCGAGGGCCCGGGACCCCTGACCCCCATTCTCTCCCGAAAGTGTTTTCCCTTTACTGACTTCTGCTAACCGGGCAGATGTCAGTCTGTCCCCAGGAGGGGACAGATAGTCGGAACCAATGCCTAAGCAACCACTCACATTTTTGTATTTTAATAAAGTTGTGGCCAAAATTATGCCAAAAACCTTAAACTTAAATTTCTGTGTGATGTGTGAGTTATTTGAGGGGTGGCTTGGGGACCTCGACACGCAATAGTGAAAGTCCTTTGATGTCAGCCTAATTTCTAATAGCACTAAATGCAGCAAAGCTCAGCGCGTCGTCCTCATTAACCAGAAACACACTGCGGTGTAAATTCTCGCCACAACGCATGATTTCTCCTTTGCATCTAAGGAAGTTGGGACATTTCTCTGCATCAAAAACAGAGCTGTTGATCAATGGCTTAATCTAAAGCCCCATGAAATCAATGAAAAACCTTCCACTGCAGTATCAAAAAGAGTTACCAAGAAGCATTTTTGCTCCTAGTTATAGAGATCCAGTTTAAATGACATGGCCTCTTGTGTTGCAACGGGATACCCAAATCAGAGCTCTGTATCAGCCTCTGGTCAAGCAACTTTCAAGGGTAGAAGCCCCCAGAATTCAGTTGTGGAAAATATTTGTGATGGGACAACCCGGAATGCTGTGCAGAGAAGGGTTTCCACTGCTAAAGTGGCTTCCACAACCCCAATAGACATATGCATAGTATGTATGGATATTTCGCATTCCTGCCGGCCCCTGAAGATCCAAAACAGAGATTCAGAGTCCGTTCTAGCAATATACTGCCAAGCAACTGTCACAGAAACAACCTCACTTGTGCACAACACCAACGTAAGTCACCGGAGACTAGATAAGATCTCACAAAATATAATCCATGATGCGTATTTATTTTAGGAAATGTTGACCCTGTCTTTCCATCCAAGGGTTCTCAAAGCAGCCAAAAATTATTTTTTAAAAAATTCATAGAGCATTAAATCCAATTTCTTCCTTGGTTCCAAATCCACATCAAGGCAGAAGGGGTTTTTAAAAAACCAGAAAACATTTTTTCATCTCTTGAAAAACAACAACAACAACATATGTTTCTTTTAATTAAAGTAATCAGTGCAAACTTATTTAACCAAAACACAGAGGTCAGTGTAACTGTGGAGCAGAGAATCATCATGGAGAGTTTAAAACTGATTAATCAGAAATAGCAGACTCAGCTTTTGCTGATTAGGATACAAAGATGGGATTTCGCCCCGTTCCACTCTCCCCCCCCCAACCCACAAGTCCGACCGCTGTTGTGGAGGTGTTTGTTGCAGGGTTTTCTAGTTGTAACTGGTTTGTTTTTTGTCAGGTCACTGCCTGAGTCAGGTCAGGGCTTGGCTTGGCTTTGAAACAATGTCCTCTTTCAAACTGGCCTCACAAGAGACAGTGCAAATGTTCAAGTTGTCAATTAGCAAGAGAAAGTGGGTCACGTCCCCACTGGAAAACCTAGAACACTCAGATTTCCATTCTAAAATGGAAACAAATGTGAAAGCCAGCATTCAAAATACCTTTCTCTTTTCTTTTTCAGCATCACACAAAATATCTAAAAGCCTTCGTGGAAGAATAATGCGATGCCTTCACTTTATTTTGCTGTTTTTCAGTGAGTTGAGAGGATAAGCAGAATGGACCGAAGATATATGAGGGAGGCCCTGTAAGCTTTCTCTCATTTGCGCATTGCGACCTGGTCTCTGCAACTCATTGCAAATGCTTACAATCATAAAATTGTGGCTGCAGATTTGTGGAATCGGCTCCTGCCAAAAAGAGGAGGAAAAATGCCTCTTTCAAGGACCTTGTGGTCCATTTAAGAGTGCAATTAAAAACTTTTTTTTAATTAAGATTTGCTTTCGAATACTGACTTTGAGATTTCAGAGTTTGCAAGCACAGCCTGCTACTTCTGTTTAAGAGCTGATTGCATTTATTTGTTTATCTTACTGTTTTAGTGGTGTTATTGGTGACATTCTTCTTGGTAATATTCCCTGGAAATATCTTTTCAAAAAGCAGGTTTTAAATGCTCTAAATAAAAATAAGAACCATAAACTGCTATGACTCTATACCTAGGATGGGGGGGGAGACAACTGTGCCTTTTGCGTGGCCAGGCGGAGTCCCCTGGACCCCAGGGCAGCCCCTGAGGGGAATAACGACACATGACAACGTTCTATGGGATTAAATTGGCCACAACGTTATTAATATTCAGATGTAGGAAGACCTTGGCTCAGGCATTGGGTGTTTATCCTTCCCAGCCCCCCAGCCGGGGTTCTGGGTAACTTCAGGGTTATGCAGCATGAGTGGGGAGCGGGCTAGTCTGGAGAACATATGTTCAATCAGATAGCCCGCCCCCCTATGTTCGCTGCCGCTGGAAGGGGAGGGCAGTGACGACCCTGGGCATATGGTCAATGCCTCCCCCTGAAACCCCTTTAACGGGAACCCTGTTATCGCCACCACAATGGGGGCGGGGGTCACCGCCCCACGCCCCCCCCAATCTTGTAGATGACTAAAGGATTCTGCCCAAGGCCTGCAACCGCCAAAGTTGTGACGAATTGCTACGGGAAAGGCGAAACCTGCCAATGCAGGGAAAGTCCTTTCCGCCCCTTTAACAGCGACCTTGTCATAGCAGCGCCTGCGTGCCTGTGTGGCTGTGGAAAAAAGGTGGTTAAACCTGCAAAGTAAGCATCAATTGAGGGAGTGGAGGGTGGGGAAGCTCTGAATCCAATGGCCGCTTCCCAGGTATGACTCAAATTCTGTTGTGTGTACTGTATAATCCCTCCTTCTACCTGGCCAATCCCCCCGGCAACACCTCCCCAGCCGGGATTGGGCGGCTGCTGGAGTAGGTGGAGTCCACAGGGATCCCAGCCTGGGGAAGGTGATGCCAAGACCAACTACCAGGAGCTGCACCTGTGATCCAATGGGGCTACTCGCGACCGCGCAAAAGGCGCACCCCATTTGATGTGGGGGAACGCTCATTCCACTCACATCGCCTCAGTATTGTTGGACTTCAACTCCCATGTGCCCTATCCATTGTGGCTGGTGGTCGGGGGTGATGGGAATTTTGGTCCAGCAACGTCTCAAGCTTTGCCTAATTATTTCCCCTGCACTAAGCCATCTTTCATATATAGTAGAAATTGAATCACTGAGTGTACCTCAAGACACAGAGGCCTGAAGGCACCACAAGAAGGGGTTTTATGTTTTCAGAGGCATTCTTAGATATCGAAGCAACATAGGAAACACCTAAAAAAAAAAGAATGTTAAAGAAATTAAAAATGAAATGAAACATTTTTTAAATAAAATGTAAAGCATCAATAAGATGCAAAAACGTTTCAAAACAATCACATACTCTCACAGGTAATAAATTCAGGGTTCAATACCTTTCAGGCATCGAACGCCCGGGCGACGATGTGTTTAAATGCCATCTTGTTGTTAATAATGAGGGAGAAAAAGGTGCACCACCCCAGGGAGGGCATTCCAAAAGACGGAGCCGCCACCAGGAAGGCCGTGCTGTAGCTCTGCGCCAACTCTCACTGCCGCCACCACCAGTGCCTCCCCTGTACTGATTTTGATTTTGTTACTAATTCCATCAATCAATCTCAACCCTCTCTTCTGCCTCTCACTTCCTGGCCCCCTCAACAAGTGATTGGTGTCAGGGCAAATGGCATTCACCATCTACTTGTGCACTGAATGGGCACAATTCCCCACTGCACCCAAGAATCTTTGGATTGGGGCAATTACTGGGAAGCAAGGTGCCTCAATATCTGTAGCACTGATATCCAAATATGCGTGTTTCAGATCGAAGCCTAGAGCGACAATCCTTTGCAAATTCTCCAGGGATCACAGCTCAGCGGCATGCTTTCTAAATAAACATGCTTTGGCTCACACTGTGAACGTGAAGTCAGAAGGATTAAACACGCTGTAATAAAGGCATGAAAAATGACTGTGCTAACATTATGTATCGATAATGGCATGTATTAATGAGAGGATTGCTCCACTTCCCTTTTCATCAGGTTGTCAGCTCAGGGGGGAATTTCTTTTATCCATCTGATGGCATCCCCCCTCCAACATTGATGTCTAAATGTCATGCACTCAGTCTCATTGTTACTTTGGCTCAAGCATATAGGCCAATAGCCACAGTGACCTTTACCAAAGCTTTTGGAAGTCTAAAAACATATAGAGATGTACAAAAAAAACTAAAGCACCACAGAGCTGGAAAAATACACATTTTGAAAAAGGGTGGCTGGTGCTTATATACTCCACTCATGCAGAACCCTATTTTGCAGAGACAGCTACAGATTTACAGAAGCCATCCCAGTTTCTGATCTGATCCCGGAATGTCCCACTTTTCCTTGGGACATCCCCATTTTCATCGGAGGGTATGGAGTTATGCAGCAGCTAAAAAAGCCAATGCAATTCTGGGCTGCATCAATAGGAGTATAGCGTCTAGATCAAGGGAGGTAATAGTACCATTATATTCTGCTCTGGTCAGACCTCACCTGGAATACTGTGTCCAGTTCTGGACACCACAGTGCAAGAAGGATACTGACAAGCTGGAACGTGTCCAGAAGAGGGCAACCAAAATGGTCAAAGGCCTGGAAACGATGCCTTATGAGGAACGGCTTAGGGAGCTGGGTATGTTTAGCCTGGAGAAGAGAAGGTTAAGGGGTGATATGATAGCCATGTTCAAATATACAAAAGGATGTCATATAGAGGAGGGTGAAAGGTTGTTTTCTGCTGCTCCAGAGAAGCGGACACGGGGCAATGGATTCAAACTACAAGAAAGAAGATTCCACCTAAACATTAGGAAGAACTTCCTGACAGTGAGAGCTGTTCGGCAGTGGAATTTGCTACCAAGGCGTGTGGTGGAGTCTCCTTCTTTGGAGGTCTGTCAGGTCTGCCATCTGTCAGGAATGTTTTGATGGTGTTTCCTGCTTGGCAGGGGGTTGGACTGGATGGCCCTTGTGGTCTCTTCCAACTCTATGATTCTATGATTCTATGATACACCCCAGCTGAGGAGGTAAATAACTATACAACCTTTATAAGAGATCTGAAGGGAAGGTTTTTAAAAATGTTTAATGTTTTATTATGTTTTTATATATGTTGGAAGCCGCCAAGAGTGGCTGGGGCAACCCAGTCAGATGGGTGGGGTATATTATTATTATTATTATTATTATTATTATTATTATTATTATTATATAGGACATCCCTGTTTTCATCGGAGAAATGTTGGAACATATGCTCATTTCATTTAAGCATGCAACCCGGCATTTATCCAATAATACAAGATGTGGGAAGAATTTGTTGCCGTTTTGTGTTACAAGGAGGAGCACATGGGGAGTGCTTCCCTCCCCCAGAAACCAAGCCTATATCTTAACAGTTCCCCTCTACCCCCCCCCACCAATGCCCCACACCTTCCAACTTAATTGCCAGCGAAGATGAAAGCCAAGAGTTGAAAAGCTAAAGGTCAGGCTCCACCTGTTCTAACAGCAGCTCTCTTTTTTTGCGAGATGGCAAACAATGGCGGCAGATAAGTAAGAGATTACGGCAATGCATTCATCCAGTGGAGGCAATGAAAGCACAGCTTACGATCTTCCCATTCACATACAGGAAAGAGGAATGGCCAGGCTAGATGTGTTTAGATTGTAAGGCTGGGCATACAAAGGAGTGTACAGTGACAAGGTAAAAGGTTGAGTAAGAGTTACAAGGTGTCATTGCCCTACAGGTGCCCAAAGAATAAGGCAGATTGAAAGTGGGTTGAAGAAGAAGAAGAAGAAGAAGAAGAAGAAGAAGAAGAAGAAGAAGAAGAAGAAGTCTGCTTTTAATAGGCTAAGCCCTTTAAAAAAATAATAGGCAGGATTTACATTATTAAAAAGGCTGGACATGCAGAAAAGTTTAAACTCTATCTGCTAAGAGGCCACCATAAACCTTTGACTTGTACTGTATCGATATTCTATGTACCTTCTCCGTGGCTGCACCTAAATTGTGGAGCTCTTTGCTTCACCCCCATCTTCATTTGAGCTGAGTGCAAATGAGAGGCACACTTTTCCATTGTTTCCCAAGACAAACAGATGCCAATGAAAAATTGTATATTCTATAGGCCGTAGGCGTCGTCCTTGTAAAGTTTTTTTTTTTTTTATCTTGTCATATCTGAGTTTTAGAAATACATGATGCTTAATTAGTGCCTTAACTTTGTTTCAGGAGTGGGGAAACTTTGGCCCTCCAGATGTTGCTGAACTGCAGCTCCCATCAGCCCTTGCAGCATCTGGAGGACCAAAAGTGCCCCACAGCGACTTTATTCTTCTGCATCTATTTATTGTCCAGGGAATATATTCTCTGTAATTGATTTTTTAAAAAAAACAACCTATAGAATTGTGAACGCAAGTTAGTTATAACTTCAGCAATCCTGAGCATGTTTTCTTGCTGTACAGAACACATTTGCTTGGATACTGACCTTGTTTTTGGAGACAGAAGATGGAGAAGGAGCAACTTTTGCCTGTTTCCTCTTCCTCCTTTCACCCTCCCAAAATCTGCTCTTGTCAACATTTTAGTGCCCATTTCTCCAAATGCACACATTTTTGCAAGCAATTGCATATTATATTCACTCATATATTTTATGCACTATTTCCTCAAATATATTCTTTTTTATACTCCCTTCCTTTTGTTGGAAGATTGCAATATTCGGAGAAGTGCACATTTGGAAGAATAGCTGCATTTCAGTTCACATATTGCTTCAAGAAGTGCGAATTAAGTAGCTTCATATTTAAATGTGAAGGGAACCCGATTCCACCCGCCTTCCTACTTCCTGGTAGCCAGACAAATTCAGTGCGAACATTTCACATACCTTTGGGTTTATCCAACAATGTCTTCCCACTGTGTGCTACTTTCTTCAAGAATGTTAAGCTTCTCCATTCTGATTCAATTTTCAGAAATGATCCTATAAAGCCCCCAAAAATGCACTTGAAAGAAATAACCACCGCTTTATGGAGCAATAGAAGCATAGCCACCCACTGCTAGGGAGTAGGTAGAGAGCTTGGTAAGTAAGGGGAATGATTTGCCAAGCCAGTTAAAAGATAATTGAAACCTGAAATTAAAACAATCCGCAAATCCCCAAATGATTATCATGGATGCAGGGGCAGAAGGGAGACTTTCAGAATAATAATAAAAACATTGTATATCTAAGTAGTTAGGGGTTGCTGAAGGTGTTCAACCAACAGAGGCTGTCTTGAGTCCTGGATTGTCCCCTAGAGCAGTGGTGGAGAACCTTTTAGAGACCGAGTGCCCAAACTAGAAACCAAAACCCACTTATTTATTGCAAAGTGCCCAGAGTTGTTGAGCTTTTTTGTGGGGGAAGCTGCTGACCAAAGTTTTGGAGCTTTTGGGGGGGTCAAAAAAGTTGCTTTGCTTTTTGGAGGGATGCCCCAAAGCTGCTGAGCTTTTTTTGGGGGGGGGGAGAGAACAGAAAAAAATGACGAATAATACCTTCGCGGGAACTAACACGCAGCACCAACATCATCGTCTGCCAAAGCGCAAAAAAATACAGAAAGGGTTAAAAAAACCAATGTTGTTACATCCACTCAGAAACAGCCACTGACACAGCAAATTGAAAAACAGACCAATCCCGAAAACAATCTCTGGCTACCGGCTTAAAAAAAAAAAAAAAAAAAAAAAAAGGTTCTGGGTTTTAACAGCGGAGGCAAGCTGTAGCGTGAGGGGGAGCGGGAGAACAAATGGAGAAACAACAACAAGAAGAGCGTGTCATAGGTTCACCACCACTGCCCTAGAGGCCATTGGTCCCAGTGACTTTGCTGGCTACTGATGTTGCACCCAGCATAAGGGGCTGCTAAAAAGCATGCATCTGCTGCTGTTTCCAACCCCTGCTTCCCACACATCATCCCTAGGATCCATACCATTTTTCAGGTGGATGTTCTAGCGGTGATGGCCAGTGCTCATTGGACTGGTATGGCAGAAGGCAGGGATGAGTAGGATGAGCCAGAACCAATGACAGGCAAAGCTAAGCACACCTAATTATGTTGCCACCCTCCTCTCTGCTGAGCACCACAAGGGTGACACTGAAACTGAAGAGGCCCCTCCCAGTCTGATTGTAAGGAGGTGGGTGGAGGCTTGCTGAGAATACGTGGAGATCAATGGTACAGTACCCCATATTCCCTAATAGATCTGCATCCACTTGGCCCTAGTAATTTCACTTGAATGAAGATTCTGATTGCTTTGCATGCTGAAACAGGAACTTCTTTTAGCTGTTAAGTGTAATTGTTCAATTGCACACTGAAATGGAGAATGCCTGTATGTATATTGCTAAAAGGGTTTAACAATTGAAATTTCCATTGAAGCATACTGAAGCTCTCTCTGAGTTCTGAGTTGATGATGAACTGCTGATGTTCTCTGCTAGCTTTCACATGAGTGTTTAACCGTAGAACATGTAATTAAGGTACTCAGTTGCAAATCTCCATTTTTAAAAGGAGCTTCTTTTGCCTTCTCGTTCCCAGTAACAGTGGGAGAATGATATGTAAATGAACCTCTCCAGGAGCTGCATAGCCTTGGGCTGGATGCAGGCTAATGCAAGCCAAGGGAGAGACAGTGCTTTGATTTTTGCTCTGATTGCAATTGTGTTATATATTTATGAAGAACCTATACTTGAATAAGCATAAGCTTTATGGAATTATTTTGATGTATCATTGATGTTTTGTATGTGTTTTGAAGAAGTTCTGGTTAGTAAAGCTTTGAATAATACTTCTGGGTCAGGAAAAAAATTATTCTAAAGAAGTCAGCTTTTATGCACTCATTTGCTTCAAGCTGTGCAATATTAATATCTGCAATATTAGTGATTCTGGTACCATTAAGCTGGCAGAGAATGTATTACATAAATTTCAGATTGCTAAATAAAATATCTAGTTAGTCTATAAGAACTGTCTGGAAAGAAGGCTTTTCTGGTTTCCTATGTGTAACAGTGAAAGCGTTTCTTTTATTCCTCATGCACTGCTTCTGTTCTCCCTGTGCAATATCCAACTCATTCCACAGCTTGAACCAAGTTAATTTCAACATTTTGCTAACACAGCTAATTGTGGGGCCAGGCCAGCAAAATATGTGGTTTCAGTATCACATACCTTCTTTTTTGTGCATTGGAATGGCGTATTAGGTAAATCTCATAACTTTAAAAAGTGGCATTTTATGAAATGTGGCATTGGATATAAATAAATAACTTCGTTATGAAACATAGGTGTAGATTATGGCAACCTTTTTTTTCTTTTTTCTTTCAAAAAGGGGAAACCAGAAATTATTGGTAAGCATCAGAAGGAAAACAAATACGTTATTTTTTATTCTTGACTTCCAGTCATAATAAACAGCAGAGTTTTGAAACTCTTCAGGGATACTGTTAAATAAAGACACTTGTCAAGTTTTCTTTTTTTTTAATGAGCTTGTTAAAAATTCAGATCTGGGGTTTTGTATTTTTTTGTTCCTTGTGTGTGTAAAATGATCGTTTTCTTTCATTTAGAAAGAACATGTTTTGGCAGATCACAGCTTCGGAATGCAGAAAGACATGTTGTCGCAATTAAAAAGAAAAGCTTTCAGATTAACCATCGCATAAGGGTTGAATGCTTCCTTTGGGTTCTCTCGCATTTTATCATTGTATTAACATTTGTGCCCTGGGGTGCAACATGGATTGTTTTGACAGCATGAAACCGCACTTTTGACAACTTTAGCTGGGATCCACCCCCACCCCCACCCCCCACCCCACTCCACAAGTTCTTGTATATCTTTTAACATATTATTACATTATGCAATAATAACTCATGAATTCAGCACCTTTGACAACAAAGGCCCCATCTGCACTATGCATTTAAAGCAGCATCATACCAGTTGAGACGGTCGTGGCTTACCCCAAAGAATCCTGGGAACTGTCATTTGTTAAGGGTGCTGAGTGTTGTTACCCGGTTCCCCTTCCAGAGCTACAGTTCCCAGAGTTTACTCAGGAAGAGGGATTGTTAATCCACCCTGCATAATTGTAGCTCTGGAAGTGGGACAAGGGTCTCCTAGCAACTACATTCATACTCCTGTTTACTGTGCACTCACTTCATTTCCAGTACTGGGTTTTAAATCTGTGTCCACACGATGCTATCATAAATGGCTATGTACCCTGTACAGTTGTACCTTGGTTCTTGAACTTAATCCGTTCCTGGAGTCCATTCGACTCCCACAACCGTTCGAAAACCAAGGTGTGGCTTCCGATTGGCTGCAGGAGCTTCCTGGACCCAGTTGGAAGCCGCAGCGGACATTCGGCTTCCAAAAAATGTTCACAAACCGGAACACTCACTTCCGGGTTTGCGGCCTTTGGGAACCAATTTGTTCGACCACTAAGCTGTTCGGGAACCAAGGTACCACTGTACTTTGATAATACTGCTTGATGCATTTTTCCCCCTCAAACCAGCTTCACACCTGTTAGGGTCCTTAAGCCATTTCCAATTGCATCTCCAGCCAAGATCTGAACATCTTTGCATGGGGCAAAGGCATCATCGCCCCCTAGAGGCTGGAGGGTGGGAAAGAGCTGTGAAACACACTGGAGGAAAAACAACTTAGCTGTGCTCTAAAGAGGCAACGTGAACAACATTCCCTTTGTCAAAATGTTGGTGGTGGGAAGAGTTAGAGTTCTCCTTCACCCCAGACCCCCCCAGATGAAAGCTGAATCCCTGAAAGAACAGGACTGGTAGTTCAATGGTAGAGTACAGCACATCCTTTGCATTTGTGAGATAACAATGTTTTCAGTTGATTTCATCCATTTGTGAGGGTGGGTGAAAGAGAAAAAGAACTTAGGAAGTTGCCTTGTATTGAGTCAGACCTTGTGTCCATCTGTGGCGTTTGCTCTCTTATGATAGTGACGTCATCCCAGTATGAGAGTGAAAGAGTTAAGTATTTGTTAAATGGCTGTCCAATGAAGACCCAGGGGGCGGAGTCATCTGTGGTATAAGATTGAAGCACAGGGGTTTTCAGAGGCAGTTCAGCCAGTCAGAAGTTCAGTAAGATCAGTTGGCAGTCTGTGAGTTGAGTGGAACAGTGTGTCCGTTTAGTCAGAGAGTCAGTGTGAGAGCTTTAGCTAGTCCGACAGTATGTGAGAGTCTGAGTTAAGAACCTAGACAGTTTGGTTGGGAACTGGGAGGTGGTTGGTTTGATAGGAAGGTATAGGGCAGTATAGGAAGGTATAGGCCAGTATAGGAACTAGTGAAGAGATATTGACAAGATATTATCTAAGAACTTAAGCAAAGCACTGTACAGCGGTGCCCCGCTAGACGAAAATAATTCGTTCTACGAGTGTCTTCGTAGAGCGAATTTTTCGTCTAGCGAAGCGGCAATGCAGTGCGGAGGTTTTTGCGCCGAAAAAATTTCGTCTTGCGAGGCAGCCCCATTGACTTTTTCGTCTTGCGGGGCAGCCTTCCGCTAGCGAATGCTGTTCGTCTAGCGAGTTTTTCGTCTAGTGAGGCATTCGTCTAGCGGGGCACCACTGTATTCGAAACCATAAGCTTGTTACTGTTTGAAAAATAAACTTGTTCTTTTTGGTTCAATTTTAAAACCTGACAGGACTCAGTGATTTACCAGGGAGTACCTGGTTGGTGGCAGCGGGACAGCGGTACTGTGGTGGCACAGGGATCAATAGTCCGTTAAATGACTGGGGACCCCGTGTGATTGCCACACCATCTAACCTGGTACTGTCAACCCTGACTGGCAGCAACTCTCCAGGGTTTCAGACGGGAGGCATTTGCCAGCCCAACCTGAGACCCTTTGCATGGAAAGTATTTGCTGAGGTGTGGCCCTTCCTTAGTAGATCTGCACTCTGTTTTCACCATTGCTGTTCACAGCACTATTTTTACAGCATCAGGCAAGTTTCCCTTTAGGATGAGAACCAAGGACTCATGCTGTCCCATGCTTGGTGTTTAAACATGCTGAAAAAGTCCTGCTTTTGCTCTTGAATTCCTCTGAAATGGAGCTCTGTTGCTTCTGATGGTGGACCAACAACTAGGAAAAGAAATTAATGTATCCTAACAACCCAGCTCATAAAGTGTCAGACTACCCTTTCCCAGACACATGGAAGGAATCTGCCATGTACCATCTCATTAACCACCTGCAAACATTTTAGTGATGCAATCCCCATGTTATGCCATGCATTTGTTTTCATATTCTGTACAGTATTTGCAATATATTTTTAATCATAGCAAAGCTCACTTTCATCCGTCAAAGCCAAATGTCTCCTTTCAGACCATTTGTTTACTCTTTTCAATACCCATCCTTCATTTCAGCTCTTCTGACAAGGCGTCCTGCAGCCAAGCAGAAATGTATTATTTTAACAATTGGAACGGGGTTCAGCAAGGGCTATTTCTGAATTCAGAGGCAATCGAAACACAGAGGGAAATATTCTGTCCTCTGCTCATGTTGGCCCGAGAATGAAGAAGAAATTCAAAATTGATTGCACCCCTTTGTCCCATTATATGTAACCACAACCCTTCCCACAATAATGGTTAAAAATAGGGGAAAGGCTTGCTGAGAAACTCAGAGTTGAGCTTATCCACATGCATGTTTTTCTGATTCCCATGTCACTCCTTAATCTTGTTGCCATACATCCAGTTCAACTAAAAATACAAGACTTGCATATTACATCACAGAATCATAGAAAATTGTAGAGTTAGAAGGGACCATGAAGATCATCAAGTCCAATCCCCTGCAATCCAGCTGTCCCATAGGGGGATCAAACCTGCAATCTTGGCATTATCAGCCCCACGCTATAACCAACATACATTTTATATTCATTAACATACTTAAAATACTATATGAATATCCTAAGTATATAAGTATACTTATATCATAAGTATATAATGTTTGATTGTATCAGTATGTTTAATTGAGCTTTTATATTGTTTTATACAAATCCTTAGAGGCTTTCATTGATTAACCAGGATTTAAATCTCATCAAAATAAATTAAAAGGCAGAGCCAGACCTGCTTAGCTTCAATAAACAGATAGTTTTATATGCCTTTACAGCATTCTCTGCATTACTATAAGGGCACCAAAGAAGGAACATGTATGCTACCCTCAGTTCTTGGAAGGATGGGTGTGTTATAAATGCAATAAATAATAATTGGATCAGTGATCCAAGTAGAAACATAGAATCATAGAGTTGGAAGAGACCACAAGGGCCATCCAGTCCAACCCCCTGCCAAGCAGGAAAAGTAGTCCACCATCTTGTTTCCAGCAATGGTCCACAAGCAAGGCGTGAAGTCAATGTTCTCCCCTGTTGTTTGTCCCCAGCACTGGCTATTCAGAGTTGTTGTGTGTCTTGACATGAAGGTTTCACGCAGCCCACAGGCTGAGAGCTATTGAAAATAATAATTTCTGTTTCATTATTGCTGTTCCAGGAACCAGCCATGACTTCTAGGACTGGGCCTGGAGTCCATAAAGATGATTGCCGCTGATTATCCAAGAGGCAAATAAAAGCAATATGCACCCAATTCCCACCATTTCAAACATAAAAGCATGACAACAATCTTGTTGTCTATGCGACTGGTTGCTGGGCGTATTTCGATCTGTCTGGAGAAGTAAATTACCATTCCCGAACAGAATCGTTTCCGGGCATCCTGTTTTACATTTCTTTAATGCTTCATTACAAGCAAAATCAATGTAGCGTGAATAAACAGAAGTCTGGCAAATGGGCAGTGGCTGTACCTCCCTTTGCTAGCTGCTGATACACATCTGTAGATGGCTTAGACTTTGATTAGAGTCAGCCCAACTGTAGGCTGTGACTTCTTTCATGACAACAGCTGCCTGGAATTGCAAGTGTATAACGTACTGTAAAGGGGCCAAGGAGAAACTGGAAGTGATCTTAAGATACATCCCACATGGAAAAGTCCATGTGCTTGGGTTTTTCAAGGCTGCATATATATTCATATTTTTAATGCATTGTAGGGTGTGGTAAGATAACCCTATTATATTGGCATTTGCAATATAGGAAGCTAATATTTGAATCCCATGCACACTCCTGGGAGGACGTCTCATTGCCTTAATGTGACATTTAATTGTTTGTTTTATTTATACTATTTTCATACCGCTTAATGTAGTAAAAACATCTCTAAGCAGTGTACAGAAAACTGAATCAACAACAGACAAGAAAACTATTACCAAAATATATGAATGTTACATGGATGCGAAGTTTCTAATATGTAAAAATTAATATCAATTCATTTTCTTTTTGACACACCCTCCTTCTCAGCCTCCGGGTTCTCACCCTGGGTCCAAACACCCACAAAAGCCAGCGTGGTGTAGTGGTTAAGAGCAGTAGACTCGTAATCTGGTGAACCGGGCTCGCGTCTCCGCTCCTCCACATGCAGCTGCTGGGTGACCTTGGGCTAGTCACACTTCTTTTAAGTCTCTTGGACCCACTCATCTCACAGAGTGTTTGTTGCAGGGGAGGAAGGGAAAGGAGAATGTGAGCCGCTTTGAGACTCCTTCGGGTAGTGAAAAGCGGTGTATCAAATCCAAACTCCTCCTCCTCCTCCTCCTCCTCCTCCTCTTCTTCTTCTTCTTCTTCTTCTTCTTCTTCTTCTTCACAATGAGAAGAGTTCCTGGAAACAGGGGACACTATGCTAGTCTTATAATCTAGACTTGCTTTTTATGGGCAGGCACAAAGTGGGTGGTAGTTCCTCAGACTGCCCACCTCACTCAGTTCCATGTACAGCAGCTAAACTCAAAAGTCAGTCATATAAAAATACAGGATGGACACATAGACACCACCTTATACCGTAAACCAACTGACCGACAAACATATCTACATGCTTCTAGCTACCATCCCAAACATATCAAATAATCCATTGTATATAGCCAGGCCCTACGTTACAGCCGCATCTGTTCCAACTCTACAGACAGAGACTCTCACCTAAGAGATCTACAGCAAACCTTTTTAGAACTAAAATATCTGCCTGATGAAGTTAAACAACAGATCAAACAGAGCCAGACTGATACCCAGAGAGAACTTGCTGTAAGACAGACCCCAAAAAGAAAATAACAGAACACCACTAGTAATCACATACAGCTCCCAAGTTAAAACAGTACAACGCATCATCAGAGATCTACAACCTATCCTCCTAGACTATGACAGTTCTCTTTCTCAAGCTCTGGGAGGAAGACCTTTCATCGTCTACAGACAGCCACCCAATCTTAAACAACTCCTCACCCACAATAATACAACAACAGGACTTAACATGGACACTGGTACCAGAGCCTGCAACAAACCCAGATGCCAACTTTACTGCCACATACACCCAGACAACACCATTATTGGCCCTAACAACATCAAACATACCATCTCAGGACTATTTAATTGCTCATCTTCTAACATTGTGTATGCCATCAAATGCCAACAGTGCCCTTCAGCTCTCTATATTGGACAAACAGGCCAAACCCTACAGCAAAGGATAAATGGACATAAATCTGATATCAGGAATCACAAGACAGAGAAACCAGTAGGAGAACACTTCAATCTGAAGAAGTGTGCATGCACACAAAAGCTCATACCAAGAACAAACTTAGTTGGTCTCTAAGGTGCTACTGGAAGGAATTTTTTTATTTTTTATTTTGTTTTGACTATGGCAGACCAACACGGCTACCTACCTGTAACTCAAAAGTCAGTCAGTTAAGGATGTTTTCAGTCTTTGGCAATCCCAATATGAACTGGCAATCTGCACCTCTGAGACCAAGCTGTGTTGAAGAAACCGTGTGCTGCAGACCTCTTAGCCAACATAAATGGACTATCTCAGATTTAACACACACCAGGACCTGAATTTAGGTTGTAAACTTATTGGGACAGGATGTCTGTCATATTCCATGTGCACTTGATGTCCAGTGTTAAGACTACGAACTGAGAGATCAGGTCTCAAATCAGCAGTTGGACATGAACGGTGGTGTAGGGTGGGTTGGCAACACCCAGTGCCACATGGAGGGGGTGGGTGAGAGGGAAACAGACGAAGTACTCATGCGCATTTGACTGCCTAACAGCATCTGCATCACCCAGGAGATCGCAGCCACAGAGATCAGAAAAGAAGAGACATTCTGTTGTCTGGAGAGGTTACTTCCTGGTTCGCATGGAGAAGCTGTTTTCGACAGAGCACAGCAACAGAAGGATACAGCTGTAGTGAGGCAGCACCAGGTGTTGAAATTTTGTGCCCCTAACAAATTTGGGCCTGAGGAAACCCCCACCCCATGCTACACCACTGGCTATGGGTGGCCTTCCCTGGGTGACGCTCTTAGTCAAACCTACATTGCAGGGTAGTTGTGTGGATAACATGGGGGAAATGGGAACCCTGAGTGTCACCACGACCAACTTGGACTAAATGTGGAATATAAATGCAACAACAAAAATATAAATCACAAGTAGATAACCCCCAGTCCAGGGCTTGATCTGCCTCATAGACCTTACCAACCCTGGTAAATAAATGACACAGTAGCCACCATGCTTAGGTGGTCATAGAGGTTTAAATTTCTCTGTCCGGCATTGCGCCCTGATGTACATCATTCTGCTCAGTCATCAGATTGATCACAGATGTAGCTCATGGTGCACTTGCTGAAATCCCCTCTTCTACCACTCTATTAAAGACGCAGGTGGCGCTATGGTCTAAACCACAGAGCCTAGGGCTTGCTGTTCAGAAGGTTGGCAATTCAAATCCCCTGCGACGGGGTGAGCTCCTGTTGCTTGGTCCCTGCTCCTGCCAACCTAGCAGTTTGAAAGCAAGTCAAAGTGCAAGTAGATAAATAGGTACCGCTCTGGCGGTAAGGTAAACGGCATTTCCGTGCACTGCTCTGGTTTGCCAGAAGTGGCTTAGTCATGCTGGCCACATGACCCAGAAGCTGTACGCCGGCTCCCTCGGCCAGTAAAGCGAGATGAGCGCCGCAACCCCAGAGTGGTCTGTGAATGGACCTAATGGTCAGGGGTCCCTTTACCTTTACCCCTCTATTAAAGGTGCAAGTGCCCCATCTTCCTATTGCATCTCACTATCCCAAGACAAAATGATGGTTAAAGATGAAGAACAAGCGGAGTGCTGGGAGAAACACTGCTCAGAATGTAACGCTTCTAGCTGAACAAATGAGACCAGTGTTCTGTTTGTTTATTAACCGCCCCATTGGCAGGCAGGGGTTTTGTTGCGCATGTGTGTGTCAAGGTTGTTAAACAAAGGAAGCAAACAAGGCAACACTTGCAATGGCCTGTTTTATGGACAGGCCCTTCTCCTCTTTGATCCAGACGTTTACCAACTCTTGCATTTAAATGGGTTAACAATTAACCCAAGACCAAACAATAGGAATGTTATTGGTGCAGCAAATTAAGCCCAGTCCAAAAGAAGCAAGTCAGAGCTCGCAGCTCTTTGGGGGCAGGTGGTGAGCAGGGGAGAGACTGGGAAGTGATTGCCGTCAGCATACAAAGGCTATATAACGCTGCTTCATATCATTGATAGGGTTCCTATAGAAAACCCAGACCTACCACCGATCCTAATGACAGATACTTTGCTAACATAGATTCAAGCAATACACTTCCTATTCCAGGGATGGGGAATCTATGGCCCTCCAGATGTGGTTGGACTACAAATCCCATCACCCTGGGCCATTGGCCATGCTGGCTGGGGCTAATAGGAACTGGAGTCCCACAGCATCTGGAGGGCTACAGACTCAGCATCTCATTCATCCCTGCTATAAAGGTTGCTCGGTCCTTCATGAAAATGGTGGTTGGTAGAGCTTCTTGGCTTGGTCTCAGAGAACGAGCATCATAAATTGGGTGGAGATAGGGTTTCACTGGAGCCCTTTTCTGATGACAGAGGCATGGCCATGACAACCGCAGGAAAACTAACAAAACTCCCACAATTTTCTGAGTTAATGGGGGTTGCAATTTTAGAGCACAAGACTTTATCTAAACGATTTTACATAGAGTTTTTTTTCCTCCTTTTGTTATAACAATTTAATTTATTACCTATTTATAGTGTGTGTGTTTTCCTGTGTGTAGATCCAGCCCAGGTTGAGGGGCATATACCACTGAATATATCAGTGGCTATAGGGGTGAAGAGGAAATTATCTTATCTTATCCAAAACAATACACAAACCCAAACACAGCTATGCTTTACAATTCACATTGTCAAAATGTGTGATATAGTTATCTTTGGGGAAAATTTGTGAAGGCTGATTTTGAGATGTATCCCTGTTTTCTTTGTTGTAAGCCATTTTGAGCCTTATTATTTATGTGGATGGGTGGCATACAAATGAGGTAAATTATGGTTGTTATTCTCCTACCCTTCACCCTAAGGTCCCAGAATTTGCCAAAGCAATTTAAATTAAGCACAGTTTCAAAACAAATTACAATATTGGGGGGGGGGGGGGGAAATTGCTTGTTAAAATGTGTATATTGGGTAAACCAAAATGAGTATATTAGGAGCAATGCGCATGGAAAATTGTGGGCAACTTTATCCACAAATGGAAACAGAAATAGGGTGAAGTGAACAAGACTAGTAAAATGAGCAACTGAGAGAAACCAGTGTTGGGAGATATATTCACCCCTACATTACCAATGCATCTGGTTGTCCATCGTGGGAAGTAGACAATGGATTTAATACCCCTTTCATCTTATCATTCATCTGGGCCCTCCTTAAGGGTTTATACTAAGCAAGATAGAAAGGTACCTAACAAAAGAATAACATTCATCCTGAGATCCAGTATCCTGCTTAAGTAAGAACACCGCCAGAGTGCTTTTATAAAAGTTCTGTTGAAAGCCTTCAAGTTCCAGCCTGGCTTTGGCACGAGAAGCAGTCTTTAAAGATTTTATTGATATTATTTTTACTGGGCTGGTTTGAAGTAATGGCATACCATTAAACTGGTATGGTCGGCACAGAAATATTTCACACAGCTGGAGGCTGTCAGTGCTGGGAATGGTGAATTAAGAGGCTGCAAACAAACAGTACACTGGAAGCATTTGCAGGCGCCCTGGCACAGATCCAGATTTATTATTATGATTTCCCTGGTATGCCAGGAAGGAGGGCTCTGTTTCAGACCTTGGTCCTGATTCTGTTCCATTAACTGACCTTTCAGGTCTGCGTTTTTCACATGCGGTGCCTTAAAAACACCCATTAAGACATGTATCTGAGGCTGCTTTCAACTTCAGCTATACTGTGAGTTCCATTCCTTAAGCTTTATGGCAGAATGATCAAGCATGCCTACTCCAGTACAAATTAGTCTTACTCAAACAGTCTTACACAAACTTTGCAGAATTGTGCCTCCAAAGTCATTCCTTGGTTGGGGGCCTGTGTGGATTCAGCAACAAGAGACTTGGGAGCTACGAATGGTCAAATATGTCGGTTTTGGTTTCCCTCAGTTTCCTATTTTTTCCAATCTTGGGTGGCATTCAGGCATGGGGTTTATTGGGTTCATTTTACTGGTTACAATGCTAGTGCTTCTGTCCCAATCTGCAACATGCCTTTTATTATTATTATTATTATTATTATTATTATTATTATTATTATTATTATATTTCTGTGCCACTTTTCACTTACACAAGTCACAAAGCAGCTTGTTGTTGTTTAGTTGTTTAGTCGTGTCCGACTCTTTGTGACCCCATGGAACAGAGCACGCCAGGCATCCCTATCCTCCACTGCCTCCCACAGTTTGGTCAGACTCATGCTGGTAGCTTCAAGAACACTGTCCAACCATCTTGTCCTCTGTCATCCCCTTCTCCTTGTGCCCTCCATCTTTCCCAACATCAGGGTCTTTTCCAGGGAGTCTTCTCTTCTCATGAGTTGGCCAAAGTATTGGAGCCTCAGCTTCAGGATCTGTCCTTCCAGTGAGCATTCAGGGCTGATTTCCTTCAGAATGGATAGGTTTGATCTTCTTGCAGTCCATGGGACTCTCAAGAGTCTCCTCCAGCACCATAATTCAAAAGCATCAATTCTTCAGCGATCAGCCTTCTTTATGGTCCAGCTCTCACTTCCATACATCACTACTGGGAAAACCATAGCTTTAACTATACGGACCTTTGTCAGCAAGGTGGTGCCTCTCCTTTTTAAGATTTGTCATTGCATGACCAGTGGCCATGATCTTAGTTTTTTTTATTTTGAGCTTCAGACCATATTTTGCGCTCTCTTTCACCCTCATTAAAAGTTTCTTTAATTCCTCCTCACTTTCTGCCATCAAGGTTGTGTCATCTGAGGTTGTTGATATTTCTTCCGGCAATCTTAATTCTGGCTTAGGATTCATCGCATAATGAATTCTGCATATAAGTTAAATAAGCAGGGAGACAATATACAGCCTTGTCGTACTCCTTTCCCAATTTGGAACCAATCAGTTATTCCATATCCAGTTGTAACTGTAGCTTCTTGTCCCACATAGAGATTTCTCAGGAGATTAGGTGATCAGGCACTCCCATTTATTTAAGAACTTGCCATAGTTTGTTTGGTCAACACAGTCAAATGCTCTTGCGTAGTCAATGAAGCAGAAGTCGATGTTTTTCTGGAACTCTCTAGCTTTCTCCATAATCCAGCGCATGTTTGCAATTTGGTCTCTGGTTCCTCTGCCCCTTCGAAATCCAGCTTGCACTTCTGGGAGTTCTTGGTCCACATACTGCTTAAGCCTGCCTTGTAGAATTTTAAGCATAACCTTGCTGGCATGTGAAATGAGTGCAATTGTGCAGTAGTTGGGGCATTCTTTGGCACTGCCCTTCTTTGGGATTGGGATGTAGACTGATCTTCTGAAATCCTCTGGCCATTGCTGAGTTTTCCAAACTTGCTGGCATATTGAGTGTAGCACCTTAACAGCACCATCTTTTAAAGTTTTAAATAATTCAGCTGGAATATCATCACTTCCACTGGCCTTGTTATTAGCAGTGCTTTCTAAGACCCATTTGACTTCACTCTCCAGGATTTCTGGCTCAAGGTCAGCAACCACACTACCTGGGGTGTACGAGACCTCCATATCTTTCTGGTATAATTCCTCTGTGTATTCTTGCCACCTCTTCTTGGTGTCTTCTGCTTCTGTTGGGTCCTTTCCACTTCAGTCCTTTATTATGGTAATCTTTGTATGAAATGTTTCTTTCGTATCTCCAATTTTCTTGAACAGATCTCTGGTTTTTTCCCATTCTGTTGTTTTCCTCTATTACTTTGCATTGCTCATTTAAGAAGGCCCTCTTGTTTCTCCTTGCTATTTTTTGGAAATCTGCATTCAGTTTCCTGTATCTTTCACTATCTCCCTCGCATTTTGCTTGCCTTCTCTCCCCCGCTATTTGTAAGGCCTCATTGGACAGCCACTTTGCTTTCTTGCATTTCCTTTTCATTGGGATGGTTTTTGTTGCTGCCTCCTGTATAATGTTACGAGCCTCCATCCATAGTTCTCCAGGCACTCTGTCCACCAAATCTAAATCCTTGAACCTGTTTCTCACTTCCACTGTGTATTCATAAGGGATTTGATTCAGATTGTGTCTTACTGGCCCAGTGGTTTTTCCTACTTTCTTCAGTTTAAGCTGGAATTTTGCTATAAGAAACTGATGATCTGAGCCACAGTCAGCTCCAGGTCTTGTTTTTGCTGACTGTACAGAGCTTCTCCATCTTTGGAGAGAATATAATCAATCTGATTTCGATGCTGCCCATCTGGTGATGTCCATGTGTAGAGTCATCTCTTGTGTTGTTGGAAAAGAGTGTTTGTGATGACCAGCTTGTTCTCTTGACAGAACTCTATTAGCCTTTGCCCTGCTTCATTTTAAACTCCAAGGCCAAACTTGCCAGTTGTTCCTTTTATCTCTTGACTCCCTACTTTAGCATTCCAATCCCCTATAATGAGAAGAACATCCTTCTTTGGTGTCATTTCTATAAGGTGTTGTAAGTCTTCATAGAATTGGTCAAGTTCAGTTTCTTCAGCACTGGTAGTTGGTGCATAAACTTGGATTACTGTGATGTTAAAAGGTCTGCCTTGGATTCGTATCGAGATCATTCTATCATTTTTGAAATTGCATCCCAGTACAGCTTTTGCCACTCTTTTGTTGACTATGAGGGCCACTCCATTTCTTTTATGAAATTCTTGCCCACAGTAGTAGATATGATGGTCATCTGAACTGAATCCACCCATTCCTGTCCATTTTAGTTCACTGATGCCCATGATGTCAATAAAACAAAGTCAATGAAGTCAATGAAGTCAATAAAACAAAGCTGCTTACATACCATAAATAATAACATACATACCATAAATACCATAAATAATAATGCCACAACCACAACACAATCCATATAAAATAATTAACAAATCATCAGTAATACAACCACCTTCTATAAAACCTTCTATGAAGAAAACAACTTTAAAAATAGACTAAACAGCGTAACCACAAGAAAAGCCATATTATATAAAAACCACAAAGAATTACAGCAAACATCATCCACAGAACAACATTAACAGACGAACACTTTGTTACCTGTTGTGCTATGGAACTGTGGCTTTTTGACTGCTACCAGGATACCACACGAAAATTCATCCTACATGTGGGTGGCACGATCATGAAAATTCCTATGCTTTTCTGATTTGACTGGGTGGCAATTGGATTTTTTTCTGGAAACAATTCACACCGAAATAAATGGTAAACTTACACTAGATTTCCCTAGATTTTGAGAAGTGGATTTTACGCCTTATGATAAAATTAGCAGGTAAGGCTATATCAGGAAAACACAATGAAGTGCCCTCTGAATGCAGCCTGAAATTCAGTTCTCCACATTTCTGCAGCAATTGGCAATTTTTTCTTTTAAAAAAATCCTCATGAGAATTTGTCAGCATTTTAGGGTGCATTTCTCCTCTTTTGTATGCAGTTTTGACCAGTTTACACATTTTGCAAGCTATTTCCCCCAAGATAATGCATTTTGATATGTTAAAACTCATTCAGATGTTATTGGACTCCAACTCCCATCACACATGAGTGTTGGCCAGGTTGACTGGGGCTGAGTCCAATAGCATCTAGAGAGACACAAGCTTAACACTCCTGTTCTGTACCATGGGATGAAATGTCTTCGAATCCTCTCCAAGATAACACTGCTTATAAACTGGTACTTGGGTCAACCCAAGGAAAAGAAGTCCTTCAAGAATCAAACCTTCCTTGAGGAGCAGAGTATGCTGGGACATGATAGCTGAAAAACCAAAACTAATTTGTTCTTTTGCTCCAGCACTGTGCCTCAAGGTGTTCATTAAAGTCTGGCAAACTTTCATATGGATGCACATCAAAGGGATGATTGTTGGCTCACTAGCTTGCAAGATGCTACTGTATTTCCCAGACCTATTTCAGCAGATCAATGTGTATCATATGGCATGGCAAAAGTAAAACTTGATTTTGGAAATATATTGATAATAGTGGTACAACTTATTGATCGTCTAGGAAGTGAACCAAGTCATGCTAACCCCTGCCATTTTAAGATGCCATAATGAAGTATCAGGCATTATAGAGCTGTGATCTATGACATTTTGTTTAGCATGGATGCTCTGAAAAGTGTCACCGAAAAATATGAATGGGGAAAATTTGGCTGAGTTTTCATTTTATTGATTGATTAATTAACCTGCTCTTCCTCCCAAAGGAGCTCAAGGAGGCACACAACAAAGTAGTAAAACAATACAATTAAAATTTAAATTTTAAAAAACTTATTTAACACAAGCATTTACAAACAGTCACATGTTCTCACAGCTAATAATTTAAAACTTTGGCCCTCAAATGCCTGGGTGAACAGCAATTTGTTTAAATGCCTCCTGAATGTTAACAATAATGGAGACAGATTCATCTCAGCAGGGAGGGCCTTCCACAAATGAGGAGCCATCACTGCAAAGGCCTTGTCGTGGATGAATGCCAACTGGGCATCACCCAACAGTGGTACCATCACTTACCAATTCTTACTTCCCAAAACAATTTGTGAACCGATGTGCAGCTATCCACTGAAATTCACATTTCTCTCAATTTTCTGATGCAGCTCTCAAACAAAAAAAAAATAAAGTTTGCAAATGCATATATTAGGAGAAATGGCTCCATTAAAAATCATATACTGGTGAAAATAACATCCCCAAATACTGGGAAAAGGGGCTTTCAAAATCAATATTAGACAAAATAGTTGCAAAAAAGGTGTGCATATTAAAAGAAACAAGCACTAAAATGATGAAAAATCTTTATGATATCTCTGGACAAAAGATTGGAAAAGTAAGAAATTGAGAAAAACTGAGGTTGACAGTCGTCCATCCCTACCCAGAAACATAAAAAGGAGAACAATAGTTGACACTGAAGAAGCAAGCCACTGTGCAAGTTGAGTCTTGTAGTTTTTTTACCACATGCTGCTAAAATAAGCACTTTTGAGTGCAGTTTAAGTCCCCGTTTCTATTTTAACTTCTCCCAGAGAAGCATTCTCTTGTCTTGCAGCTCTTTCCTCTCAACCTGTTCAGGAAAAACGCTTTCATTAATTATTGTTTTCAACTGAAGGCTAATTTACAAATTGTGAATGAATCAGATTTTTTTATTATGTTTTACCCTTGGGGGGGGGAACCCTTTGTTCACTCTTGTTTCCTTCCTGCTTACTATTTATAGCTGACCCGAGCCAGATTCATTTAACGTTCTAGCACATAGCAATTGTGTGTGTTTTGTCTGGGTTTCCTCTGCTTTCAACAAGAAGAATTCTGATTCCATGTAGAGCCAGTTCTTGTGAAAGTCAGGCTTTCCTTTTATTTGCGGTGCCATGGACTTGGGCAGAAGGGGGAGGGCATACAGGACACATCCCAGAAATGTGCCCGCCAGACAAACAATTGGTGCCCTTTGCTCTGCCTTGAAGATGCAACATTCCTGCCCTCAGACTTGGAGGACTCCATCACAGACGTCCCAGTGACATCAAAGTCTCTCTTGCTCTAACGTAAAAAGAGCCTGCTGGATCAGGCCAGTGGCTCATCTTGTCCAGCATTCTGTTGTCACAGTGGCCACCCAGATACCTGTGGGAAAACCTCAAGAAGGACCCAAGCAGAAAAGCACAGTCCTTCCTCTCCAATGGTTTCTAATAACTGGTATTCATAAGCCAGGCTTTTTAAGGCTGAAATTCCTGTTCCTAAGATGGAAGAAAAGGTCCCTGCCAGAGAAGAATGGTAGATCAAGTTGGTGGACTATGCTGAAATGGCAAAAATGACTGGAAAAATCAGAAATTGGGAAGACCAAAATTTTAATAAGGAATGGGGAAAATTTATAATCTATCTTAGAAACCATTGTAAACAGCTAAAATCGTTAGTGAGATTGGAATAACACTTGTGGTTTAATGATGAATTTTGGAGATGCAAAAGATTTGGATTATTATAAAAGATGCAGGAGGAAAGGACTAACAATAGGACCCACAAAGGGGAAGAGGGAAGTCCAGGAGATTATGTGGAATCTTGTTTCTACAGTGGTAACTCAGGTTAAGAACTTAATTTGTTCCGGAGGTCCCTTCTTAACCTGAAACTGTTCTTAACCTGAAGCACCACTTTAGCCAATGGGGCCTCCCGCTGCTGCTGTGCTGCCCAATTTCTGTTCTCATCCTGAAGCAAAGTTCTTAACCTGAGGCACTATTTCTGGGTTAGCGGAGTCTGTAACCTGAAGCATCTGCAACCAGAGGTACCACTGAATATTGTATGTTGATATGTTATTGTAAAAATTTAATTTGAAAAACCCAAATAAATAAATTACCAGAAGAGAAGAGAAGAGAAGAGAAGAGAAGAGAGGAGAGGAGAGGAGAGGAGAGGAGAGGAGAGGAGAGGAGAGGAGAGGAGAGGAGAGGAGAGGAGAGGAGAGGAGAGGAGAGGAGAGGAGAGGAGAAATTCCTGTTCCAGGCAACCCTGAAATTCTTTCTTTGAGAGTAGGTAATTCGTTTGAGAGTAGGTGATTGCTTTCAGGGGTTCCTAATTGTTTTTAGAAGGTGTTTTTAAACTATTTTTAGAAGGTGGTTTTTAACTGTTTTTAGAAGTTTTAATTTTATCATCTTAATATTGTGTTTACTGCCCTGGGCTCCTTTGGAGGGAAGAGATATAAATTTAATAAATTAATGACTACACCAGCTGATGGAACTGTACCACAGGGGAATCACTGGTCGACAGGACAATTCCTGTCCTAACCAGAATTCAGCGGGAGGCAGCAGTGGAAGCAAGGAGTCCCTCTAGCCCCCAGGCCCTGAATCATCAAGTGAGCACCACTGTCCTCTTCTCTTTCTCATTGGACTCAGTGTCAGTTAGTTGTTTTTCACTGCTTCTGTTGATATGGATTGCTCTGAGGCTGAGAACTATTGCACGCCCCCCTCCCCCAACAAGTAGGAGATGCATCTGCAGGCCAACGAAAATGCACCGTCAAAAAGAAATTGCAATTCTTTGTTTGCAATCTTTGATTCTTCTGTAAGTTTAGAACTTTCATGATTGAAACCTGCAGAGAAAAGATAGTAAAAGAAGGGGGCACAGCAATTCCATATGATCACGTGACAAGTCTAGATGCAGATTTAGGAATAAGCACAGCAATCTAAACAAAGCAGGCGCTCTACCACACATCAACTGGTAATGCAACCTGCCCTTCTCTTCCAACACTTGGTGTACCAGCCCTGTCTGATAGGGATCCTGCAGAAGTCTCCTGGCAGAGAGCACAAAAAGGGCTTGCTTGCATGAACATGCTTTCCCATGCCTTCGTCAGCTGGTCCAACAGCACTTCACCCCTGAACACATGGAGAACTTCTACTGAAGTAAATGGGAATCCTGTACACTCATTAGCACTCCCATGCCTACAGGAAAAGCCAGAACAAAGTGATGAAAAGGCAGATGCTCAAAGAACTGCATGCATAGTAGGCTCTCGTTGAGTGGAAACAGATGCCTTGGAATCATGCAATAGCTGCTTAAAGGCTTACCACTGTCTAAATACTCAGATTATGGGCATAATCCACTGGGAACATCTGTATTCTGGTGTATTTCACATTCCTGGATTGTGCCCTTAATGGATCTACCAAGATTTCTGAACCCAGGTGGCTGACATTTTAGTGCAAATCCCTATAGCTCTTTGGCAGTATTTTTTTTAAACAACCTTCATCATAATGAAATCCTCAGGTTAGTCACGTATTTGCCTGTCCTCAGCTTTAGCATTTGTTTTCCCTAAAAAAAATATGGAGCATATTTAGGGTTTGAGACTGGATTTCTTGGGTTAAGGGTGTGAGGAGGCAGCCTGTCTGAAAAGTGAAGACATAAAATCACCCAGCTGAGCATGATAAGTGAAAATACATGCTCTGCACTCTGGGCTGGCTTTGCCAGGGTGCCTACCCCCCCCCCCAGAATTTCCAGGAATCATCAGAGCACAGGATCAAAAGCTTCCATCATTTCTTTCTACACTCAGGATTCTGCATGAATTATCTGATTGTAGAAGCCATTCTTTAAGAATGGATAGGTTTGATCTTCTTGCAGTCCATGGGACTCTCAGGAGTCTCCTCCAGCACCTTTGAATTATGGTGCTGGAGGAGACTCTTGAGAGTCCCATGGACTGCAAGAAGATCAAACCTATCCATTCTTAAAGAAATCAGCCCTGAGTGCTCACTAGAAGGGCAGATCCTGAAGTTGAGGCTCCAGTACTTTGGCCACCTCATGAGAAGGGAAGACTCCCTGGAAAAGACCCTGATGTTGGGAAAGATGGAGGGCACAAGGAGAAGGGGACGGCAGAGGATGAGATGGTTGGACAGTGTTCTTGAAGCTACTAACATGAGTTTGGCCAAACTGCGAGAGGCAGTGAAGGATAGGCGTGCCTGGCGTGCTCTGGTCCATGGGGTCACGAAGAGTCGGACACGACTGAACGACTGAACAACAACAACAACAGAAGCCATTTTCTGAGTGCAGTGCAATCCTAATAGCAGATCCTAAAAAATATTCTTTGGAGAATGAGGACAATTTTTATTTATTTATTTTGCAAAGAGGTAGTATTTTATTGATTGTGCCACACGCACGTGAATGAACGTAGTTGTAGACCACTGGTCATTTATCATGGAAAGATACTTTAAGGTTAAATTGATTTCATTTGAGATTTAGCACTTTGGAAACATTTGCACACAAGAATGCTTATTGCTTGTTCGCCATTTCCTCTTCCTGTTGCCGCTAGGATTTTCTTTTTCCCAACGTAACAGAAAACAATGGCATAAAAGTGGTCCACTATTTCTGACTTCAGGGTTGATAAATGACCATAAGGACATGTAAGGAATAGTATGTAAGCTCAGTGGGTTGAACTAGATGACAAGCAGAAGACTGCTATAAAGTGGTTGAAACAGTTGAACAGACCTGGCCCGTAACATCCTTTCGTTAGGAAAACTGGGGCAATATGTTGTCATGGGAACTAGTTGCTAGGCCATCTTCCTGAAAGACTAGGATATAGCCAGAGACAGTTTTGGAATGCGTCTTGGCTTCTCCTTCATAATGTGATCCAGGGGCGTAGCAAGGGGGCGGACCGCCCCATGTTCCATAATGGAGGGGGGTGACAAATTATCAAGGAACAATTACTGCCCTACTAGGGCGGTTCATAAAAAACTTTTTTTTAAAAAAATGCCTGCTCCAAAGGTCTTATCTTACTATACTAGGGATTATATAGCTATATATGAAATTTCATGCATATCGGTTAATATTTTGACCGTCCTCCACCAAAATTGCTGTTTACTTGGCTGTTTTCCTATGCCGTGAAGGCTGAAATTTCAGTTCAGTGGAGCACTTACTGTTTCCAACCCTAACCCTGTGGAAAGCCATCTAATTAGACTTTAATTTGATTCTGGGATGTTTTTAGGAGGTAATTTAATTTTTTTATTATTTTATACCAATGTTATGTATCTGATGTTAGCCACCCTGAGCCCGACTTTGGCCAGGGAGGGCAGGATATAAATGTAAAGTATGTAAGAAAATATGAAATAACGTAAAACCATTTTTGCAGGGGGGGGATCAATGGGGGGGGTTGACAAGAAATTTTCCGCACCGGGTACCACCTGACCTTCCTATGCCTCTGATGTCATCAAGGCTGCATTCAGACATTGGATTTATTATGTCAGTCTTCCTGGTTAGAAACTGGTACAGAAGTGCCTGTATCACATTCCTTTCACACTGCATTACCTGTTGCTTTATGGAACTTAAAAAACACACAGATGAACCACCATGTTGCGCTAGATTTCATTCCTACAAATGGGAATGGTGTGATACAACAGTGTGTGTCAATTGATAGGGCTGGCAAGTCAGGAACATCCCAGACCCTGAGATTTCAGGGCCCAAACCTGATAATTTAGGGGGAACCATAGTGAAATCATGAGGGTGGGTCCTGGAGATGGAAGTTAATTGGGGGAGAGAAGCAGAGGAGGGTAGATTCGCCCAGAGATCCATGCTGCAGAGAATCAGCAGTCAGCTCCTGCCAAGCTGAAGCTTGCAAGCTGTATCCACAGTCTCTCTCTCTCTCTCTCTCTCTCTCTCTCTCTCTCTCTCTCTCTCTCACACACACACACACACACACACCTGGAACCTTCAGGCTAGAGCTGGAGGCTTAGCAACCCCATCATTGGGCATATTGCCACCTTTTATGTGCGGATGAGCAAACTTTAAATTTCATTTCAGGCAAAAACCTTGGTTTCAACTCTGAATGACTTTCTAGTAATTCATTCCCCAATGAAGCTATTGAGCAAAGCCTGGGCTTCCCCAGTAGATTTTATTTTGAACTGTGAAGTGGTGCAAGGTTGTAACATTATTATTTTGGGAAGCTTTTAATGTGTGATGTTCTGTTGTATTTTTGTATATTGTGCCACTCTGTGTTTTTTTCAAATTTGTGTCTCAGTACGCAGTTCCCCTATTTGGTATTTTAACTCATCTCTATTAACCTGTCAGAACATGCTGCAAGTTGGATTGACAGAATATTTTGATCTTATTGCTGAAAGCACCTCACCTTTCTCATTAATCTGGGATGCCATGAAGGCTGTGCTCCAGAGGCTGGCTGCTAGTGACTCTTTCAAGCTGAACATGATTTCCTCTCCCTTCCGGCATATCCCATTATAAACAGAAATTAAGGAGCTGGAGAAAAGACATAAATCTTTCAGATCCTATAGGGGACTAAGTTCAATTCTGGGTATCTCCGGTAGGACTGGAATAAACCTCTGCCTGAAACCCAGACCGTGTAGACAATACAGAATTAGCCGGACCAATTGTCTGACTCAGTATAAGACAGCTTCCTATGTACCAAATTTTAACTAGCATCATAAATAGTTTACTCATAGTTGCAGGCAGTTGGAAAAGAAGACTGTTTTCAAAACCTGCGGGAGATAAGAGGCAGTCCACACTGCACTGTTACCATTCTCTTGCATAAAATCCACAACTGCTCTGCAATGCTAACATTTATTTATATCTCTTACGTTTACCACTTTCTACTTGCACTTTCCAGCAACTGGCATTCAGAGGCAATATATAGAGACCCGCAGCCTGTCGAGGCACCGCCACAAAACCACACAAATCTCACTGAGGCAGAACAAACCTTCACCTAACACAACAACCCCAAATGACTTTCCCAGTACATGCTAATCAGATCTGGGAAAGAAGAATTTCTCCTGTCTAGGCATGCACTGATAATATGCCAATAAAATTAAAATGTAAATTGTGTCTCTGGTGCCAGTTCTCATATTTATTGATATTTAAAGATCTGCCGGTGTTCCGATCTAATGTTATGAATTTGGGATGGAGTATAAGTTCAGGGTTTCCAGTCAACACTTCTCATCTGCCTGTCTTGCCTCCCACCTCAATTTCTTTTGCACAACCAGCACTCTGAATATTGCCAGAGTGCATCAAGCAATGTTTTTAATACCCCACCATTCCCCTCAGTACACTGGGGCAGGGTGGGGAAACTCAGGCCAAGGGGACCATGTTTAATGTGGCTCTCCGAGCGTCTCTATCTTGCCCCCAAGATTCTCCCCAGGCTGTATCCCACACCAGCCCTGCCTTACATCCGCCATGAGTGTTTCTGCCTGGTTGGAAGGTATCTTTGAACTCTGACAGTGTTTCACGCTCACCTGGATGGAAAATAGAGAGGGTTGGGTGGGTGTAGACATTAGACTGCTGTTGAAAGGTAAAAATTGCATCCATTCCAACACCCATTTTTGCTTCTAGCCCCACTCACCACTGAAACATGTCACCCATAAAGGTTGCCCAGAAGAGAAAGAGAAAGATTGTCCTACTCATCACTGATCACAGAATCATAGAACTCTAGAGTTGGAAGAGACCCTGAGGGTCATCTAGTCCAACACCCTGCAATGCAGGAATCTCAGCTAAAGCATCCATGACAGATGGCCACCCAACCTCTGCTTAAACCGTCCCCCCCCCAATGAAGTAGAGTCCACAACTTCCCGAGGGAAACTGTTCCACTGTCAAACAGCTCTCACCGTCAGAAACCTTTTCCTTGTATTTAGTCGGAATCTCCTTTATTGTAACTTGAGTCCTACCCTCCAGAGCAGAAGAAAACAAGCTTGCTCCCTTGATACATTTCATCTGTAAATGTTGCCCTTGGTTTGGGGGTATTGCGGGAAATCCCTCCTCACCCTGGTTTTGGGGGTATTATGGGAAATTAAAAAGTGTGGCTAGGCTCACAGTACTTCTGAGTATTTATTCTGCACTCAGCTGGTAAGCCCACTGACAAAGGGGGAGATGTACCATAGGGCCCCTTTTCCTCAGGCCGCTTCAGGCCTAGATAAAGAGTTTTTTTTGTGTGTTTGGGTACTGAAGTTCCAAAAGGAGAACAAGTTTAAAATGATATTGTTGCCCTTCTTATTGGGTTTACACACACTTTCTAACATTACGGCACTTGAGAGGCAGTCCAGCGAATGTCACATTGGATGTGAATATGGGGAACTGGAGTTGAGTTTCATTTCTGGCAGGGATATATTAACAGAATCATAGAATCACAGAATTGTAGAGTTGGAAGGGACCTGGAGGGCTCTCTAGTCGAACCCTCTGCAATGTAGGAATCTCTAGTAAAGCATCTGTGACAGAGGGCCATCCAACATCTGCTTAAAAACCTGGTTTGGACAAATCACTTTTGAAGAGGGAAGGGCATGAATCTCCATTCTCCTTCTCACATAAACCTAACCATGTGAGCATAGGAGCCAACTCCTAGGGGCCGAGGTCCATTCGCCTGCCTCCTAAAATATTTGAGGGGGCCTGGTCCCTCCCAACCAAATTGATAGGCATTGCCATTTGAATGGTGTGCGTGCACCACATCATGTGATTGATTATGCAGGCCCTCCCCAAATAGTTTATTCAAGTTTGGCATTTCTACATGTGAGAGAGTGATTGGGGGGGGGAGAGAAAGAATGGGTGTTTATACATCCGAAATCCATTTCCACTATACATACCTAGTTCACTTCAGCATCTGTTTCTAATAATTTTTATAAAACCAGTCTCGCCATGGGGGAGGGTTCAACATATTGTGAACTTTTAGTCATGAAATGCCCTAAGAGTTAAGGAGGGGACCCCCCCCCAAATGCGCTATCTGAATTGTGTGTGGTCATTTGGAGCCATGGAAAGAAGATTACAGCCATCTTTATGTGGTAAGTCATTGTCATACTTTCTGCCAGAAACGCAACGAAACTTGAGAAAGTGCCTAAATCATGCCCAAAGCTTGTGAAGGGGAGTCTATTTAGACAGATGCTTCAGGATATGCTGGGCCTGTGATACAGAAACAGGCTTCTAATGATAGTTGAGGGCTCTTTGGACCAATGAGGTAAAACACCACACTCTCGACATGTTGTCATTACCTCATTAAATAATGGAATGCAGCACAAAGGATGGCTCCCCCTGCCCCCCAGCATATTTGGCCTCAGAGGTGCAGGATAATTCTCTGTAATTTCCCCTCCTCCGAAGCATACCAAATGTGTGAACATCTGTGGCACAAACAGAAGGCTAAAATTGCCCGTCGGCAGCCAGCTATGCCAACCAGGAAAGTATGCCTTAAGCTCCCGAGTCGTAATTGTGTTTCTCTCTTGATGAATGCTTTGAAAACATCTTATGTAACTTGTAAGTTAAAAAAGACGGAATAATTACAGTAATCAGAACATCACAGGCTGGGCCAAAGCTCAGCAGAGGGTTACGGAGGAGTTGCACAAGGCAAGCAGAGATCAGCAACGGTTTGGACTTCTGGAAATTGACAACCATCTTGGTGAACCTCTAGAAACGCACAGTGGGCCTTTCTTTGCATTGTCCCATTATGCTGCACCAATGACTTTGCAAAACCTGAGCATGGCCTTCCAAGCCTCTCCATCTGGCCCTTGGGTCTCTCCCCCAGCCACATCCAGCTTCCCAGCCATGCCCCTGCTTTGAGTGTTTTCGGCTGGCTAGAATGTGTCCTTGAGCTCTGATCATTTCCTTTCCTTGGATGGGTCATACAAAGGGCTGTGTGGGTGCCTGCAGAAACTAGCCCAATATACTGTACATTAGTAAGATTTGTTCCCACTGTTGCCTCTGCTACTGCCCACCTCTGGCATGTAGCCCCCAGAAGGTTGCACACATGAGAATAAAAAGTTTCCCACCCTGTTTAATTACTGTATCAATGCTGCATCAATGACTTTGCCAAATTTCTCATTTGCCTTTCCTTTGGCCTCATCTAGGGATGGACAAATCGGTCAATATCAATTCCTCTCTGTTTCTCATTTTTTCCACTCTTAAGTTCAGTTTGCTCGTTTCCAAATCAGTTTGTGAACTGATTCTTTCCGCCAAAAGTCCTTGTGAAACTTTCTGCTTGCTTTTGTCTTGCATTTTTCTGAATAGGTACTTTTTATGCAAGTAACTTTCCCTACCACTATACACTTTTCTGTACATTATGTTCAACTCATGCAGGCAATTTTCTTCACACATTTCCCTAACGCGTGCTTTTTTTGTGCATGCACAAATCTTGGTTGGATTGCATCAGAAAAAAAATGGCAAAATGCGGATTTTGAACAATAGCCATGTTTCAGTTTGTGTAGTGCTGGGGGAAGTGCAGATCAGGTGAGTTTGCATTAAGATGCAAACTGAACTAATGTCTCCTCCATTCCTAGCCTAATCATGAAGTGGTTTTTTTTAATCTCTCATTCATTCTTAGCCCCTTTATTTCTACATATATTTCTGCCTTTCCACACACTGGCATCTTATGCTAACAATTCTCATCCGCAGATGTGAATACACAATTTTTGAGGTTCTCATCTAAATAATTATTGTGTAACTTATATTATTATTGTCCCTAATTTTGGCTTAGCTTCGCATCATCTTCCCCATCTATTTTAGCATCACAATGCACAACCATTGTGTTGCAGCAATTGTGCAACTGCCTACGCTGAATAATAGCTGGCGCAATCAGCAGCTACGCCCCTTTCACACATCTGACAATAATACTCTCAAACATGTCCTGTTTCTGCATCACTTTGTCACAGCAGCAAATATGTGGAATTTGCAGAAGAAATTGGAAAACAAAGGGTATTAGCATCATGCTCGTTGCTAGGGAATGTGTGGAGGTTAGGCATTGGGTAAGCCTTTGTTTAATGGAGGGGAGGTTGTAGCCTCCGCCTGCCCCTCCTCAGTAAGGGTATCCCGTTAAAGGGATCCGGGGGTGTGGATCCTGTCCGAAGCCCAGACGTGGGCTAGGGCCATGCTATGACCCCAGTGGAGCCGCCTCGGGCTGCACCTATTCAATGTAAGTCATAGGGCTCCCCCCCTTGGGTGGTTTACCCTTAGTTTGACTCCCTGCAGACGAGCGGGAGTTTCACCCAATGCCTGGTTTCACCCAATAGGATATGAAAAAAGGGAACACATGGACCAAATAATGTAGGGCAAAATGTTTCAAATAATATGCAGTGAAGACAGCATTCCAGATAAGTACACTGTTTCGGTGTAATCTTCAGTTCATAACTATAAAGAATAACAAAACAGAATATATACATCTAATTAATCATATAAAGGATAATGCTCAGCATCAACAAGAGTCCAAAATAATATTCAGAAAAATAAAAAATATAGTCAGAAAAATATTATATTGTTAAGAGAAATAAAAATCATACCTTAATATACATGCTCCTTGCGTGGAGTAGTGGTCATGTTGTTGTTGTTCAGTCGTTCAGTCGTGTCCGACTCTTCGTGACCCCATGGACCAGAGCACGCCAGGCACGCCTATCCTTCACTGCCTCCCGCAGTTTGGCCAAACTCATGTTAGTAGCTTCGAGAACACTGTCCAACCATCTCATCCTCTGTCGTCCCCTTCTCCTTGTGCCCTCCATCTTTCCCAACATCAGGGTCTTTTCCAGGGAGTCTTCTCTTCTCATGAGGTGGCCAAAGTACTGGAGCCTCAACTTCAGGATCTGTCCTTCTAGTGAGCATTCAGGGCCGATTTCCTTGAGAATGGATAGGTTTGATCTTCTTGCAGTCCATGGGACTCTCAAGAGTCTCCTCCAGCACCATAATTCAAAAGCATCAATTCTTTGGCGATCAGCCTTCTTGATGGTCCAGCTCTCACTTCCGTACATTACTACTGGAAAAACCATAGCTTTAACTATACGGACCTTTGTCGGCAAGGTGATGTCTTTGCTTTTTAAGATGCTGTCTAGGTTTGTCATTGCTTTTCTCCCAAGAAGCAGGCGTCTTCTAATCTTGTGACTGCTGTCACCATCTGCAGTGATCATGGAACCCAAGAAAGTGAAATCTCTCACTGCCTCCATTTCTTCCCCTTCTATTTGCCAGGAGGTGATGGGACCAGTGGCCATGACCTTAGTTTTTTTGATGTTGAGCTTCAGACCACTATGTAACCACTACTACCTGACATGGAAAGCACAGAACCTAATGCCTAAGCCAAACCACTCTCGTCTGTAACCAATAAAGTTGTGGCTGTTTCAGCCCATAAATCTAAATACTCGTGTCTGTGTGTTTATTAATCAATAGGGAACTGCGGGGCAAGGGGCCTTGGCACACAAGATAAGGTAAGGTGCAAATTTGCCAGCTTACCATCATTTTCCCCCCACGCACACACACACACTGGCATCAGCATGAAAGGCTGCAGAATTTGGGGCTTTTCAGTTTGGAGAAAAGGTAAGTAAGAGCTGTCTAAAATTATGCATGAAGTGGGGAAAGTGGGAAGAGAAAGGTCCCATAACACTAGAACTCAAGGACATCCAATGAAACTGAGTGTTGGAAGATTCAGAACAGATAAAAGAAATTTAAACCTTCTAAGCTGCATAAGGGGAATGAGACTATGTATGGGAACAGGGGTGTCAACTTGACTATACACAGTTCACATACCTATATATACCTATATATATTTAAAGGGATGCAGGTGGCGCTATGGTCTAAAGCACTGAGCCACTTCGACTTGACGATCAGAAGGTTGGCAGCTCGAATCCACGTGACGGAGTGAGCTCCTGTTGCTCGATCCCAGCTCCTGCCAACCTAGCCAGTGTGGTGTAGTGGTTAAGAGCGGTAGACTCGTAATCTGATGAACCAGGTTCGCGTCTCCGCTCCTCCACATGCAGCTGCTGGGTGACCTTGGGCTAGTCACACTTCTTTGAAGTCTCTCAGCCCCACTCACCTCACAGAATGTTCATTGTGGGGGAGGAAGGGAAAGGAGAATGTTAGCCGCTTTGAGACTCCTTCGGGTAGTGATAAAGCAGGATATCAAATCCAAACTCTTCTTCTAGCAGTTTGAAAGCACACCAGTGCAAGTAGACAAATAGGTACAGCTGTGGCGGGAAGGTAAACGGCATTTCCGTGCACTCTGGCACTCATCACAGTCCTCCACGTGCCAGTAACAGTTTAGTCATGCTGGCCACATGTCCCAGAAGGCTGTCTTCGCCAGCTCCCTTGGCCTGAAAAGCGATATTAGCACCGCAGCTCCTAGTCGCCTTTGACTGGACTTAACCATCCAGGGATCCTTCACCTTACCTTATATTTATATCAATGGCCCAGCATTTCATGGTATCTCTGCTCATTTTAGCCCTTAGGAACACAACCGTGAAGGGAAAGGAATTACGCAAACTCCCATAAGTCTGCAAGATGTGAATTATTGGCTGTTTGAGATAGCACTAATATGTAAACAGAAAAGAAACATAGGCATAGTAGCTACAACAAAACATACCACGTGTCTCAATGTGGTAGCCTAAACCAAACCAGAAAGAGGAAAAACAAGCTAGCTTCTTGGCATATGGTAACTCACATAAGCAAAAGCTACTATAAAGAATCCAGTCCCTTTGCTAAGCATTTGGCTAGTTGATTGCATCCCTTATGCAGCAAGCAAAACATGCAATTGCCAACTATTGTAGCTGACATGGCTACACTGCACATTGGCAGAAGCTTGTCGTTTTCTCATCTTTGGAACACGTTGGGTGAAAGGAATGCACTTTGTTGGTGTGCAATGAATTATATAGGCAGAATGTAATGCAGTTCTAGGGGTGCACAATGAATTTGTTCTTTGAGAATTGCAATACAAAATGTCCTGATCTGTGCTGCTCATATTAATGTGCTGATCAGAGCATGGATTCCCACCAGCTTTTACACTTCTTTGGATGTTGAGACAGTTCTTGGCAGTCTAAGCATGTCAAGATACGCAGGCAAACATATGTTTTGAGAGAAAATAGAATTAAATGCATATTTAGATATGTATTTTGAAAGGGGAAGATTTAAAAATAAATTGCAGACTAATGCAGAAATGCACAATAGAATTACGGGCAAAAAACTTGCAAAAGTGAGAGAGAGACTACCTATAGAATTGCCTTCCTCTGTGCAATACTAGTGCTGAGCTGAACCAGAGAGACACATCTTGCTAGCAACATTGCTCCCTGCCACTTTCATTGATCATAAGGAGGCTTGGAAGTGGGTGGAAATAGTTCAACACCCATCACATGACCTTTGCCCTTCTTGACAGGGACCCCCACTCTGTCTCTCTCACTCTTTTACTCACTCACCCACACCACATCCTTATATACCACAACATCCATTCTACATAACAAAAATAATAGTTGTTGTTGTTATTATTATTATTATTATTATTATTATTATTATTATTATTATTAATTCATATCCCACCCATCTGGCTGGGTTTCCATTGGCCATGCCTAGGACTGATGGAGGTTGGAATACAAAATCTCCAGAGAGCACAATATTGGCTGCTCCTTCTTCAGTACCATTTGGACCGTAGCAACTGTGGCAATCCAATCCTCTCAGGTGGTTACACTGGCAGAAGATGCATATTTGTGGTCCCAGTAGGCAGCTGCATTTGCATTGTTGTTGTTTTGTTATTTTGAAATCAGTGTCCCACTTCTGAAAATAGCCAGGCCACCAAATAGCTAATGAGATGTGGCTGCAGGTAATGTCACTGGGGTGGGTGGGCAGTAGCTTCAATGGACCTTGGCGACATCTGCACATAGCCAACTCAGAGTGACTAGGCAATTGCTTCATTGTTTTTGAGAAGAGAAGATCAATTGGATGCAGTGAAAGCGGGGCAGGCGTGATGCCAAAATAGCAGCTGACCTGGGGTGCAAACACCATTGGGGGAAAAGGAAAGGAGAAAGAAAGTATGAATTGCCAAGCATGCACTCCTCAAGAGATTATTGCCCTAGAGGAAATGTGGTCCCCTAACAGCAAAGAGGGAAAAAAAGAAAAACAAATATTGCCCACCCCTGCTTTAGAAGAAGGGTTAGAGATAAGTGGTATAGCTCCTTCTCACATGAAGGAAGTCTAGGCTTAATCCCCAGCATGTACAATGGTTGGTTGGTTGGTTGGTTGGTTGGTTGGTTGGTTGGTTGGTTGGTTTAAAGGATCAAGTAGCAGGTGACAGGAAAGACCCTATACCTGAGATCCTGGAGGGCTGTTGGTGGTCAGTGGTAGAGCATTGGCTATGCATGCAAAAGGGACTTGGTGTCTCCAGGAAAGGCTGGAAAAGGGGAATGAACCCCTAGAGAGCCACTGCCGTTCAGCATCAACAATACTGAGCTAGCTGGATCAGTGCCCCAACATGGTGTAAGGCAGCTCCCTACATTCCTACATGGTCACAGGGTGTCCAAAGTGCCTCGTTATCCTTACAGCAACAATGGACATTGAACCAGCATGATTCAACTAAATACAACGTCACCATTTGTGCATGGTGTAGGATCTGTGTCAAAATAAATAAACTATTTGGGTCCAGATCTGCTGTCGGGCAGAGTGAGATAGTTTGCTATGGGAGGCTGTAGGTGCCATGTAGCCTGCCCCGCACCCCCTATACCCTAGCCTGCTGCTGCTCAGTTGGGTGGAAGATGCTCCCCGCTCCCCCAGCAATAAATACAGTCTAGTCACCATCTGTTCCCATCTTGTCCTTTGCCTTCAGGCAGCAAAATGTGTTGGGCCAGCCTTGATAATAGTAAATATTATTACCATCCAGCTGTTCTTTGCTAACTTAAATAATTGCTCATAGATTCAGATTTTTGGCACTGAACGACCTATTTCTAATCATGCCCTGTCACCTTCATTATTACTTTTCCTTGTGGGAGTTTGGAAGCTTAACAATATCTTATTGGTAAACCAGGCTGATTAAATGCATTTTGCTTACAGGAATGGAAATGCTGGCTATGTATTCATGATTTTAGGCAAGAGGGCATTAAATTGCCCAGTTAAATGAGTTGGTTTCGGAGAAGACCACTGTAGTTTGAAGGTGCTATTGGTAAATATACGCTACACAATACATTCAAACACACACAGCCTGCCACTCTTTATTAGCTAAGCCAACAAGGGCTTCTTGGTGAACAAAGAAGCGACTTAACGATTTCTGAAGCGTAATGCAAAAGTCACAAAGGAGAATGGGTGTGATGGAGCAAACGTAAAACTCTTTTAATCCCTCTTGATTTCCAATGGAGAGATAAGCATATATTTCATACCCCAAAGAGAAAGACACCAAAGGGTATTAACCCTTTGTGTGAACACTTTGGAGAGGTACAGTGGCACAGCCCCTGTCAGTCAAGATATGGAATTGTAGCCAAAGTACTGCAGGAGAGAGATCTGAAACCCTTGCCCAGGGTTTGGTGGGTTCCTCAAAGTAAGAGACAAAGGGAGGACGAGGACAGTTGTGGTGAAATTGCAATCTTTTGCCTGATATTTGGGATGCACCTAGTACAGGGCCTTTTTAAATTATCTCTGGCCTTAATCTATCAACTGTATAGTGTGAAATTGGATGGTGGGATGTGTATGGGTAAGCAGGGTTGCAAAGATGCTGTCCTAGTTTCAATAGTGGTAGGAGTGGAGGGGCTGGCTACCATCTGGGTAAAGACCTATGTATTTGGTGTTTGTCAACCAGCTCTTCCACTCCTCCAGATATTACTGATGGCTTATCCACTGACTTCACTATTTTGGTGGTGCTGTTGTCAAACGCCAGTTAGTCCATATAAAGACCGTGCTCATTCATGACTTGACCATGAGTGAAGGGGCTGACCTGGTGTGTATTATGGAAACTTCAGTGGGTGGGTGACCTAACTCAGCTCCGCCAATCTAGGTTTTTAGTACAACACCAGGCTATACTGGCCAGTCAAGGTGTGCTGTTACTATTATCCACCTTGTTTGCTTGCAACATCCCTGACTGAGCTGGATGGACCAAAGATATGGGGTGCGATGCATTCACTCCCTTGTCATTGTTGGACTGTTTCCCGTTGAAGTTTGGACTAGTGGCAGAAATTTCCCACTTTAACGGTAGTGGGCTTGGTGGTTCTCAAAGTCCTTTCCACATAATTTGTAAGTTACTCATAGCTCTGTTGCATGAGTGTCCCAGTGGTTGCTCCCCAAAAGGAGCCAGGACTTTGCCTGTTGTCCAAGCAAACCCCTGGTGTACACTGACTGGCAGTGGATCGCTTGGGTTTCTCTCCCAGCCCTACATGGTGATGCTATGGATTGAAGCTGGGACTTTCTGCATTGTCTGCCTCCAAGAGGGCATCTTCTCCCACTGCTGCTGGAACTACTGGCCTCGGCATCTCCAGTGGGAAAATGACCAGGACCACCTCATTGGTGGAAACAGCACACCCAGCATCATTTTCTGCCGGTGATGCTCAATCTGGCAGCTCCACTTTCAGTCCTAGTCCCTTGGTAGGGAAGATGCTCCACTGTGGAGCTGGGAGTGCCCACATTTTCCTGAGCCTGCACCATGGTAAATTTCAATCAAAGGCATATGTCATCCTGATAAGGCTCATTAGCATTCAAGGAGGGGTGTTTGCCCAAGTGAGTGCCTCTCTGAGGACCTTTCGAAATCCAACCATGGTTTTAAAGTCTATGGTTGCAAACTATCCCCTATTGAATGTAATGCCTTGAGTTATACATTCCTGTGAAGATGGCAATTTTGCAACCCTGACTCCTGTAATGCTGTTTTTCTCTTACTACAGAGTTGCCTAAAGAGTTACTCACCCCATTCTTATTACCTCATCCAAGGCATTCAACCAATTATTGAACAAGTTTTCTCCTTGCAGCCTAAGGTAAGCTAGACCAGCAAGACCAGAAAATTTATAGCGACCGCTATTTCTTAGGGCAATGATGATGCTCCCTGACTTTTGCATGGTTTTTTTAAACTTTAATTTGGCAATTTTATCTGCTTAGTCATGTTTATACAGGTTTGTACTTTGCATACAAATTGGAAAGGCTGGTGGCTGACGCAAATACGTGTTGCTTGTGTTTTGTTTTGTTTTGTTTTGTTTTGTTTTATCCATAAGCTTTTTTAATTGATCTGCACCATAAGTTCTTTGGGGAAGGTCACAATAATTTAATCATAAAAGGTAAAGGTAAAGGGACCCCTGACCATCAGGTCCAGTCGTGTCCGACTCTGGGGTTGCGGCGCTCATCTCGCTCTATAGGCCGAGGGAGCCGGCGTTTGTCCGCAGACAGCTTCCGGGTCATGTGGCCAGCATGACAAAGCCACTTTCTGGCGAACCAGAGCAGCACACGGAAACGCCGTTTACCTTCCCGCTGGAGCGGTCCCTATTTATCTACTTGCACTTTGACGTGCTTTCGAACTGCTAGGTGGGCAGGAGCTGGGACCGAACAACGGGAGCTCACCCCGTGGCAGGGATTCGAACCGCCGACCTTCTGATCAGCAAGCCCTAGACTCTGTGGTTTAACCCACAGCGCCACCTGGGTCCCAATTTAATCATACAGTTATATAAAAAGAAGTAAAACAGCAGCAATTATAAAACCAGTGCAACCATTCCAACCAGAACAGAATAGTTCTGTTAAAAGATTCCCTTTTAAGAAATCAGCAGGTGAAGCTTTTCGTGACATATTTCAGAGTAGTCAACATGGTGCTCTGCAAAGGTTGTTGAACTACAGCTCACATAATCCCTGACCATTGCCCATGCTGGCTGAGACAGATGGGAATTGTAGTTTAACAGCTGGAGGTCACTGAGCTGGCTATCGCTGATACGGAACTGAACACTGTCATCTGTTAAGGGTTGCAGGCCAAGGGAAGCTCTTCTATCTCGGCAGAAGTTATCTAGTTATCTCTCACTTGGATTACTGCAATGTGCTCTGTGTGGGGCTACCTTTGAAGGTGACCCAGAAACTACAACTAATCCAGAATGCGGCAGCTAGACTGGTGACTGAGAGCGGCCGCCTAGACCACATAACACCAGTCTTGAAAGACATACAGTACGTTTCCGAGCACAATTCAAAGTGTTGGTGCTGACTTTTAAGGCCTTAAATGGCCTCAGTCCAGTATACCTGAAGGAGCTTTTCCACCTACATCGTTCTGCCCGGACACTGAGGTCCAGTGCCAAGGGCCTTCTGGCGGTTCCCTCACTACGAGAAGCCAAGTTACAGGGAACCAGGCAGAGGGCCTTCTTGGTAGTGGCACCCGCCCTGTGGAACGCCCTCCCACCAGATGTCAAAGAGAAAAACAACTACCAGACTTTTAGAAGACATCTGAAGGCAGCCCTGTTTAGGGAGACTTTTAATGTTTAATAGATTATTGCTTTTTAATGTTCTGTTGGAAGCCGCCCAGAGTGGCGGGGAAAACCCAGCTAGATGGGCGGGGTATAAATAAGAAATATATTATTATTATTATTATTATTATTATTATTATTATTATTATTATTATTCAGCCACTCTACTTCCAATTTTTAATTCTCAATCCTTAACTCTCACATTGAAGCCAAGTTAATTCACAATTTAGTTTAGATTCCTGCATTGTAGGGGGTTGGACTAGATAACCCTCGGGGTCTCTTCCAACTCTACAATTCGATGATTCTATGAATTTGTTCACCAGGGCTTACTTCTCAGTAGCTGTGTTTAGAATTGCAGCTTTAATTTTTACTCTTCTGTCCCTATACTAAGCTTCATTATGTCTCCCAGAATTCCTACTGCTAACTGATTAGATTTTGATTTGGATGCATGCAGACAATTCCTATAGCATACAAATTAAGTCAGACAAGGCCATGTGCGAGCACAAGCACTCCTCTGATTATAAATGGGTCCCATATGCCTTGCAGTGTCTAATACACCATTCATTTTCTTAATCGATCACACTCAGATATGGTATCATTGTCTACACAAATACGTATCTAGGGGGGAAAGAATCCTGGTACAGATGAGTTAACTTAGCTGCAAGAGAACATCGGTCTGTGAAACAAACACAGGTGCTTGTCTTTGAAAAATGGTGCTGAACTGAGGAATTAAGGAATAAAAGTGTGGGATTGTGCTACCGGTATATGTCTCTTTACTCAGAAGGCAGTCTCTCTGCATTCAGTGAGCCCGAGGCTGTGATTCTATGCATGCATACCTGGAAGTAAATCCCACTCAGTTCAATGAAACTTATTCCTGAGTAGACAATCCTAGGATTTCCTGGTGCAGACTTACAGCTCCATTGGCAACAGTGGTGTTTACTTCTGAGTGAGAACCTAGAAAGAGCTCTGTTGGATCAGACCAAAGGTCCTTCAAGTCCAGCATTCTGGTCCCACGGTGACTATGGGAATGCCACCAGTTGAAGATGAGGGCAATGCTCCCCACTGCTGCTCATGACTCCTAGCAACTGACATTCAGAGGCACACACTGCCTCTGACACTAGAGACAATATAGCCATCATGACTAGAAGCCATTGGGAACTGTATCCTCCATGACTTTCTCTTATCCCCTTTTCAGGTTGTCCAAGCTGCCTTGCGGGCAGCAAATTTCATCATTTTAATTATGCACTGCCTGAAGAAGTTAATAATAATAATAATAATAATAATAATAATAATAATAATAATAATAAATTGCACATGATGGTGCAACAAACCAAAGAAACCGATTTAAATGTTTCCTTACCTGACCTTAGAAACCACTTCAAATTACAGCAAAGTATGCATCATTCATGCAAGACAGAAGAACCTATTCATGGCACCAGTTGAAACCGTCTATCTTCTCTTTCACCTCAGGCAGGTTATGCATCACCTCAGGTTAGCAGAGCTAAAGGCTAATGGTGACGCTGGCCTGGGTCAAACAGCAGGGCATCTGCTGAATTTCTAAGGCCAGCCTGCAGCATTTTCTCGGATACATATTTATGCTGTTCTTTCCTAAAGTTTCACCCACTTATCATGCGCAGGACCTTTTGCTTTTGCGAAAGGAATAAAGACCTCCTACATTCAGCTGTTCTTAGGGGCAAACAGCTCTTGGCCAGTTCAATCAGTTGTTGATCATACAAATAATTTTTGGCCACTTAGTACAGGTGTGAGGAATGTTTATCAGCCTGAGGGACACATACATACATACATACATACATACATATGTAAAGGTAAAGGGATACATACATTTATTTCCATTTACGGTATATACCACCAATGTTTTCCAGTTTGAGGGTCATATTCCCCCCTGTGAAATTTTCTGGAGGCCGTATACCAGAAGTGGGTGGTGGTGCTAGAGGGAGAGCATTCCACAAACGGGGAACTGCCACTGAAAAAGGCCCGTTCTCATGCAGCTACCCCCCAGACCTCTCACAGAGGAAGCACACAAAGAAGGGCCTCATATTAAGATTGCAGGATTTTGTTGTTGTTGTTGTTGTTCAGTCGTTCAGTCGTGTCCGATTCTTCGTGACCCCATGGACCAGAGCACACCAGGCACCCCTATCCTCCACTGCCTCTCGCAGTTTGGCCAAACTCATGTTAGTAGCTTCAAGAACACTGTCCAACACTTGCAGGATTTAGGTTGGTTCATATGGGGTGAGCCAGTCCTTGAGGCATTGCGGTTCTGTGCTGTTCAAGGCTTTATAGCTCAAAACCAGCACTTTTAAACTAATTGGCAGCAGTGTGGTCGGGCCAGGATCAGTGCAATATGTTCGTCATTTTTCTCCAGTGATCAGTCTGGCCGCCAAATTCTGCACCAGCTGCAGTTTCTGAACCATCTTCAAAGGCCGCCCCACATATATTGCTGTGATTTAACCTAGGGCTTACCAGAGCGTAGACAACAGAAGCCAGACTATCCCCATTGAGACGGGGCTTAGCATTGCGCAGGCAGAAGAGTTTGGAAAGTTAAGGTAAATGCAGTGGTGGCTGGTTCAGGGGTTTACTAGTGGGAACAGCTGGCTGCCATTGTGGGGCAATTGTGGGGCAATTCCTGCCCTTCCCTGCAAAAAAGCAGGAGGTGGCAGCAGAGACAAAGGGCATGTTTCTTGACACCGTACACGTGCCCAGTTGCTGACTAGATGCTGGCATAAGCTGCCCACCCCAAAGCCATTAGTCTGTCTGCATTAACTTCATTGGCATTTGCAATGTTTGAAAATCCGGGTGGGGGGGATTAATCGACCAGTGTGTGAGTTTCACAGTTAATAAATAGATAGGCATCTGAAAAGCACAGGCTGACACGTCAGGAGTGCATGGCATTTGCTAGTTTCATTCAAAAGTTCTCACATCAAGTATGTCTCTGTTCAATGGAAGGATCTGTGAGATTATGCCTCTAAAGCAGAGTTAATGCCTAAACAGAGCCAATAGCCATCTTTAAGCGAGAGAAAATGTATGTGGGGCGGCAGTGGAACCCCCCTAGTTGAAAATTGCATAATTATGTTTCTCTTACCTAAGGCAAGTTTTACCAGTGAACCATCATCAAAGGTATGCATTTAAGCAGGAATCCAGCATTTCTGGCCGGGAAGAAAGGCTCTATTATCTCGAGGTTGTTTACTTTAAGCTGCTCCAATGAAGGTTTAGCACGAACATGGGACTTTGCTTCCCTGTGTGCAGCACAGGGGAAAAAGACGCAGGAGGAGGGAAGAGATGAAGTCCATATGTCGGCTTGAGGGGGGGGGAAGCATGAATGTGTATATCTTCATGACTGGCTTAGAAGGTTTGACATACATCACCGCACAATGCTGAAAGATGCCATCTCTGGGCCAATAAATCTGCACTCTTTGATTGGGCCTTCGGAATGGCAAGTCATTTAACAGAGCAGCAGGCCTCTATAGGGAAAGCTTGCTTGGCCAGAGAACATGTGCTGAATGGGTTGAGTTGCCCCCCAAAGATTGCCTCAAGCAAAATCCAAGGCAAAATATCTGAGGAATTTCATTTTGATAAGGCTAATGAAAGTCATTGTGAGTTGTTTTGTTATTTAAGTTTTGGGATGTTAGTACACCCTGTGGTTGCCCGAAGGAAAATCTTGATGTTCTTGCTTAAGCACAGCATTGGGATAAATTTTGAAGGAAGCTTATGAAAGAATGAAAGCAAGGTCTCCAAAGTGCTTCAAGGGCCTTCATAGGCTAATAGCTAGTAATCTAGAGCCGTTCCTATTAGCTGGAGGTGGGGAAACTTCAGGCCCAGGGTAAATGAATGTGGCCTTCTGGACCTTGTTGAAGTAAGGGCAGCAAAAATGCAGCTAAGAAGCTCAAATCAGATGTATGAAATTAAAATTAAACCAGTGGAAATTAAACCAATGTCCAGACTTCAACATTCAAAAATTTTACTTGCAGAAACTTATGTTGTTGTTCAGTCGTGTCTGACTCTTCGTGACCCCATGGACCAGAGCACGCCAGGCATGCCAATCCTTCACTGCCTCTCACAGTTTTGCCAAACTCATGTTAGTAGCTTCAAGAACACTGTCCAACCATCTCAACCTCTGTCGTCCCCTTCTCCTTGTGCCCTCCATCTTTCCCAACATCAGGGTCTTTCCTAGGGAGTCTTCTCTTCTCATGAGGTGGCCAAAGTACTGGAGCCTCAACTTCAGGATCTGTCCTTCTAGTGAGCACTCAGGGCTGATTTCTTTAAGAATGGATAGGTTTGATCTTCTTGCAGTCCATGGGAGTCTCCTCCAGCACCATAATTCAAAAGCATCAATTCTTCGGCGATCAACCTTCTTTATTGTCCAGCTCTCACTTCCGCAGAAACTTATAGTAATAGATAAATTAAAATGTCATTTTTATAGTCACATGCTTCTCCAAGTATGGGCTTACAGTCTCTTCTTCTAACTTCCAAACAGCTGTATTTTCCTTTCTTTCCAGAGCTTGGCATGCAGCCTTCTGTATCTCAGTTAGGTCATGCCTTGCAGCTCCTAGCAGAGGTTTCCACTTCTACCTTCTCCTGCAGCTTTGCTTTCTTTCTTTCAAGCAGAGAAGAGGCTTGAAACACTCTAGTCCACTTAGCAGTGTTCACAGTGGATTCTAAAACACAGTCATCTTGCTTCCCATAAAGTGGAGTCTCTCCTTCACTAGATACCTCCCATGTGACCAACATTATCCACTCACATGAGAACTTCTCTAGAATTAAGTTACCTAAATCAAATCTAAACATTTAGTAATGCAGACAAGTATTTACAATTTCAGTAAATTTAATTACTGTACTTAACAGACCTCTCTATCTGGTGCTGGTCACTCTACCTGTCACCAGGCAACCCCGCAAACTGGCTGTCCTTTGTACCTTGAGCGTTTTCGTCCAGTTGAAATGTGTCCTTAAATATTAGCATGTGCAAGTTTTATGCAGATCTGTGTTCTCCCCCCTTTTGGGGGTTGAGATGCATGAATGGATATTTTTCTGGAGAATGTGTCAGCTTAGGAGAGGGCCTGTTCTGTGCCGTGAGCTTTGAACTCCATTTAGAAATGATAATTGATGAGTTTTTATTTATTTTTAAATATAAAACCTAGAAAAACAGTCACATTCTGAGAAGCAACAAGTTTTCTAACCCCCCCCCAAAAAAAAACATCTTGTTTGCTTGCATAATAGGCTTTGCTTTTGTTAGACAGACATGCTTTTCATTATATTTCCTTTGAAAAACAGTGTTCCACATGAAGGGAAAAGGGAGTTGAATGAAAAGGGCAACATGAAGAGATGTAGAATTTGTGCCAATTGTCAGGGAAAACATCCTTCACAACTTGCTGTGTTTGAGTGTCTAATGGTGCTCTCAAGGGAAAGGGCAGGAGGAAAACAGCTTTAAAAAAAAAAAAAAAAACCAATTTCACACCATGGGGAAAAACAGAGATGCGCTAGCATGAAAAGGGCAGAAATAAGGAATGGCGAAAGTTGCACTGAGCATCACCAAAAGTCAACCTGTACAGAGAGATGCATTGGAGAGCCGAGGAGCCACTTGGGGAAAGGTGTGGGAGTTTCATGGCTTGAGAAGTTTCAAAACCTCCTTCAACAAAGCACAAGAAAATACAGTAGAATGAGTTTGCCAGGCATACAGAAACAAATAGGACCTGCAGCTAAATCCCGCAGTGGACATGCTTCCCTCTAGGATACAATAAGCTATTAAGACCTTGTGTAAGGCATTCCATGCCAGAGGGGTCCCGTCTCCCCAACCGACTCACAGCATTCTGTGGATGCTGAGCATGCTCAGTGTTAGGTATGAGCAAATCTGACAATTTCAGTCTCTCTGTGTTTCTCGTTTCTCCAGTCTTAAGCTCAGTTCTCCACATTTAAAACATTTGTTTGTCTGAAAACAGCAGCATTCTAATGCGATTTCCCCCTGCATAAACATATTATTATATGCAGCTTTTACTAGCATATGCATTTTTGCAAACCAATTTCCCCTAATATTATGCAATTACAGGGGCGTAGCAAGGGGGCGTAGGGGGCTGGTCGCCCCATGTTCCATAATGGAGGGGGTGACAAATTATCAAGGAACAATTACTACCCTACTAGGGCAGTTCATAAAAAAAAAACTTTTTTTAAAAAAAATTGCCTGCTCCAAAGGTCTTATCTTACTATACTAGGGATTATATAGCTATATATGAAATTTCATCCATATTGGTTAATATCTTGACCCTCCTCCACCAAAATAGCTGTTTACTTGGCTGCTTTCCTATGTTGTGAAGGCTGAAATTTCAGTTCAGTGGAGCACTTACTGTTCCCAACCCTAACCCTGTGGAAAGCCATCTAATTAGACTTTAATATGATTTTGAGATGTTTTTAGGAGGTAATTTAATTATTGTTTGATTTTATACCAATGTTAAGTATCTGATGTTAGCCACCCTGAGCCCGATTTCGGCTGGGGAGGGCGAGATATAAATAAAAGTTTTTCATTATTATTACTTGTTGTTATTCCTTTGTAAGAAAATATGAAATAACGTAAAACCATTTTTTTCAGGGGGGGAATCAATGGGGGGGGTGGGAGTGACAAGAAATTTTCCGCACCGGGTACCACCTGACCTTCCTATGCCTCTGAGCATTTCGGCATGCTATTTTCCCCATATATATGCATTTTATATGCATGTTTTACCCTAGTTCATGGATTGTTTTACACCTTAGCTGGCTGGAGAACTGCATTACAAAATTCAGAGATGTGCAGAGCTTCGAAGGAGGGTTACGTTTTGGTTCACACAATGTTTTGGAAAATGTGAATTGTGTCGGTTTGCCTCTGAATGCAAACTGAATTGAATTTCTCCTCCATCTCTACTCAATAGTCGTTAGGCACTGTGCTGCCCCCCATATCCCTGTGCAAACTATAAAGTTCCTTCAAGCTTCCTTCTGTTTCTCAATGACTCTGTTTTGGCTCCATTTCCATCAGGAAGTGTTACAGGAAGTGATACCAGAAGAGTCACACTACATCATATTACAGAAATAAAATAAATAAATAAATAACCAAACAAGGCAAAACAACAACAACAACAACAACAACACCCAGCTTTGATCCAAGAAAAATACCTATATCCAGGAATGGCTTAGTCTATGCATACTGCAGAGACCATTTTTGCCTAGTGTCCTGTGCATAGATGCAGGTATGCATTTGGGCTGTGCATAGAACTGCCCCCTCTCTGTGACTCTGATCTCTTGCTCTCAAATCGGGGCCAATTCATCCTGTGCTGTCATAGGGACTACCTGGTATCATCACATGAATGATCACCACTCCAAAGAAATCTGTATGGCATGGAGACCAACGGGGGGAAATTAAGAAGGTATGAATTGACGGCTGCGGTTTCAATGTGCCCCATCCTTCTGAAATTGCTTGAGCCTGGTTTCGGAAGCGGTGAAGTGAGACTTCACGTTAGGGCTGCAATCCTATGCACACCTATCTGAAAGGAAGTCCCATTGAACTTAATGGACTTCTTAGCAGAAATGTACAGGACTGTAGGGCGAGTTGCTGGTCTCATTGCAGTCATAAGATAAGCTGAAGTTAAAGCTAGATGTCAATTTCACGAGCCAAAATGGAGTCTATGAAAGATAAGCGTGGGTCTGAAGAGCATCAACTCTGTAAGTGCTTCTCATGTTGCTAATGATTCATTGACCTTCAGTCATTCGGTTTTGAGTGTTCACAAAAGTCTACTGTAATTCTGCATATGGCTTTAGTTCAGTGCTATATTTCCAAGTCTATTTGCTTGAAATGTGCAGTTGGCTAGGTTATTTATTTTATTTGGTTAACAGACCTCACTGTGTTCATTTGATCTTATTACGGGAGGACGTGTGCAATAAATCCTATTTAATATGGGGCTAGATAAGTACATTCCATACTCCACAAACCCTCTCGCAAAATTATACCGTTAAACTATTATTTTCACAGACCTTGCAAAAAGGGCACCTTGAGAAATGTACCTTTCCCACTCCCCAACTTACACAAAATTCATTAAGCTCCTCTTTGAAGACCCTTGAGATACGTTTTATTGTAGATCAACAAACCACTCCTAGCCTGCTCTCAATGCTGTTTGCCAGAAATAAGCACAACGAGCATATGTTTAGTACTTAAGAACTGTTTTGGAAACTTAAAAAGCACAGTGTGAAGAGGAAAATGAAACCCAAAACCGACCCCCCTCCCGCCCCGCTCTCAGACAAGCAGACAGCCACATCATGTGTAGCTGGCTGAACCAGACTCACACAAATTGTGGAAATGTCTGGCAAGATAAAATGTACCCTCAGCTGGAGGGAAATGACTCAAGAGTCACATGATGTCCCATAGTCGCAGAGTCTTGGAAACAAACATTTGAGAAACCCATTCCACATATGTGGAAGGAAATCAGAGGACTGAAAGCATGAATTGTGCAGATGAGGACCTTGGTATCTTCATTGGGTGTTTAAGAATTTACATGCTTACAATCGGCTTCAGGACCAGTGACTAGCATGAAGCTGTCATGGCCAGGCTTGTAGTTTCTACAATTGCTGTGGTCTGCTCAACTTCTACTATACAAAAGGTCTATTCTTAGAATTATCAATGCTGGCACACGACCCAATCCTAACTAGTTTGTAGTATTATTATTGGATTGTGTCCAACTAAGTCACCATCATGGCAGAGCCACTGAAATCAATAGACTTAAGTTAGCCATGTTCATTATTTCCAATGAGTCTACTTTGCATATGCCTTAGCTGACTACAGTCAAACTTCAGTTGCCGAACGTAATCCATTCTGGAAGACTCTTTGGCTTCTGAAACGCCTGACAAACCAAGGCACAGCTTCCAATTGGTTGGAAGAGCTTCTTGCACTCAAGTGCAAGTTGCGTTGGATGTTCAAGTTCTGAGGAACGTTCGAAAACCAGAGCATTTACTTCTGGGTTTTCAGCATTCGGAAACCAAAATGTTTGAAAATGGAGCCGTCTGAGAAACAAGGTACAGCCCATCATCAATTCTGTTCTCTTTATACTCCACTTTTCCTCCAAGGAGCTCAGATGGTATATGTGGTTCCCCTCTCCATTTTATCCTCCCCACAACCCTATGAGGTAGGTTAGGCTAAGAGACTGTGATTAACCCAAGGTCATCCAGTGAGCTTCATGACCAAGTGGGGACTTGAACCCTGGTTTCCCTGGTCCTAGTCTGGCACTCTAACCAGTATGCCCCACCAAGCATATATACAAAACCTCTTTGCAATGCAGAGTACATCCGGTGCTCAGCATTTTTCTTCCAGACTCCTCGCAGTTCCTTTGAAGCAGGTGGAAAAATCCATTTATTTTCAATGAACAGAATGGAGTCTGGCCTAATGAGAAAGGAAACCACTCCCCTTATTTTTTTCCAGGTTCCATTCCCAGATCCTCCAAGTGTCCCTATTTTCCACAGACGTCCCAGATTTGCAGAAGCCATTCTGGTTTCTGATTTGATTCCAGAATGTCCCACTTTTGCTTAGGAAGTCCCTATTTTCATCAGAGAAATGCTGGAGGGTATGGAGTTATCTGATCCCCGAGCCATCTGAAGGCAGCACTATATAGAGAAGTCAGATGGGTGGGGAAGAAGAAGAAGAAGAAGAAGAAGAAGAAGTCTGACCAAACTGTGGGAGGCAGTGGAAGACAGGAGTGCCTGGCGTGCTCTGATCCTTGGGGTCACGAAGAGTCGGACACGACTAAATGACTAAACAACAACAACAAGGACATCCCTATTTTCATTGGAGAAAGGTTGGAAGGTATGTGTGCCTTGGTCTGAGTTCTGTTTGTCATCTACAAGAAGCCAGTTTTGTGGATTCTCTCCGCTTAGCTTTCTGAGGTTTCTTTACTGATAGCTTCCCTCTATTGAGGGGGCAGATCCAGGAGATTTAATTGGAGATTTGAAGATCCAGGGAGGAGGGAGGAGATCTGGTGCTTTCCTGCCAAGGCTACACCCCTTCTTTCTTTCTTTTTCTTTCTTCTGAAATGCATTGGGGACAATGGCGGCTGCATTTTGGGGTGGGGGAAATTGTTTTGCACAAAAGTGTACACTAAGCAAAATTTCATACAAGCAGTGTTATCTTTTATATGTGCATGACCGTGCACATGTCAGGGACTGGACATCGGAGGAGGAATGGTGAAGACCACCTCCCCCTTCTCCTGAACCTTCCCGAGAAGAGGAGGACAGTATAGATTTACAATTGTGGTTTGAAGAGGGTCACAGCTCAGAGAAAGAAAAGGGGCAAAGCTGGGAGATAATGGGAGAAGCAGAGCAGGAACAGCTGACCGACACGCTATCACTAGAGAGCATTCCAGACCCTCCCCTTCTCCCAGGACCCAGCTAGCAATGAAAGTAGGAGAGCAGAGAGCCCAGAGGCAATTATCCCTAATGAGACACCATAAAGGGGGTAGGGCTATTGACAACTAAGAAGGGAAGGGGAGGAGGAGATTATTCGGAGCAATGCCATTAACAAGAGGCAACGTCTCTAAGCTTCTCTCTGTGAACATTCATTGGTAAGAACATCTTGGCAGCCAGGTGTGACGGGGAGGGATCAGATTCCCTGAAGCCTGACAGCACATAAGCATTGCACCAAACGTGGAAGTGCCCCCAAAATGTCACAAAAATGAGCAGAACGGGGCAAGGGTTGGGTGGGGCAGAATGAGATGGGGTGGGGTAGCCTTGTGTGGGCCCCACCAACACATGTGGGGGTCCGGAACGTAACTCCCTTGCCAATTTGTTGCTGCCTATACTAACATGTGAGCAGGGGGAAAAATGTGGATGAATTTTTATGAGGAATTCTTTTTCTTAAAAATGTAGACTATTTGAAATGGTGATGACCAGAAGGCTGGAAGGATGAGTAGAACCAGAATTGACAATTTCACCAACCCCTAAGCTGAGTTATAGCCCTTCCAAAGGTGAATATCATCCTCACCTTTCTCCATGTTGCACACGAATCCTGTAGACTGATAACCAACTTATACAGTAGTGCATAATTGTGTGTTCTTTTCCCAAATTCAACCTTTGAATGGATACATTGTAGAAAATGTAGGTTTGCTTTTATTTCAAAGTCTATAGCAAAGAGCTGCACCATGATCAGTTGACTTGGTTTGTCAGGATTTGGCTCAAATGCACTAGTTACAGGGCCGGATTTAGGTTTTATGAGACCCTAAACTATTGAAGGTAATGGGGCCTTTTATATGTCCAGCTGTCCTTTATTAGCAACAAATTATCACAGTCTTTTGTGTTAAATATATGCTATATGGTAATTTATGGCCCTAATAGGTATCTAAAGCCATTTGCACATAACAAAATATGTATTTCATCAAAGTAATTGTTGAACTGAAATACAATTAAGAAGAAGTATATTAATAGTCCATGTATGGGCTATATGTAGGCACCCTATATATAGAAATGAGCAAACCAGTGATATTTGAGGGAGCAGGCTAGCAGGCGGGGCCCATTACTTACATCATAGGAGCCTACACAACACAAAACACTGTTGCTGTATGTAGGTTTTATTTTACTTGTTTTTTATCTTATATTTTGGAAATGTACATCCAGGTTTTTTCCTTTAATTTTGGGGGGGCACCCCAAGTGAGTGGGGCCCTAAGCTATAGCTTGTTTAGCTTGTACGTAAATCTGGCACTGACTAGTTAACATCTCTCTATGAACTAAGAGGTTTTCTGCTTCTTTGGTGTTCCCTTTTACCCTAAACCATCAGGTTGTAACTCTTAAGAAAGGCATTTCCTTGTGACACTAAAAATAGATCCCGCTTGACTCAGACATCGGGCTATGTTTATTTGAGTTGAAATTTGGCCCAGGATTTTTTTGTTTTTTTGTTTAAATGAAAACTCTGCACAAATTCAGCAAAAATATTTGGGAAATGTTGGGCGCATTTGGACAAGTAGACAGATTTTGTAACAAATGTCAAAGCCAAGCAATGAGGCATGAATAACATCGATCCTTTGGGAACTTCCAGAAATGTCAAATAGCACGTATCAAGACTTTGGAATCCATACTTTTCAGTTCCATTCCATGCTTCCTCAACAGATCTTGGTTTCATGTTCTTCACTTCAAAAACAGCCAGGCAACCTGTTCAGGAGAGCCATAGGAATAAAACCTGAAGTCTAAGGCATGGTTAGGCAAATTAAGACCCAGGGGCCAGATCTGGCCCAGTCGCCTTCTAAATCTGACCTGTGGGCGGTCCGAGAATCAGCGTGTTTTTACAAGAGTAAAATGTGTGCTTTTATTTAAAATGCATCTGTGGGTTATTTGTGGGGCCTGCCTGGTGTTTTTACATGAGTAGAACGTGTGCTTTTATTTAAAATGCATCTCTGGGTTATTTGTGGGGCATAGGAATTCGTTCATTATATTTTTTTTCAAAATACAGTCTGACCCGCCACAAGGTCTGAGGGACAATGGACTGGCCCCCTGCTGAAAAAGTTTGCTGACCCCTGGTCTAAGGCAAAAACCTCCCCCTGATTTTAATGGATTCCACAGACTGATCATTAGAACCCCAAAGCATGCCTGCATCAATTCATTTAAATCTGGTTGATGTGAAACATTTTCACCTGGGCCACATCAGAGCGAAGCCCTTCTATTTCTCATTGTTTTCCATCAGAGAGTTAAACACCACCTTTGCTCCACCAATAAACTGAATGATGCTCAAATTGTATTTGCTTCTGCTAGATCAGAGATGGGGAACTTGAGGCCCGTAGCTCCGCCCTCTCTGCCGGGCCCTCAGGTCTCCCTTTCTCAAGTCCACACCCCTCGCCAGCTTTGCTCCGCCCCTTTCTTCAAGTGCTTGAGCCTGGCTGAAATGTGCCTCTGTCCTGTGATAATGCTCTTCACTTGCCTGGTTGGAGATAATATGTGTGTAGAAATATTGAATTTTGAAGGCATTCCTTGAGGAATCATATTCCTCATATTCCTCATGTAAACTGACCCCAACTCTAGGTGCCGAAACTGTTGAGAGTTTCCGAAAACCGAGGTGCCAGGAGGGATCCTTTCAAGGCTATCTTTTCTTCTGGGGAGGTGTTTGTTCGCCCCAGAACATCGGTATCACTTTAACTTACCGCGTTCCATCATACCTCTCCTCCCTTTCGACTGTTGTCCATAGACTGGCCTTCACCAAAGCGAGGTTCAACGTTTTTCCCTCCAACGTCCTGAGACATAGATTCTCAAAGGGCCAAGCCTCCGCCATGTGTGAATGTGATAAGGAGACACTGGAGTCTCTCCAGCACATTATGTTCACTTGCCCCTTGTTCAATGTGCCACGGGCAAATTTGTTGGGGTCAATCATACAGAAACTAGAGGGCACCCCACCAGAATTCCACCTCGCCCAAATCTTGCAGGATAAGGATACTCATACGACCCTGAAAGTGGCAAGGTTCCTGGTCGCTGTCCTTACCCAAAAGCGACGCCAAGGAGCACTACAGGCTAGCTAAGGCGTAGTATGCCATTCTATTTTATTGTATTTTATTGTATTGTGGTGTTTTAGCGGCTGTTGTTCCCACTTGCACAAGTTGTTATCTATGTGTTTTCTTTTGTTTTTGTTTTTACTTGTATGGGCCTATGGCCGTAAATAAATTCTATTCTATTCTATTTCTTCTAAGAGATTTGCAGGGTTGTGGTGGAAAGTGGAAAGTGCTCAATTTGCATGACAAGCTGTGCCATTGGAATGGCAGTGGATTTCAACCAGTGTGCTGCGGCACCCTGGGCTGGGTGCCTTGAATTATAGTCAGGGGTGCCGTGGGCAACACTGGACTCTGCCCCTCTTTCCTCCCCTCCCTCCCCTGAAGCCCCCTCGCGTCTCTGCCTCCCAAAGGCTCATGCAGTTGTTTGTCTCATGTTCACCTGTGGCCAATCTCTGTTGGGCTGCTGAGGCTGGGGGCATCCTCTTCCCAGGCCTCTGTGGGGCAGTGTGAGGAGGCACCGCTCTTTGGGATGGGGAGAGGGGTGGCGGCTGCCTGGAGGACTCAGAAGGAGACGGAAGAGGAGGCTGAGGGATCACTCCACAAGGGGAGGTGTTTGAAAAGGGGCGAGGAGCTGCCAGCTCTGCAGGCAAGGGGTGATATAACTGGGCTCCTGAGCCCCACGGGCTGCCGCAGAAAGAATGTAGTTGGTCAAGGGAGCTGTGGACTCAAAAAGGTTGAAAATCTCTGGCTTAGAGTATGATCATTCCTGACCGTTGGCCACATTGGCTTAGGCTGATGGAGTCCAACAACATCTGGAGAGTCACCAGTTCCCAATCCTGTTGTAAACAGTCTTATATTTCACTGTATTCCTCATTAATGAACTGTGCAGCTTTCTAAATGTGCATTTGCCCTACAGCTCTGCACTGTGTTTTGAGAGTGCCTGGCAAGCAAATACCTTATTCTTTTCTTTTAAAAAAAATGGAATTTAGGGTCCTTTCACCATCACCACTTTCTTTTTTAAAAATGGGAATTCCCCTGAAAGACAAAAAGAAAAAAGAAAAAAAGAAGATTTACAATGCACTTTGATATAATTTATATGACAAGCGACAAGCACAAGCGAGTGTCTGCAGCCTATTCCACTCGGCAAGATCCAGACAGCGCAGGTTTGATCAACCTCATCCTGTCAAGTCAAGTAAAGCAAAAATCAATCAATCAATAGCCAGAGTGGGAGCACTTAAAATGAAAAAGGAGAGTCCGTTTCCTGCGAAGGGAGCAGAGCACACGAAAACCGCTGCCATTTTGAGTCTTGGAGAAAAACACTGCAAGGAAGTGAATTTCTCAGTGTTATTTCCTAGAGACTTAACGTCGAGAATTCAAGCCTTTCTTGGGTGTTATGGCAGCCCAGTGTGAGATGTATGGTGTTGATGGCTGGAAGTGGGTCTTTCAAAAGACGAGCCCAGGTCAAAACTAACCTGACCTTTCGAGTTACATTTCCATCTGGACTCCATCAATGGCAAACCCACACAAGGATACACTTTCAGTTTTTTGAAAAAGGCCTTTCATACCTGGTGTTGCTAACTTGGAACTCACAGTTAATCAATGTGACCAAATATTTTCATTTGAAATGTGAAGCTGCTAAGAGGATCGAAAGCATGTGCTTAAACAAAAGCTGTCCGGCAGTCCAAATCCTGAGCAGTTCTGCTAACTCCACGCACAAATACGTACCGTAGGGCGAGGATGATTTATTGCTTGGAAGCAATAAATGATATATAGCCTTTTAAAAACGTGGTGATTCTAGTGCAGGAACAGCCTATGCACGTCGGTCATCTTGGATGATCAATTAAGGTGGCAAAGGAGGAGAAGGATATCTGTGGAAGTCAAAGCACATTGGGCAATATTCAACTACCATGTCCTATCAGCACAAAGATTTCTGCTTGTGTGGTGGGACTTTCATCTCCTCTTCTCCCCCCCCCCCACATGCCATGTGTCCTCCTCCCCCCCAACAAATATGCTCTAGAAGGTTGGGGAAAGAAGAGATCTTGGGGGGTGGGGTAGAGGAGAACATTTCATTGCACAAGCAGAAATCTTTGCTCCCATGGAACATTCATGTAGCACTACGTTGGACGCAACCCATTGCCTGACAGGGTCGGTCCTGCCATTAAACAGAATGAGTCAATTGCCTCGGGTGGCAGATGCTGTGAGACAGCAGTGACAGGCCCTCAGTCACTCCTCCTGGGCTCCCTGGCAGAAAGCAGAGCTATGTGTGCCACACAGCCTGTAATACCTCCTCTACAGAAGTGTGGTGAAGGGCACTATCCCATCACCAGTGCTGGGACAACATTAATCTGCCAGCCCAGTCAGTTTCTCATCATACTTTGCCTCAGCCAGCAAAATGTCGTGGGCATCCCAGATGCCAATTGAAGATGAATGCTAGAAGCGTAGGCAGCTGCAAGCAAGCTGAACACTGATAGCCCCTTTCTGAAGAGAGGACTTAAGCAGACTCAGTATGGTTCTAGATATGTCCCTGGACCTGGAGGCAGATGGAATAATAATAATAATAATAATAATAATAATAATAATAATAATAATAGTTTGTTTATACCCCACACATCTGGCTGGTTTCCCCAGGTATGGTGTGGATGTGGCCTTAAATGGGCATACCCATGCCAAAGGCTCAAATCCTTTTCGCTTGAATGAAGGAGTGACCTTTAGACCCACGCTGATAAGATTGCTATAATTATTATGAGGTAAAAATAAATCAGCTCAACAAATGCTCAAAGAATAAGGGACTTGCTTTTTAGCTATTTAATCTTGAATTCATCCAAGCATGGGCATTTGAACTTTGGCTGCTGTAAATCTTAAGTCTTTTTTGACACACACACACACACACAGAGAGAGAGAGAGAGAGAGAGAGAGAAAATAAAAAAATAAAAAAAATCCTTCCAGTAGCACCTTAGAGACCAACTAAGTCTGTTCTTGGTATGAGCTTTCGTATGCATGCTCACTTCTTCAGATACACTTCAGACCCACCAGAGAGAGACCCATCAGTCACCAGAGAGAGAGAGAGAGAGACACACACACACACACACACACTCACCCAGTCTGAAATACCATATTTGCTCTAAATAATTGCACTAAAGGCTGTATTGTCAGCCTAAGGGGGTGGGGAATGGGGTGGCATAACAGGTTTACATGTCATTGAATTTGAGTCATGAAATGGTTTGGAATTCGCATTAGTGAAGAGCAAGGCCTTTAATGGATGTGTGGTAGACACAAATCCAACAGGCCTTTTCTAGTATGGGAGCACAACTATGGGAAAAGCTTCACTTGTTGACATTCTGTTTGTCAGACATCTTGTGTCAGGGAATGGCTGCCCCCCCAAGAGGCCCCACCCCCCAGATGATTCAGAGGAAAGAGACTTAGACCCAGGACAGTGGTGGTAAGGACACAGGGAATCAGCCTGCGGAAGGGATGAACTGGAAGGTGCTAGAAACAGGAGGTTTGAATGAAGATGGGGGGAGGCAGAAGAAGGAACAAGTTTATTTCTTGTGTTTGCTTGAACAAGAGTGAAAGCAGCTGATGTTTAAAGATGCAAAGATAGGTTGTTGGGTTTTTGGTCCCTGCCCTTAAATAAATGCTGTACTCCCATGATGACTGTTTACAACTGTTGGCATCTCATCTTCCTAACACAGTGCTGGTCCAAACTGATCTGGCTGTCTGATGCCACCTTCCAAGACTGGCAAAAAAGAAGAAGGCTGAAGACGAATAAACCTCGCTGAGATGCCATCAACTCCTCCAACCAATGTCAAAACTCTTGAGCCTCTAAAGTTTCGGATGCTGTTCAACCATAACTACCATCCAAAAGTCTGTATTCTCTACCAAACCACTTTGGTTTGGAAATTGAGCTGGAAAGTTGTAAGATCAGATGTTCTTATGATATTTACAGCGGTCGGTTCTTCCTGCCAGCTTGAAAGGACCGTGAGAACAGGCTCTCACACAGTTCTCTCTGTCATTCCCTCAGCACCGCTTCTTGGCTGAAACAAACAGGCACTAAAAGAAAAGAAAAAAGTCAGAAAAAAGTAAGCATTAAAAAAAAAAAAACCCTTCTTCAAGCCATTCCCTTAATAATCACACAGCTTGGATAAACCACAATCTCATATGTGCAGAGTTATGCATAAGCATAAGATGAACTCTTTGCAAAATTTGGAAACCACTTCCTTTCCTTCCATCCCCCCACTTTGTGGAGCTTAAATCTAAAAAGAGTTTCATTTCAAAGACAGCTTCAATTGCAATTTTATTGACTTAGAAATGAGGTTGAGGCTAATTCAACCACTACAGAAAGTTCTTTTTTTTCTTTCCTTGCAGAAGTCATACATATATGGTTTTAAGAGAATAAGCATGTGCTTGTTTTTGTCTTTCCCCTCTGGTCTTTCTATCCTCCCTCCCGCCCCGCTCCATGATATGGTATCGTGTTTCAGACCACAACCACAGCCCTCAAAACACTTACCCCTGGAGTAAGGCTATTGCAATGAAGACAGCTACTCCGAAACAGCTGGTTTACACATTATGGAATAAATCACATATGGTTCTTTTATTCATGAAAACTTTGCAGGAAAGGAGGGCAGGGATAAAAGAAACAGTCAGAGCTGGAAGCCAAAGTCTTTGTCTTACTCTAGAATCTGGCAATTCTACTCCCCAACCACTAATACATTTCTGCTTGGGAAAAGGAATTACGACCGCAACAGAGAGGAAAGATCTATAGGAGTGTAAATATATGAAGCACACCCAGGTAGAAAAAGATCAGTCTTTGAAAGAGTGGGATGAAAAATGGCTGAACGAAAACAACTGCGGAGACCTCAAGGGCAAAAAACAAACATCATTCCAGAACCCCAAGCCAGCTCTCTCCATGACTGCTTGCCTGTGGTGAGCTGAGATGAAGGGCCAGAGCACAAATTCTTCTAGACGTGACTTCTATGTGGCACCTCCTTATTGGTGTCAGTGTTTTCAGGGGATTGGAACTTAATGAATAAACTGTGAACTGAAAGTCATGACCATTGGCTGGCTCAACTTAAACAGTCACGAGCGTCTTGGTGATATAGCCAGTGACATTTGGCCAGATACTTAGCTCAGAAGGTATGTTTGTAATATGGAAAGGAAGCCAGTTTCTTCATTGGGCAGGGGAGTGAGGAAAAAGCCATCGCTTTCCATCCATAAGGGGTAATCTACCTGACAAAGAAGCCGGTTATGAATGCAAAATCCACAACATATTGATTGTCTTAACTACGACTTGTTGACAGCAGAGGATGACTGCCCAGACCTCATTGTCTAATCCAGCTTTCCTCAACATGAAAGGTCATCAACATATGCTGATGTACTACAGCCCCCATCATGCCTGTTCATTGGCCATGCTGGCTGGGGCTGGTGGGAGTTATTGTCCCAAGAATCTAGAGGGCACTATGGTGGGGAAGGCAGGTTAAAATGCAAAATTATCACAATAAAACACTAAAGTGTATTTTTCCCCACCCACAAATCGCCCTTAATTATAGCCTATTTGGTGATCAGTAACTATTTCTGTTGTTATTCATAATCTGTCTGATAGCCGAGATAGTAATGCTCAGAGTAGGCCCATTGATTTTGATGTGTCTGCTCCAATGTGACTTAGTTGAATGTCACTATTAAGAATTGCCTATGAAGGCTGTTGTTGCCCTTGAAGCCAAGTCCGATGCAGCAATGATGGTGCTGGTGTTGGGAGCCAGTGTGGTGTAGTCATTAGGAGCGGTGGACTCGTAATCTGGTGAACCGGGTTCACTTCCCCGCTCCTCCACATGCAGCTGCTGGGTGACCTTGGGCTAGTCACACTTCTCTGAAATCTCTCAGCCTCACTCACCTCACAGAGTGTTTGTTGTGGGAGGGGAAGGGGAAGGAGATTGTTAGCCGCTATGAGACTCCTTCGGGTAGTGATAAAGCGGGATATTAAATCCAAACTCCTCCTCCTCCTCCTCCTCCTCCTCCTCCTCCTCCTCTTCTCTTCAGAAGAAGATCAGAGCCTGCCCCATATTGATGTTGGTTACGCCCCCTGTTGGTCATGAATCCTTAAGCATGATGTAACCTTGCATTGCCAATATGCAAGATTCCTTTTCAAATGGAAGAGTCTTTATCTGTGTGCCTTTATCTGATGCCCAGCACATAGCTACCAGGAGCATGGCAAAAATGAGCACCATCAAGGAAGGTGTGATCCCACTGTCCCTCCAGGGTGCGGAGCTATCTGACCATCTCACCAGCTCACAGTGATCTTCTCTTCTCTTCTCTTCTCTTCAGAAAAAGCTGCAGAACTTAGTCCAGACACTGCACAGGACAGAGTGAGTTTGCTACCCTTTCTGTCATTTTCAATGTCAGTGGAAATCTAAAGGAGAAACAATACCTTACCCTGGTATTATCATATTAAAAGCAATTGATGCACCTTCCAGAACGATTCCAGACAGCAATAACAATTTTGCTTTAATGACACTCTTCCTTTGTGGAAAGTACATCGAAAGCAGAAACCTCCCATTCCTTCAAGTTATTTCCTTCAATAAAACAAAAGAAAGGTCAATTCAAATCAAACCGTAGAAAATGATTATTCCATTAATTGCCTCCTAGCCTCGATATGCACTCCTTCCCCCAGGCAATTATTCTTTAAACAATTTCCAGGGGTGGGGTGGGGGGAATGAGGAAATGAATGAGTTGTAGGAAAGTTATTAATTGATGCTAGAATTAGATTAGCAACATACGAGGATTTTTTTTTAAAAAAAATGCAATCAGTAAGGGACTGTAGGAGGAAAATCTGGTATACCATGTCCAGAATGTACAGTCCCCTAAATTGAAGTGACTTTTTTGATTTCTTTTTTTAAAAAAGATTATTGTATTTTCAAATAGTATCAAGCATTGCAATATTCTTGCTTGTAATTCTTAAAAAAAAAAAAAACCATTGTCGCTTCATAAGCTTATGCTGTTTTACAACACCCATTAGAGTAGAACAAGGTAGGATTTTAAAAAAAATGAATTTAACTTTTAAGTTCTTTTTAAATAATCCTCTGCTTTAGCAAAAACAAACCCTGAACTCTTCAGTGCTTCGTGAGCCATTTATTTTATTATTACATTTATATCCCACCCATTCTCAAAAGGAGCTCAAGGCAGCATACATACTTTTCTCACTCTCCATTTTATCCTCACAGCAACCCTGTGAGGTAGGTTAGGCTGAGAGATAGGTCACCCACTGTGCTTCATAGATGAGTGATCTCCCTGGAGACTTAGAGTCCAGAACTCTATCCATCATACTTCTGGCAAAATCTCATAAACGTGGAAAAACATAGAGCTATGTAGGAAAACATGGGGTGGAGCTACATGGGGGGAGATGCTATAAATAAGCCATACATTTAATCATCATAACAAAAGAAAAGAAACGCTATGTAGAATTGCATAGAAAAGTTTTGTGCTCTACAGCATCATCTGGTGTTTCATGTTTATAATGCATTCAAAAGGCTTTTTTTGACTAATGTAGCTGAGTCCATAGAAGTATAAGGGGCGAAAAATACAGAGTGACAGAGCAGCATGTGGCCCTGAAACAACTCAGGATAGGTCTACTGACATCATGGTTTAACCACTCGATTAGCCTAAGTCACCTTGTTATTCTGTGTGAGGATGCTTACTGACTGCTATCAATATTGAACGGGTTCCCAGTGGTATCTGATTTGGCCACTCTGAGAATAGGTTGTTGCCCTAGATGGACATTTGGTCTGATCCAGAGCAAATCTTCCTAGTTTCTTATGTCTTCATAAAATGGTACCAATGCAGCAAAAAGCTTGCCTACAGATACATATCTAAATGGATGGGAAATTGTGTATGCATGCAACCTGATCCATGGTTGAGACTGTACATACAGCCCTTTAAAATGACTACACAAGAATCCCACCAATCAGACCTTTTAGTGGCAGCTGGTAACCACATTCAGTCGTCGTCCCCCACACACACACCTTTCCCATCAAAAACAGCTAATAGACTGAATTCCAGCTTTTTCAAGACACGAAGAGAAAGTCAATCCCAGTATGCTCTGTTAGATCTGGGTAGATGTAACAAGCCTTCAGGCAACACTCCAATGACACATCTCTCTAAATTATGGATTTCCATGTGGATACGGAGCTGTAAATCAAGGGGAATTTATGGGAAGGTCTCTAGTTCATACACATTTTGAAGGCAGGGATTACAATGGAAAGGAGCTGTATTTTAAGTAAGGCTATGTGATCACTCCATGTTCCAAGACCCAGCTAAAGTGCAGGTGAGTGCATTCATTTTGGGCTCCATTTGGCTCATCTGCCATTTGTGAATACAGCGAGCAATGGATACCTCTAGAGAAGTTCTTTTTCGTTATCCTGTGTGTTAAGTTGTGGGTGGACACAGCAGACAACACAGTGATTTCCAAACAGCTCTTGTTTATTCTCAGGCTGGAACAGAAGTGAGCTGAAGGGCTCAGCAACCTGCTTATATAGAACTCAGCTACAAAGCAACAGTAACAACTTTCTGTAGTTACCCAATCCCTGAACGTCACTTTCAATCCCTCATTTGCATGTGCGGACCTGAGTGAAAACTGCAGCAGAATGAACTATATACACACACCCCTAGTGGCCTAGGGTGAGAACTTCAATACATAACACTGTTTGTTCAACACCTTTAGTGGGATTACCTTTCTCTGAGGAGCTTATTTCAGTGGCAGCCTCCCAGAGGCTGCTGGAATGCCCTGGAATGACACAACATCTGAGGCATTCTGGAAAACAAAATGGCAGCCACCAGAGGCTGCTGCTGAACACTCAGTAGGAAACCCCTGTGTCTGTGCTATTAATCCTCCACCTCTCTCACACACACCCTGCTAAGATATCCATCTATCACATCATTCACTCATTCATTTATATTTACATCCCACTTTCCTTTCAGCATGGAAATGAAGGTGTGGTTCTCAGGAAGTCTCCCAGACCTGCTTAGCTTCAGCTACAGAATGGCTAAGGATGAGGGAGCTATTATTATTATTATTATTATTATTATTATTATTATTATTATTATTTCCAGACTTGCCTAATTTTCTCTTCCCCGATAACTGAACTGAACTGAAACACAGCTATCCTTTAAAATGTGCACCCCTCTGAACTTTGGTGGTGCAGCTCTACAGCCAAAAAGGGTTCACAAACATTCATATATAAGTTAAAACTATGTACAAAACTACATAATGTTGGAACAAATTGCTTGCCAAAATCCGGTTAATAGGCAAAATTAAAATGCAAAAAATGCACGTATTAGGAGAAATGGGTGTGGAATTTTCATGCACACACTTTTTAAAGGAGAAATTGCAAATTGCTTTGAAAGGAACATGAACTGAAGTTTGTAAAAATCAGAAACTGGGGGTACCCAACATTGGCAAATTTGTCCATCTTTAGTGGTGGCCTTACATGCCTTCAGAGCATACCCTGGGAATATTCCCTCCTCCCAACAACTGACCTTAATGCAAGATCAGATTAACTGGCAGATTTGTTTGTGGCTACAGCAGCATCTCTGTCTGTAATGTCCTTTATCACCCAGGAATATTGAAGCCAACATTTTATAAGCCTTTGGATTTTGTCAGAGGCATGTGGAAGATCCTTCACAAACTGGAATCCTTGACTTTTCTTGAAGACATGCTAAGTGAAAGGGGGGTCGATCTGTATTTCCTTCATATCTCTATAAGTGGGAAGTCTCCATTTGTATTTATATGTCACAACAATGAACTGTTTGTTGTTAATTACAAACTGTGAAGCCAGACAGCAGCTGGATAATGAGAGAAACCGAATTGAGTGGTGGGAGATAGATTAGATAAGAGGAGATGAAGGATGAGGTTGCAGTTTCAGGCCCACGTCCATGCTTAAAAACTTCATGTCGGAGCAGTTTTGTTTTTGCCCCAGAGCTTTCCCTGCAGAAACGCTCTCT